>NC_133658.1:913944277-914244277 GCF_037893015.1 Macrotis lagotis
TTGGGAAAACCTGTGCCCTGATTAGGCATCCAGTCAATGTGCAAGGCAACAGAGAGCTCTTGGCATGATCCAGCTGTGTGCTAAGCACAGAAGACTTGGGTGAAGAACAAGCCAAGAAGATTGTGAAGAAAGGGTTGATTTGAGAACCATCCAAGAAGACTGTAGAGAAGGAATTGGGCTCTGGAGGAGATTAGAGAAAATAGCAGACTTGAGAGTTAGCAGTGTGATGAAGGAAAGTTAGTTTAGGATTGGGGAATGGATGGATCTATTTGTAATAAGAGGGTTGGGAATTAACAGAGTGGGAGAGAATGAAGATTAGAGAGGGTGAGGAGGACAGAATGAAAATTTACTGGAGAAAGCCTGCCATCAGAGATGCACCTAGAAGGCTTTGTCTTGACAGGGAAAAGGATTACTCTTCATGAGAGAGGTGAGGAAGATGTCTAACTGATTTGAGAGGAAGAAGATAGGCAGAGGGGCCTTAATCCAATGGCATCAGTGACATCCAGGTCAGAATGAATTGATGGCTTTGAACTGAGGAAACAGGGGGAGAGAACATGCTAAGAAAGACTAGAGGGAAGAGAAGGATATGTTTCAGAGAGTTGTTATGGGAAGTGAGTGGGATTATGAATCTTAAATTCAGAGCTGTAAATGTACTGTTAAAAGCTTACAAAGTAGAAAGCAATTCAATATGAATAATAATTTTCCCCTTGCATCATTTGTTCTGTGATTTTGTTCATAACTGGGAACATTTGCCCTGAGATATACTGATAATCCATTTTATTCTTCACTTTTTTACAGCAGTGTACAGTTCTTACTTCCACATTCTCAGCTTGGCAGCAGCCTGTGAGCTCTCCCAGAGACAAATTGTAGAGAGAAGAGAAAAAGCTGTGGAAGTGGGAAAAATGAAAGGAGAACTACAGAAAGAGGAGGAAACACAACACCAGTCTGAAGGAAATAAAGCATCACTCTCAGGCTCTATGATGCCCATAGATGTCACCATGTCAAATTCAAATGACCCAGACCACATTGGAGGGGACCAGAGCTATGAAGAATTTGTCATGCTTTCTTTGCCACCCAAGTTTGTCCCAAGGCATTTTGAAGACTTGGAAGATGCCCTTAGGTGTACTTACGGCCAGACAGGTGACACCAAAGACAACAGCTTTGAGGATAGTGATGGTGACAATTCTGAGGTCAGCAACAAGAACAAGCATGACAGCAGCAGTGACCACAGTGATAATCAGAGCCATGATGATGCTCACAATGATGTCTACAGAGTTGTCTATGGTGAGTATGGAGAGGGGGAGATGGAAGAGGCTTGAGCAGGGCTCCAAAACTTGGGAATAGTCTACAGTGAATACAAGAAAGAAAGACAAAAAGGAGCACAAAAAGGAATTGGTAATGTTGAAATAATTCAAAAGTATTGATTGATATTGCCAGTTTCAACATTTGTCAGTACAGTTTTCCCCACATAATTTTGTTCAATTTTTGAGAATACTTGAGTCAACCCTCTCTTCACATGACCCATGCTCTATTTCTTTTTTACAGAAAAATTCCAGGAAGAAGAAATGTCCTCTAGTTACATCCACCATCACAATGTGAAAACTCAGTTAGAACTCAGTTCCACAAAAGATTCAGAGAGAAGTGGAAAAACTTCAGAGATGAAAGAGGAGAAGGAAGAAGAACACAAAGTGTGAAGCAAGAAGTCAACAGAAAGATCAGGAAGCCTCACCTCAGGCTTCACTTTGGTTGATGTTGCCACCATGTCTGCTTCTGGTGACCCAGAGAGGAATGGAAGTGAAGGGAATTCTAATGAAGAACACTTTCTGTTTCCTTTGCCCCCCCCATTTGATCTAGGAAGATTTCTGGGTTTCTTTTGTCCTCCTCCCAAATTGAAAGATTTGTAAGATGACCTCATGCTTCCCATCTCACTAACAGATTTGGAACAATAGGGATACAGACCTTGCTGGATAGATGGAACTAGACCATTGTCCCAGCTGCAATTCCTCTTCTGGCTTTTGCTATTGTGGATTGAACAAGGGGACACTTTGTCAATGCCATCAGGAAACCCCAGGCTGCCAATGTGCACTCATATGCTATAGCCTGTCAATTTGAAGACAGGATGGCAATAGGCCTTGATGGGGAGTCTTTCCTCAGATTCTCTCCCTATTTCTCTCCTTTTTTTTTCACGTTGCTATCTGGACTCAGAAGTCTTTACATAAGGAAGCCAGTTCCATTGCATCTTTCTACCATTTTCCTTGTTGAAATGACTTTGAAAGACTACTAAAAGTTCAGGTTAAGAACCATCTCAAAGCAACAATATTGAATTTGTTTTTCTCATTCACACTGTTTCAGAAACTCATTTGTAATCTGAGAGAACATTCTTGGAGAGAATGCAGGATGAATATTGGATGAAATTCTTGTAATGTAGAAAACTATATCAATAAAATATATTTTAAAAACACTATCTTTGCAAGTAGTTATCAAATGTTTCCTCTGAATGTTTCAGATAGTACTCTAAACTGGTATCAGCATTGTAATCTGTTCAGTTCTTCCTAGAAGGCCAGAGTGAAATTGGGAAACTAATCTCTGAAGCCTCAGGAAACAGACTGTTTCTTTATCAAATCCCTTCATAAGAGACAGTATTTGACTGTACAGCCAATCTTTCCATTGTAGTTCAAATTCCATCTCTGACACTAAGTATCTGTGTCAATTCTGGGTCTTAGTTTCATTTTCTGAAAATGAGTTAGGGTGTCTCAGATATAAATCCAGAACCTATGACCACTGGTTCTCTTCCCTTTACCTCCTCCTTTCAATTCTCCCTTACCACCTCACTTGATCAATCAAATCTTCAGAAACAATTGAGAAGCCCTACCTATGTTTGGGAATAGAAATTAACTCTGGGATATGGGCCTAGGAAAAGTTCTGAGTCTATCATCATTTATTAAAACCATATAGCCTGAATTCTTTAGATGATACATCTAATTTTAAAATATTTTAATTTTTCCCAATTACAAGAAAAGATAACTTCAGGTTTGACAATTTTGCATTACAAATTCTTTGCTTTGCCATTCCCCCCTCTTAAAATGACTAATTGTATCCTGATAATACATATGAGATCAGGTAAAACATATTTCCCTATTATTCCATTATGAAAGATGACACAAAAAAAAGAACAAAAACAAAAAAAAGCTTGCAATCTTTGACACCAATTATCATTCTCCCCTCTTTGATTCTTCTCTCTAGGTTTTTTTTTAATCATAGTCTTCTTCTAGTTCTACTCCTACCCATCTGACAACTTCTCTGCCATACTGTGAATACTTCTCCAGATCATGTCCTTTAACCACAGGTGTTGCTCAGGCTTCTATCCTGGAACTTCTTCAGTCTCTATATACTACTTCCCTTGATGATCTCATCAGCTCTGAATGATTTAATTATTTTCTGTATACTAATTAATGAATGTCAAATCTATTTATCCTGCCCCAGCCTCTCTACTGTACTCCAGTCTGCCATTTTCAGCTGCCATTTAGGCAGCTCTAACTAGATCTCTAGTAGACATCTTGAACTCAATATCTGCAAAAAGTCCTGAAGCTCCTCAAAATATCTCTCTCCTTCCCCTCTTATTTTCCACGTTAACAAAGAGGGCAGTTCTAGTCCCTCAGGTTCAAACAAGTTGCCATCAATATCTTTGCATTTAGATTTCAGAGAGTTGGAGATGAGGGAGCAAGAACAGCCTCCAACATGAAATGGATGATAGCAGAAGCTGTAGTCAGATTTTCAGAAAAAGCTCTAAGAAATAGGGGCAGCCAGGTGGTGCTGTGGATAGAGCACCAGCCCTGGAGTCAGGTGTACCTGAGTTCAAATCCTGCCTCAGACACTCAATAATTACCTAGCCATGTGGCCTTGGGCAAGCAACTTAACCCCATTGCCTTGCAAAAAAAAAAAAGACTTAAAAAAAAGAAAGAAATGGGCTATGAATATTGGACCAAAAAAAGATAGATAAGAATTGGAAAAAAAATCAGACTCTCTTTTAAAATTTCAGTTTCTGAAATATTTCTGGACATTCCAAAATTGCAAATTTTGAAAGAAAATTCTAATTTCCTCTTATTTTCCAGCTGAAAAAAAAATTCATAATATATGGCTAATAGTCATTTCCCTGTCAGTGGTGATAAAATATAAAACAGAATAGATTAATCAAATCAGGAAGAGAAAATACAATAGCTAATTAAACCAATCAAGGCTCAAAGAAAGCAAAAAGCAAGTCAAACAGAAACATATTTGTAAGAGAGCAATGAGAATTTTTAAAATCCCACCAGTCAGCCACCACTAACATCCCTGAAGGTACAGATACTGGGAGCATTCTTAGGAGCACCATGACCTGTTAGGTAGATGTAAATTAAAGACATTATTTTCTGGAAAACCTTCACAAATTCCTTATACAGCAATTTCATCTCTATGTTCTTTCTATTAAAAAACAAAACAAAACAAGGGCATATGGGGAACTCAAATGGAGTCTCACATATCTGAGTGCCAAAGTCACTATTGCTAAAACAACAAATATACAAGAAACAAGGTGAAAGCACCCAAAGTAAGTCTCTCAAATTGTTGGGTGCCAGAAATCCAGAGGCCCAAAACTGGCAAATTAAAAGAACATTTGGACCTAAACCAAAACAAGTTCCAAAGTAGAACAATTGCATTGAAAAGTGGGAGATTCATCTCATTTCAAGTCCACTACTGTAGCAAGGCTTAAAATCTGTCCTTTTATAGGAATCTCATTATGAAGAGTTAGTTATTAAAAAGGAATCTATGATCCTTCCGAGTCCAAATAGTCTAATCCTACACCTGTTGATTAAAACAGGAGTTTGAAATAGAGCAGAGATTTAAAAGTTACAGGCCTCTTTTTTTCCAACAATTTAACTGTACTGGGTCCATAGGGTAACCAAAAGTCCTGAACCTCCTCAAATTCCTTTCCATATCCTTATCTTATCAATAAGCTCTAAACTTTAAATGTACAGTTAAAATAAATGATAGACAATATAATTTAGATACGAAATTTACGCTCTAGGATTTATTATGGAAGCATCAATCCAAAATAACTACCCCAGAGAGAAAGAGGGAGACACTGTTTAACCATAAACAAAGGATAAGGAAAATCATTAAACCCCTTGGAGCCCTGTCTATTAGGCAGCAAAATTCCTTATCCAAAGCTAAGTTATCTAAATGAGGAAGAATTGTTATCTTCCTGGATAAAGTATTATGAGGTTAAGACAAGTTTTCCTTCTTCCTAATCATATGTCTTCCTGAGTTTATAATTAACATAGTAGGAGATAACATTTTATTTCTTACAATGGAGAGAAATCAGACTTTTTTAAAAAACCAGGAATATAGATTTGAAATATTTATTAAATTTTCTCATGAGGTAGAGGGCTAGGAGTCAGCAGGGCAGGAGAGGATGAAGGTTAGAGAAACTGGTGATGATACAAAGCACAATCTGCTGAGAAAAAAGAGTAAAAGAGGGTAAGTGGTTGTAGCCCAAGAGGATAATGGGCTTGATAAAGGATGCCTATAGAGGGGTTACTCTTTTTTTTAACCAATGCTTTACTTTTCAAAATATATATTATGAAATCTTTTCTACATTCATCCTCATGCATATGCATATTTCTAAGTTACTAAGTTTCCTTCCACCCTCCCTTCTTACATCCCTCCCATCAGCAGTGAACAGTCAATTTAATATTGAACTTGCACATTTATGTTAAGATGGTTTTTATGTTAGTCATTTTTGGTAAAAGGAATTAGGATTAAGAGAAAGAAATACATAAGAGTTATTTTTATTAAAAAGTCAATGTAATGTTCATCAGATTCTGAAGGCTTTTGTTTTGTTTGGTGTCTCTTCCTCTAGATGAGAATAGCATAGAAGGGCTACTCTTAATGAAAGGACGGTGCAAAAAAACTAATTCATGAGGGAGGTATGGTGAGATTATTTATTTGAGAGGAAGTATATAGGCAAAGGGCTCTTGATCCAGTGGTTTCAATATCATCCAAATCAGAATGATCTTAAATCCTAAACTGAGGAAATAGAAGAGGTCAAGTTGAGGTAAGATTGAGTATGGAAATGTTTATTATAGTTTCTGTGGGGAATGGGAAAATGAATCAAATACAGAGTTGTAAAAGGATATGTAAATACAGGCAAAACTGAAATATTTGAAAATTAATTATCTTTTCCCCCTTTTACCTTGACATTTTCCACATAATTTTCACATAGGCTGGATATGCTATGCTCAGAGAATCTACTGTCTATTTCTTTCTCTTCAGGATCCAATTCCTAGAAACAATTAACCCTCCTATCTTAAGCTCCACTTTATCAAGATGGCAGCCAGGCTTTAGAAAGAAATGAAAAAATTGTTGAAATGAAAGAGAAAGAGGAAGAATTAGCAAAAGAAAATAAATCCAGCAGCCAATAAAAAATGAACCACTTCCAACCAACTCCATTATGAGCAAAGGTAACACCATATCAGCTCGAAAGTGTTAGGGGAAGTGGCAATAAATGAGCCCCTCACAAACATCCAGATCTGCTCTGAATGTCATTCCTGAATCTTTGATAGAATTGGGAATACTAAATGTGACTTAATTACTGCTTCTGTTTCCTTTGCTTTTGCCCCCCCAGCATTTCTGTCTTCTTGTTGCCTGTTAGCAATGCCCACTGTTCCAAACCAGCTTGAGGACATCCATGCCCTTTTCCTTTATGTAAGAATCAGGAACTGTCTGCTTATTTAAGAGACTTAACTACATATTATCAGCACCTGGGGTCTTCTTTGACATCCAAAGATCCTCCTTAACTATTATATTTATAATTTAAGTATGAATTCTGTCTGTTTGAACTGTCCCTTGCTGGCACCAATTTCTGACATCCAGACTCATTTTAAAACACTCTTATTTATCTTACATCATCTTTTCTCTTTTTCATTTTTTCCTCTTTATATGTGAGAACATGTCAGATGCCTCTTTGCTAGAATATCTCCCAACTATCAACAAACTATGTTATCATGCTATTTAATAAATACCTATTTCTGAGAAAAAGGGCCTACATCTTATGAATTCTTTCTCAGACTTCCTAAGACCAATCCCAACATTTTGAGTTGCAACCCTAAACAAAGGAAGATAAAATCTATCACTATGTTTACATAAAATGCAAAACTCTTTGAACAGACAAAATGAAGGCAACTAAAATTAGAAGAAAAAAGAAAGATAAGGAGTAAGTCTTGCCATCAAGATTGTCAGGTAGAGATCTCCTTTTTTTAGGTATCTGAGGAACTGAGTTAATGCATAAGGAAAGAAAAACCATTCTCCAACTGAAATTGGTCACCTTTCAAGAGAAGACCACTTTCAAAGGAGGAAATGGATAATAGTCATTTGAAAAATGCTTTGAATCACCAATGACTAGAGAAATATCAATTTAAACAGCTCTGCATTACCAACTAGTACCCATCAGACAGGAAAGAATACCAAAAACCAAAATAGTATTAAAAAGGGAAAACAGGAGCACTGTTGGTAGACTTGTGAACTAGTTTAATCTCAGTGTCAAGCAATTAGAATAGATTGCCACAAAGCTGCATAATCATTGACAAAGCAAGGTATGCTACCACTAAGTAAGGTAAAAAAATCATGTTAAACTTTATCTTACAAGTATATTGAGAAAGGTGAAACAAAAAAAGAATCTTTTAATCACTTCCTCTTGCTTTTGCCTGAAAATTATTTATCATGCATTCCTAAACACAGTGAATGAACTTCCTTTACTTTGGGCAAAAATGTCAGTTTTTGACCTAAGAGTAAAGTTCTATTTTCTCTCTTTTTTTTTGACAATTTTAGTATTTTTTTAAAAAAATATTTTATTTATTTTGAGTTTTACAATTTTTCCCACTCTTGCTTCCCTCCTCCTACCCCAACCCCCACAGAAGGCATTCTGTTAGTGTCTACATTGGTTCCATGTTATGTATTGATCTCAGTTGATTGTGATGATAGAGAAATCATATCCTTAAGGAAGAAAAATAAAGTATGAGATAG
The DNA here is from genome assembly GCF_037893015.1 of Macrotis lagotis. Taxonomy (NCBI): domain Eukaryota; kingdom Metazoa; phylum Chordata; class Mammalia; order Peramelemorphia; family Peramelidae; genus Macrotis; species Macrotis lagotis. The sequence goes on from NC_133658.1 coordinate 913,952,336, forward strand.
TAAAATTACATAATAATATAATGCTCTATTTTTTCTACTTTGATGGTAATAATCCTTGGTCTTTGTTCAAAATCCATGATTCTTTCTAGGGATACAGATGGTATTCTCCATTGCAGACTGCCCAAAATTGGCCCTGGTTGTTGCACTGAAGGGATGAGCAAGTCCATCGAGGTTGATCATCACGCCCATGTTGCTGTTAGGATGTACAATGTTTTTCTGGTTCTGCTCATCTCTCTCAGCATCAGTTCATGCAAATCTTTCCAGACTTCCCTGAATTCCCATCCCTCCTGGTTTCTAATAGAACAATAGTGTTCCATGGCATACACATATTATAGTTTATTAAGTCATTCCCCAATTGAAGGACATTCAATTAATTTCTAATTTTTTGCCACCACAAACCGGGCTGCTATAAATATTTTTCTATAAGTGATGTTTTTACCTAAAGTTCTATTTTCCAATGTGAATAAATGTCTACTATTATCAAATTCTTTGGAGGTTCATTTAGTTTTTCAACATTACAAGTCTATGCAAGTACCATAACATTATTTTTTCCTTCAGGGTGTGCTTGCCATTCACTTTACCAAATAGTTTTTATCCTTTCCCTCACATCCAAAGATCCCATGTCCCAGCAAGGTCATTAGTATCAAATGAACCCCTCACTTAATTCTTCACAAAGACATACCTGACCTCAGCTAGATGGCAGTGGATGGAGCACCACCCTGGATTCAGGAGTGTCTGAGTTCAGAACCAGTCTCAGACACTTGGTAATTGCCTAGCTGTGTGGCCTTGGGCAAGCCACTTGACCCCATTTGCCTTGCAAAAAACCTAAAAACAAAAACAAAAACAAAAAAACAAAGACATACCTGACTTTGTCTTGATTCTGGAACATGAAACATTGGCTAGGTTTCTTTAGATAACACCTTTCTTGGGACTCCTTGAGATAACAAAGGTTCTAAATTATCCTGCAGTGGCTGAATCAGTTCCTTATACTTATACTTGGTCATCTGATTCATCTCTGCTCTAGATCACAGATGGACTTTGTGATGAGACAAACTGAACCAAATGCCTTTCATTACCCTGGGTGTCCTACCAGGACTAGAGGCAAATGAAAGTTCCTCCTGGTGTTCTTATCTTCTGGGGGCTTTGCTCAGAGAATTCAACTCTTTTACTTTTATATTTTCCCCTGTGAAATGTATCTCTCTGGATTAAAGTGCTACTAAGAAACAGGTTAGAGGGACCACCAAATCAAAGTATCATATAGATAGAATGATATTCGTGGCATCAGAAAAACGTGAATTTTAATCCTGCCTCAGAAACATGATAATTGGAAGAACCTGAGTAATGTCTTGAGTCCCCTTGCCTCCTCCTGCTTTCTGTTCTGATCTGTAAAATGGACCTAACAGACCCTACAAGAAAGAGTGGTTGTCAATAGCCAGAGAAATCAGATGTCCAAAGGAACTTTAGCAAACTTTTTAATGTCACATCATTATTGGATATTAATATAAGCATGACTGTGTCTGGGAGAAGCCTCAGACATATGAGCCCTTTCTGGGTGTTTGGCTTTGAAATGATTAGGGACTTTTGTGAGCTGTTGCTTTTGTACTTTTCTTTAAAATGATCATTGTATTTTGGAGGGGACACCCTCCCAAGTACAATCAAGTTTATTTTGGCAGTTAACATTTTTTGAGCCTAGAAGGTGGTTCATTCCATTAACTAGAATACTGTAGCCTCCCCAGAAACTCAGTGAGTTCTATATATATATACTCATTTCAAGGGGTCCTGAACCAAGGGAAGCCCCTTCCGTTCTATTTGTTCCTTTGGCAGCTTGTTGCTTGATTCCATGGCTTGATTGTGTAGAGTCCTCTGCTCCCCGGCCTGGGGTAACTAAGGAGGATTTGACTCCCTCCAGTTATCAACTGGGAATTCTATAGTTCAAAGATCAGAAAAAGGGAAGCTTGGCCCTTGGTTGGATTCCCCAGATATACCAGGAGGCTGCTCCCAGATGTGAAACAAACTGTGTAAGGGCTGGTGTGAAAACTTTCTTCACTGCCAATAAGACAGGAGTCCTCCATTCCCTAAGTACTTGACTCTTGGACAAGTGCTTAGGAAACTCTAGAGATTCATTGATTGAGATTCATTGTTTCTAGGAAGTGAACAGTTGGGTTGTTCTAAGGAAGCAGAGCAGGGATAAGGGTAACTAGATGAAGTGCTAAGAAGAGAACTGGTTGAGGAGGGGGAAGAAGTACAGAGGAATCAACTTTTGGGAGGGAGTAGTGAGACAATAGGATTTCTCTCCTTTGTCACTCATGCTAAGGATGGGGATTCACACCTTCCTAATGCAAATGGGCTAAGGGTTGGCGATCGTGAAAGGAATGCATATAAAAGGCCAGGCCCAGATCATTTGGAGTGATTTCTGTGCAGAGCAGAGATTCCAACTGGAGCTGTATTCTGGCAGAAAAAACCACTTGGAAGGATATCAGAGGTAAGTCATCAGAAAGAAAAATTCTTTCTTGGTGAATGCCTTTTTCTTTGACTTCAATGATGTTGGAAATATAGTCTGTTTAAGGGACTTGGAGTCAATGGAGTGACTTAATATGACTAAGTGGTCCTCCCTCCTTGACTAACCCAAATTCATTTTTCCTCCCTCAGTTTTCTCCTCTGCCAAAATAGGGCATTTCATGATTACAACATCCTCTTTCCCACAATCTTTTAATGCCAAATATCCAGAGATTGTCAGTTCTATGCCATAAATTGAGTAGGATTATCATCACAGTCCAGGGCAACTCAAGGGGATCAGTGTCAGGATTTGGATTCCTACTCAGTAACTGTGGAGTATCTGGGCTACCTAGAATGGGTATTTATACTGAATTTTTGAATTGTTCTTTGGGAAGACCTGAGACCTCAGAAGGGATCCAGCCAATGAACAAGTAGAGAACTCTTAGCATGTACCAGTCATTGTACCAAGTACAGGAAACCTGGGTAACGAACAAGTCTCTGAAGGAAAAGATGTGTATAGAACCATCCAATAAAACTGTAGAGAAGGAATTAGGTGATAAACCAGTCAAAAAGATAGTGGAGGATTTTGGTGAAAAATCAGAGCTGAGAGAAAGCAGTGTCATTAAGGGAAGTTTGTTTAGGATTGGGGAAAGGATGAACTGTAATTTGTAGTCAGAGGGGAGGAGTCAATAGAGTGGGAAAGGATGAAGGTTAGAGGGAGTGGGGAGGCCAGAATGTACAACCACCTGGAGAGAGGATGCTATGCAGGGATTCGTCTTGGCAGGGAGAAGGGTTACTCTGCATGAGAGTGAGACAGGTGGGGGAAGATGTCTAACTGACTTGAGAGTAAGAAGATAAGAAGAGGAAACTTAATACTATGGTATCAGTATCATCCACTTCAGAATGAGTTGATTTCCTTGAATTGGGAAAGTAGGGAGATAGACCATGCTAAAAAAGGCAGGAGGGAAGAGATCCATTGGTTTAGGAGAACTGCAAGGGCAAGTGAGAATTGGAATAAAATTCAGAGTTGCAAATGCATTGTTAAAGTACAGAATAGCAAGAAATTTAAGAGAATAATAGTGTTTTCCACTCTCAGCAGGACATTACCCCCATCATTTTATCCATAACTGGGAACACTTGGACCTAAGTTCTATTGATAATGCCTTTTCTTGTTCCTCCTTTTTACAGCATTTTGCAGTTCTTACCTTGAAAGCTACCTGTGAGCTCTCCCAGAGACAAATTGTAGAGAGAAGAGAAAGTTTGGAAGGGGGAGAAAGGAAAAAACTACAGAAAGAGAAGGAATCAAGAAACCAGTCTGAAGATAATAAAGCGTCACTCTCAGGCTCCATACTGACCACAGCTGCCTCCATGTCAGGCTCAAGTGACCCAAAAAACACTGGAAGAGACTGGAAGACTGAAGAATTTGTTATGCTTTCTGTGTCACCCCATTTGATCTCAAGATATTTTCAAGACTTGGAAGATGCCTTTAGGTCTGGGGCCAATCCACTTGCCAACCAGACAGGTGATAGTAAAGGCAACAGCATGGAGGATGGTGATGGTGAGAATTCTGAGGTCAGCAGCAGGGACATGCATGACAGCAGCAGTGATCACAGGGACAATCAGAGCCATGATGATCCTTCCAATGATGCCTACAGAACTGGCTATGGTGAGTATGCAGAGAGTGAAATGGGAGAGTCTTAAGCAGGGCTCCAAATTTTGGGAATAGTCTATAGTGAATAAGAGAGTGGAACTGTTAAGGAGCACAAAAAGGAATGGTATAATTTTGAAAAAACTCAAAAGTGTTGATATTGCCAGTTTCAACATTTGTCACAATGGTTTTCCTCACATAATTTTGTTTCATTTTAGAGAAGACTTGAGTGAACCCTCTCTTCATATGATACACACTTTATTTCTTCTCTTTTATAGAAAAATTCCAGGGAAAAGGAATGTCCATTGATATCCACCTGCACAATATGATAACTCAATTAGAAATCAGTTCCAGAAAAGATGAGGGTAGGAGTGGAAAAATTTCAGAGGTGAAAGAGGAGGAAGAAGAAGTGCACATAGGGTGTGAAGCAAGAAGTCAACAGAAAGATCAGGAAGTCTCACCTTCAGGCTGCACTTTGGTTGATGATTCAACCATGTCTACTTCAAGTCACCCAGAGAGAAATGGAAGTACAAGGAATTCTAATGAACTCTTTCTGTTTCCTTTGTCCCTCCCATTGGATACAGGAAGATTTGTGGGTATGTTTTGTTCTCCAGCCTCATTTAAAGATTTGTAAGATGATCTTATGCTTCCCATCTCACTAATGCATGTGGAACAAGAGGAGTCAGACCTTGCTAGATAGATGGAACTAGACCAGTGTCCCAGCTGCTGTTCCTCTTCTGCCTTTTGCTTCTGTGAATTGAACACATTCAGGTTCAGAACCATCTCAATGCAACAATAGTGAATTTAGCAAATTTATACATAAAACATATTCTCACAGAAAGGCAAAAGACTCCCACTATCCCACCACTTTGCAGAGATAGGAGTTATTTGGCTGCCTGAGTGTGTCTGTGTGCATGTTTATTATGTTTATATTTTGCTGATTTTCTTTTTTGTCATTCACCCTGTTTAAATAACTCATTTGTAAACTGAGCAAACATTCTAGAAGAGAATGGGGAATGAATTCTGCATGAAATTCTTATAATGGAGAAAGCTATATCAATAAAATATACTTTAAAACCACCATCTTTGAAACTAGTTATTAAATGATTACTCTGAATGTTTCAGAAAGAACTCTAAATAGTGATAAGCATTGTAATCTGTGTCAGGTCTTCTTCCTTGAAGGAGAGAGCGAGACTGGGAAGCAAGAGCACACTATGCTGAAGTCAAGGTTGAAAGTCGTGCAAGTTTCATTAACCCAATTTGGATATGCCAGTGCTCCTGGCAAAGGAAGTGCTGCCAAAGACTTCCCTAGGATTTCAGTGTCTCACAAAGAAAATGAGGATACAGGGGGTGGAGCCAAGATGTGGACCGGAGAAGAGCTTCTCTTAGGTGTTCTCTTTCTAATATTTCAAAACCTATAAAATAAGGACTCTAACTAAATTTTTGAGAGACAGAACCCACAGAGGGATCCAGTGAGGCAATTCTCCAGCCCAAGGTAACCTGGAAAATAGTGGAAAGGCTCTGCTCCATGGGGTTAGAGTGGTGGTCCACCAGAGTGAAGGAACTTCAGCCTCCCAGAGGCAGCCCTAGGTTGCCTGGGAGCTGAAGTGGGGACAGTTTCCTGACCTACACCTCAGGGGGCACTGGGCACAACTTGGAAAATCAGTGAGGGATGCCAGAGTGAGTTTGTGAAACCCAGCCCTGAGGGCATTCAGCTAGCAGTAGTTGAGGCAGCCCAAATCCAGGAAATGGAAGCAGGCAGAGCCAGTAAGAAGAACCCAGGCAACTGAGTCTGGAATGCTCGGCCAACCAAATGTAGGGGAGTCGAGAGAGACTTCTGAGATGTGTCCTCTGTACCTGGAACAGGACTCTGGGACTCCGACCACATTCAGATCCTGATCACATTCTAGGCCCACCATAGAACAGCAGGGTCCCCCCACCTCAGCACCGTGGCAGAGGGGTGTGCTTGTGGTCATTCACAGACCAGGAGAGAAGATAGAGCTTCACACATTGAGATCCTTGTGGGGAGGTGTCTCAATAATACTCAAAAGCTCAGGAAGCACCCAGAGACCAGGCACTGGCTGGGGAAATGAGTAAACAGAGAAAAAAAAGAGGAGCACCATTGAAGAAATACATTATCTATGATCCCAAGAAGGATCAAAAATACTCAATCTGAAGATGAGGAAGTACAAGCTTCTGCATCCAAACCTGCAAGAAAAATGGAAATTGGACTCAGGCTATGACAGATCTCAAAAATGATTTTGAAAATCAAGTGAGGGAAATAGAAGAAAAATTGGGAAAAGAAATTAGAGAGATGCAGGAAAAAACATGAAAAAAGAAGTCAGCAGCTTAGTCAAGGAGATCCAAAAAAATGTGGAATAAAATAACATGTTAAAAACCAACACAGGTCAAATGGATAAAATAGTTCAAAAAGTTATTGAGGAGAAAAATGCTTTAAAAATCAGAATTGGCCAGATGGAAAAAAAAATAAGAAAGCTCTTTGAGGAAAACAAATCCTTCAGCAATAGAATGGAACTAAAGGAAGCTGCTGATGTTATGAGAAGTCAACATACAATACTTCAAAACCAAAAGAATGAAAAATTAGAAAATGTGAAACATCTCATTAAAAAAATTGATCTGGAAAACAGATTCAGGAAAGATAATTTAAAAATTATTGGGATACCTGACCTTGACCTCATTTTAAAAGAATTCCTCAGGAAAATTGCCCTGATATCCTAGAAGCAGAGGACAAAATAGAAATTGAGAGAATCCACTGATCTCCCCCAGAAAGAGATCCAAAAAAACAAGCCCCAGGAATATTATAGCCAAGCTCCAGAATTCCCAAGTCAAAGAAAATATTACAAGCAGCCAGAAGGTCACAATTCAAATATTGTGGAGCTGCAATCAGGATCACATAGGACTTAGCAGCAACTACATTAAGGGCTTGTAGGGCTTTGAATATAATATTCCAGAAGGCAAAAGAGCTTATAATGCAATCCAGAATCAACTACCAAACAAAACTGAAGTCCTCTTCCAGGGGAAAAAGGTGGACTTTCAATGAACCAGGGGAATTTCAAATGTTCCTGTTAAAATGGCCAGAGCTGAACAGAAAGTTTGATCTTCAAACACAGTTCTCAGGTGAAGCATAGAAAGTGGGGGAGAAGGGTAAAATATGAGGGACTTAATGATGATGAACTACATGTATTCCTGCATAGAAAAATGATACTGATAATACCCATAAGAAACTTCTCATTTAATAGAGCAGGTAGAAGGAGCTTTTATAGATGAAGCACAGGAGAGAGCTGAATGTGAAGATATAATATACTGTAAAATTGGAGTCAATGGCTAAAAGGGAAATGTAACGGGAATAAGAGAAAGGAGAGGTGGAATAAGCTAAGATATTTCATGTAATAAGGTTTATTTTATTACAATGAGCTATTGCAATGATATGGAAGGGAGGAAGGCGAGGGAGAATGAAGGAAGCTTCGCTCTCATCAGAGGTGGCTCAGAGAGGAAACAGCATATATACTCAATGGGGTATAGACCTCTAGAGTAAGGAGAGAAGGGGGACAGGGAAAAGGGGGTATGTGTGTGATGGAGGAGAGGGTGATCCATGGGGGAGAGTGGTCAGATATAACACATTTTCTTTTTTACTTCTTGCAAGGGGCTGGGATTGGATGGCCTGTCCAGGACCACAGGGCCGAGTGGTTGCTGGGCCTTAGGGGTGGTATGTGGGCTTGGGGCCTCTTGGCCCCAGGTCCAGGGATCAGTCTGCTGCACTACTCAACTACCCTACGCACATTTAAGAAGAGGGAAAAAGTGAAAGGAGAGAGAAAATATAGTATATGGTACTGGGAAAGTATAAATGGAGGGAGTTGCAATCAGCAATGACAACAGTGGAAAAATATGGAAGTAGCTTTTGTGATGGACTTATCATAAAGAATGTGATCCACCCACAACAGACCTGGTAGTGTTGGAACACAGACTGAAGCAAATTTATTATTATTATTATTATTATTGTTATTATTATTGGGGGGGAGGTTTGCAGGGCAAGCGGGGTTGGGCGGCTTGCCCAGGGTTACACAGCTGGGTGATTGTTGGGTGTCTGAGGCCAGATTTGGGCTTGGGTGCTCCTGACTCCAGGGCTGATTCTGTGTCCACTGTGCCACCTAGCTGCCCTTATTATTATTATTGTTATCATCATCATCATCATCATCGTCATTATTTTTTTTAGGTTTTTTTTTTTGCAAGGCAAATGGAGTTAAGTAGCTTGCCCATTTGAACCCAGGTACTCCTGACTCCAGGGACGGTGCTTTATCCACTGTGCCGCCTAGATGCCCCACATCATCATTATTTTAATTTTAATTTTTTTTCTTAACTTTATTGCTCAGAAGGGTCTATACTTTTCAGGAGGAGGGGCATTATGTTTACTCTAAACAAGAATAATTTAGTAATGTATAAAAAACATTTGTACAAAAACAAAAATAAATATAATAAAAAAAAAGAAAATGAGGATTCTCTTCAAAGTCTCAGACAATTGCTCTTCCTGTGAGTCTGAATTAGTCTCAGCCTTGTTCTTTGCCTCTTTGCCTCAGACTATTCTTCGAAACCTCACAATCATAGACTGTTTCTCCATCAAATCCCTTCTTTCTAATGTAGTTCAGATTCCACCTCTGACACTAAGTATCTCTGTCAACTCTGGACCTTACTTTCATTTTCTGAAAAATGAGACTGTTGAATTAGGGTGTCTCAGATATAAATCCAGAGCCTATGACCACTGGTTCGCTTCCCTCTACCTCCTCCAGTCAATTCTCCCTCACCACCTCATCTAATCAATCAAAAAAATCTTCAGGAAACAATTGAATAAGCCCTTTGTTTGGGAGTAGAAATTAGGTCTGGGATTTGGACCTGGGATATCTCTGAGTCAATCAGCATTTCTTAAAACCAAAAAGACTGAATTCCTGTGCTCACCCTTAGATGATGACCTTGGACGTGATAAAGAAAGGCGGTTTTGCACAGCAGATTTAGATTCTGGAAGCCCTGAGCTCTACTCCAACGTTTAACACTAATTTTGTGAAACCTGTTTGATTGGAGGTTGTTCCTACACCAATAAAATTCTTGTTTTCCAATAACTGCTTACCTAAGATTCTTCAGAGGGAGAAAAGAGAAGGTGAAAGAAAACTGATCTTTGTCTGATAGTTCAAGAAGGAGTTAATAAGAAACACCTGAATCTGGATGATTGTCATTAAGAATGAAGTGAAGGGGACTTGAATCTAGAGCTGGACTGGGGACTAGAAGCCATTTAGTCAAATCCCTCATTTGAGAAAACTAAAGCCCAGAGGACATCTATACCTGAGACTGAATTGAAATTGGTTTCTTCTTGTGGTTCTCTAGTGGGTAAGACTGGAAATTGGGGTAACTAGATGGTTTAGATGGCTCTGTCTGTGGTCAGATTAGGGAAAGAGTGAATCAATCAAAAAAATTTTTAATATTATAACATTTTATTTTATTTATTTTGTTTTTATTTATATTTGTTTTAAATAATGTTTTATTTTTCCCAACAAATGAAAATATATAATTTAATGTGTTCAGTTTTTAAATGTTGAATTACAAATTCTCTCTTCAATTCAAAATTCAAATTAAAAACCTCCTCAAAGCAATAATGGTGAAGGTGGCAAACCACATGTAAAAACATATCCTCAAAGAAGTGATAAAAGAAGACTCCCCCATTGCACCAATTTGCAAAGATGAGAGGTTTTTGGTTGATTGTGTGTATGTTTCCGATTTTTCTTTTTGCCATTTATCCTTTTAATAAAACTCATTTGTAATCTGAAAAATCACCTACATTTGCTATCTCTGTATCTTATTGATTTGTTCAACACATTTGAATTCTTTGTGGTTTCCCTATATCTGGTGGTACCTGATCCCTTGACAATTATTATTAGATTCCTGCATAGGTTCAGAATTCAAACAAAACCTGAACAATTATGAGGATTATAAGGCTATTTACAGGCAAAAATACATCAGAGTAGGGGCAGCTAGGTGGTGCAATGGATAGAGTGGATGGAGTCAGGAAGGGAATCAGGAAAAATGCATCCGAGTATCGTGAAGCAATTCAATAACATATTGCAATCTTGTACATTCCTCTTAGACCATAAAAGTTCAAGAGAAGATAGATCATAATCCCATGCTTCCTTCATAGAAATGAAAGCTGAGCAAATTTAGTTAGTCACATTCTATTACTCTAATAATTCTAATACAAAGAAAAGGAACCTCTTTAAATAAACTATATATATATATATATGTCAGTTTACAGATTAAACAATATTTAAAAGATTCACAAATAGATTGTTTGAAGAAGAGGATTTACATGCCACCAAGGCAATAAGGACACTTGGCTGAGATGCTTCTTTGGGTTTTTTTATCTAAGGAAAGTTTAAGATTAAGTAAATTTTCACCTCCCATGAGACAGATTTTTGTCAGATTAGTTTAATAGTCATACCAACTTTTAATTAACTAAAATCTGTATGAACCCAAGTCCTTAGTAATCAAAGGAAATCCAAGACTTCCCATCACACAACCAAGCATGTTGCACATTGAGCTTTACATGTATCTCAGAGACAGGGGAGGCACTTTTCCTCCTCTGGAATGCCTTGATGCTTCTGCCCTGGCACCCTTTATCCTCTTTGGTTTGTCTCAGAAATTCTAACTCAGACCCGTGGAGTTGGATTTCACCCTGTAGCTTCACTTTGATTCTGAAGCCCAAGGACTCCCAGTTGGTCTCCCTGCAATGGCATCCTGGTTGAAGGTCCAACCTTTGGTTCTTGGGCACTCCCTTAAGTTCCAGTTCCCACATGATGCTTGAAGCTTTTACATTTGGAATCCCTGACTGTCCACATGTTATTTTCTAGGTGAACTGTCCTCAATCCTTTGATCCTTCTCCCAATCCCTCTAGATCTTAAGAACACCTTTCTCTATCATGATTACCTCTCTGAAAGTTCCATCAACTCACACAGTCTCTTGACTTTTCCCCTTCATAACACAAACAAAATCCTGTTTGTAGGTGGCTTTTGCCTTAGATATGAGAAAGGAAACCTCTAATCAGGGTTTGCTGTTTGCTCCCCCATGGCTACTTTGATTTCTGGATTTTTACCTATTTGTCCGCCCAGGTTGCTGAACTCATTCTTACAAAGGTATGCTATTTTGCACAGGGACACTGTTACTCTTTACAGTCACAGCAGATGGACTTTTGGTGCATGCTTGCAGTCAGTTCTGCAAATTTAGAGGCATTTTAAGCTCTCTCTTTTGGGCTCTACAATTCCCTTTTTTCCCTAGTTCTTTGTAAATGCCAAACTCCAGTGTCTATAGCCAAAGAAAAGTAGCTGCTGATCTCCTCCATCTCTCTGAGCTCCTTAGTGACAGCTCAGGCAATAGCTTCCCATTGATATCTGGGTTACTAAATCCCTGTTCCCTTTACCACTCTTGGGTTCCCATTGTGCTTGATGGAGGAACTGTTAAGGGATTGGAAGGTTCCAGGAGTCACGACCATCCCTGGGGTTTATCCTGAACCCTTTGTTAATATCCTCATGGACTTCATTGAACTTCCCCTAGGAAAAGGTACAAGTATGTCCTAGATAGGGTAAACAAGTAATAGGGATGGACAGAAGCATTTCCTTGCAGAAAGGCTAATGCCACCAATGCTTCAAAGAAATTACTTACAAAATTAATCTCTAGGCTTAGAGTCCCACTGGTTATGAATTCACAAAAGGGGATGAATTTTACATGTCAAATTATTTTCAAAGTAGAAAAGAATTTGGCTATAAAACAAAACCTGCATTGTGGGTATCACTAAGAGTCATAGAGAAAATGCAAAAAGAATATCAGAATATTAAAACAGGACTGACTAAAACATATGACCAAACAGGGTATAGAAGGATCAAAACCTTCCCACTGGTCCTTTTGCAGTTTTGAAATCTGGCCCACTCAAAAATTGGATCATATCCCATGAAATTTTCTTTGGAAGGCCTTTAAGAATGTTTTATAATAGACGCAATAATGTTGATGTTGTCCTTCATTCTTGAAGAGGACTACAACTCAGGGGAGGTAATACCATGATTAGCAAGTGAATTGGATTTTGAGTGAGGGGGTGCTGTGCTAAGGTACCAATCTCAATTTCTCTGCTGGAGTCCTCTAGATCCAGTGGCCAGACACAAATCTGGAGGAAATGAGGAAAGTAATACTGGTGACTTAGCACAGTACTGCTCACTGAAATCCAAGTCATGTGCTTTTCAAGGCATCACATCCTAGATGTCATGTCTTCTTCAAGAATGAAGGACAGGGGGCGGCTAGGTGGTGCAGTGGATAAAGCACCGGCCCTGGAGTCAGGAGGACCTGGGTTCAAATCCAGTCTCAGACACTTAATAATTACCTAGCCGTGTGGCCTTGGGCAAGCCACTTAACCCCATTGCCTTGAAAAAACCTTAAAAAAAAAAAAAGAATGAAGGACAGGGGGGTGACTAGGTGGCACACCAGCCCTGGAGTCAGGAGTACCTGAGGGTTGGGAGCCAAGGTCTCTAAGCTGTTTGACACAGTTGTAGCAAGAAGACTCAAGGCGGCCACACCACCTGATGGAACATTTCCTTCTTCAATATATATAGGGATTCCACGTATACCCATATTTATAGGTCTATTATTGATTGCAAAACTTACTCATCTATTATTGATTGCAAAACTTACTCATCCTAATAGTGGAATGACTATAAAGGAAGGATTTAAGAGAAGTTCCTTGAATAAAACAGATTGTGAACTCTGTCCAAATTTAACAGGACTGCCTCTCCCTGAGGCATTCAAAAGGCTTCAACATTATGAAATCTTTGGAAAATACAGCACTGGGAGTTCCAGGGAGATGTCAGAATAAATACAGGGAAAACAGATATAAGATGGATTAGATAGAATTCCAGGGAAATTAACAGTTTTTCCCCCCTTATCATACACAGGAATATATGATAAAGATGGTGAGAGAATAGTTAGTAGAGGTGACCGATATGTGAACTCTAACAGCCTTAGTTTATTGGGAAAGAATAAAAAGTCATAGAAACCATAGCATCTACCAACAAAGACTGAAAGGAAAATTGGTTATTGAAGGAGTCAATGGATGGGTGGACAAACATAACTGCTCTCACTATAGGTTGTCAAGGGAGCATATCGAAAAACATTACATATGTGGCACAAAAACATAAAAGCATTCCATTAAACAAATTATATCAAAGATTATTATCAGAAAAGTTAGCTTAATTAATAAGTTTACTATGCAGCAACAAACTAAGCAACAGACAGGTTGAGGTCATCATGGTCTGAGCAGGGACAAGAAAATTAACTACATGATTGATAATCAAACTTGTAAGCACTACATGATCAAACTTGTAACCATATGTACTATATGATTAATGATGAAAATTGTACACTTTTGTAACCAAGGAAATGATTTTAGTTTGCTTGTTTGATATGATTCTGAGACTATAAAAATAAATCCAAGCAGCTGACAGTCAGTCAACCTGCTCCTGCCTTTAACCCTGTGTTGACTCAACTCATTTTGCCGACTCTATCCCTCCTGTCAGGTTCCAAGGACCTCACAGAGGCTGGACCCCCACATCTGAGTTCAAATCCGACCTCAGACACCTAATAATTACCTAGCTGTTTGGCCTTGGGCAAGCCACTTAACCCCATTGCCTTTCAAAAAATACCTTTAAAAAAAAGGAATGAAGGACAAGCATCATAAATATCATCATCATCAAACTAGATCCACCCTAAATAATGTGTTGTTGGATGCTGACTGTTATCCTAAAGCTTTATAGACTGCACTAAAGACTTCCACTGTAGCTTTTCTACCATCATTTTCCAGGGATTTGTGCCACTTCTTACAGTCAGAAGACTGTGTTTACATCAAACAATTCTGGAGAAAGCATGGCAGTGAACCCCATTGACCTCAATCAGCCCAGGTGATTCTTAATATCCATAAAGTACAAGGAAGATCCAATTGGGTGCATGCCAGTCACTACAAACAAGTCTTCCTATCTCCAAACATAGTTTGTCATATTCTTTGAGATTGTGATCAGTAAACAAGACCCATTATCCCTACAACCTGTGGCAGAGGAAAGGGAAAAATCTTTCTCTGAAGCCAAGTCTTCCAGTGAACCAAAAACCTAGGGGTGAGAAGGAAAGAGACTGGGTAGTACGTCATATCTGTTGGGGTTAGACAACTTTATAGCTACATAAAGCTAGATACACACCCATACACACACAAACATCTGTAAGGTTGCTAGTAATTTGTCTGTTAGCCTAAGTAAATAGAAGGACATGGAAATATGACAGCCTAAATACTGTTTTCCTTTCTTCTATGTGTCTTCCATTATCTTTTGTTTTTCCTTTCTACCTGAAGGTAGAAGTTCAGTTTCATTTACATTCTTCTTCACTGGGGTTTATATTGAAATAGTTGTGTTTAAACTTTTAAAAAGGAATTTAAAAATTTAATGCATCTTGGCTTTGAGGAAGGGAAGGAGTTTGGAACTTTAACTATAACCAAAAAAATTAATTTAATTTAAAGAAAAAATACTGAAGGAAGAGGTTTCAGAGTAACCTAGGAAGAGAACCTGTGTGAACTGATTCAGAGGGAAATGAGCAGAACCAGGAGAAGAGTTTTTACAATACAATATTATAAAGATAAAAATTTTGAAAGATTTAGGAACTCTGATCAATGCAATGATTAACCAAAATTTCAGAGAACTCGTGATGAAATATGTAGCTCACCTCCTGTAAGAGAGATGGACAGAATGAGATATAGAGAGAGATTTGACATGGCTAATGCAGGAATTTATTTGGCTCAACTATATATGCTTATAACAAGGTTTGTTTGTTTGTTTTGCTTTCTCAATTGGATGCTGGGGGAAGAGAAAGAAGGTAGGTCTTCATGATAATATCTTCAAAATTTCAAAGTATCATGGTATAAATTCCTTTAGTCCTAGGAAGCTAAGTATCTCTATCTATGTTGAACCTTGATATCTCCATTAACAAGGTCATTAATTAAACATTGGAGTTTTCTTCCAGCTCTATCCAGAATGGTTGTTCAGTGTTGGGAGAAGAAGAAAAGGTCCACTTTCCATCTCCTAGAGTAGGTTGCAGTATCCATCCCTCCATTCTAGAATTAACACATGTGGGCATAGTAGATAAAGCACCGGCTCTGGAGTCAGGAGTACCTGAGTTCAAATCCAGTCTCAGACACTTAATAATTAGCTAGCTGTGCAGCCTTGGGCAAGTCACTTAACCCTGTTTGCCCTGTAAAAAAAAAAACTAAAAAAAAAAAAAGAGAATTAATACATAGCCCAAGGATGCTCTAACTAGATATTTGGGGGAACCAAGTTGTCTGCCTAATTCTATCTTCAGGTTCATTACCATGTCCATTAAATGACCATTTCCCTTAAAATTCATGCTTGATGGTCAAGTCAGTCCAGACAGCAACTCACCTAGCCTAAGGGAAAGAAGGAACTGAGGCCTCAACTGCATTCAGAGGACCTTAGAAGGAACCACAAGATGACCCTCTAGCCCTCGATGTGAGGCAATGTGGTTAGGTGACTTGCTCAAGGTCACACAGTTCAGAAGAGTCAAAAGGGTCTGAGGTTTAGTGGCACAGTAGATACACTGGTCTTGGAGTCAGAAGGATGGGAGTTCAAATTCAGCCTCAGATACCTGATACTAGCTGTGTGACCTTAGACAAGTCATTTCACCCTGATTTCCTCTCATGCAGAGTCATTTTCAGTCATCCTAATTCATCTCTGGTCACTGAAGCTAGACAGATCTGGAGGAGAACTCATGTGCTTATATCATAGTATCACCTCCTGATGGTATGTTCTTTTTCAAGAATGAAGGACAATGGGGCGGCTAGGTGGCGTAGTGGATAAAGCACCGGCCTTGGAGTCAGGAGTACTTGGGTTCAAATCCGGTCTCAGACACTTAATAATTACCTAGCTGTGTGGCCTTGGGAAAGCCACTTACCCCCATTTGCCTTACAAAAAAAAAACCTAAAAAAAAAAAAGAATGAAGGACAAACATCAACATCATTATCAACAAGTTCACACTCAAACCAGAAATTCAGTCTCCCAGTTGGGTGGGCCTGGAGGGTAGGAACAATAACATCCCTCAGACACTGAATGACCTTTTCAGGAGTTGGGTTTCAATGGAAATAGAAAGAAAAGTGTGGATCATAAATTATCTAATAACTAGTTATTAATATAGTAATGTCATATCCAGTCTAGATTACCTAGTTTAAAAATATTTTATAGGCTTAAATTAGACATTTTCTTATAAAGGGACATTTACATTAGTCACAAAACAGAATTACTAAAATCAAAACAATAAAATCTCCATTTAAACCTACCTAATATTCAAGTTATCATCCTACATTATTCACAGATTTGTATATTTAGAGGTGTAAGAGATTTTAGAGGTCTTCTCATTCAATCCCTTAATTTTAAAGTTAATCAAATTGTAAATTTCAACAAGTTGAGAAAAAAGTTCAGATTTAGAGTTGCTTGAATAACAGTAAAAGGGGAAATTGATTACGGGACTGATTAAAACTGAGGAATCCTCTATATTTGGCTCTGCCCTATTTTTATCAGCATCCTCAACCAAAACAATGTGTGGGATAGCTATTAAATAGGAAACTTGAATCAAAAAACAAATGCAGACCATAAAACAAAGAATCCAAACAGAATTTAACTAAATAACCAAATGTTTAATAAATCTGGGGGTGAATGCCTTCTTTAAGGAAAACTGATGGAGTTTAAGGTTTGAGCAGAAACCACATGGAAAAAAAAAAGCAAAAGTGAGTATAACAAAATTACAAAGATCAAACATGACTCAAACGAAGAAATACGAGAAGACAAGCTCAACCCACCCCTTTGTGGAAATGAAGGATTCACAGGTGTTTGGCTTTGCACATGCTTTTGAACTTTTTCAATAAATTGATCACTTGTACTGTTAAAAAAAATGTTTGGGGCAGCTAGGTGGTGCAGTGGATAGAGCACTGGCCCTGAACTCAGGAGGACCTGAGTTCAAATCTGCCCTCAGACACTTAATAATTGCCTAGCTGTGTGACTTTGGGCAAGTCACTTAACCCCACTGCCATAAATAAATATATTTTTAAAAAAAAGGTTTTGAGCAGAAATGAAGAAATCAGAGTCAAAGATAGAGATATGAGGGACATAAATTTATTTATGCTTGGAGTCAAACTGTTGCAAGTGGAGTGGTAATTTAAGGGAAAATATGCTAAAGTTTATTTAAGGAAAAGAGGGTATTGTGTATGTGCTAAGGAGACAGGATTCTGCACAAGCAAAGATAATTAAAACAAAATTGTGTACCATTCTGTTATCACTACAGTCAAGCACCTGCCAGTCCCATACCTCAAATCAATCCAATTCTGAGGACAGCCTCCTTTCTTCCTTAAAAAGAAATCATTCCAGGTTACATAAAACAAATGTCCTAGTCTCTGTTGATATATTCCAATAGAGATCTCTCTCTATCTTTGACAGAGACTGACTGAGATTGACATTATCAACTTTGGCTCTGGACATCCCAGCATCAATGCATCCACATACTACTACCCTCATAGAGCCCATATCTCTCTCTCTTGTCCTAAATAGCAGGAGACATTCCCAACTATTTTACTTAAATTATCAATACATTTCTTTGTTTTATTTCTGTCCTGGATTTAAGAATATCTTTGAGGGGATAAAAAGTAGAGAAATGAAAACTAAAGACTTCATCATAATGCCATTACTCCCACCTTCTCATCTTACATCCCAAGTAACTTAGGAGGCTTTTAACTGTGAGACACCATTGGCAATTGATTCCTTTAGGTTGAGGACTCCCCACACACACACCTGCCTTTGTCGAAGCTTCATTCAGGTTATGCCCATTTAATTTGGGTGTTCTCCATGGCATTTTTCTGGTCCTTATCATTGTTGGTCCTTCTGTCTCCACCAAGAAGGATGGATGTGGAGATAAAAAAAATGACTTGAATGTATGAATGAATGACAGTCTAAGAGGGGCAACATGGCCAAGTCCAGGAAAATCCAGATTCAAATCCACCTATAAGTTGTAGAGAAGGTTCTGACTTGTGCTGAGAGAACTCCTTCTTCTTAACCTAGTGGACCTGAGTTCAAATGTGACTGACCTCAGACACTGGACACTTCCTAGCTGTGTGACCTTGGGCAACTCACTTAACCCTGACTGCCTCACATCCAGGGTCATCTTTAGTTGTCCTGATCCATATCTGGTCACTGGACCCAGCTGGCTCTGGAGGAGAAAATGAGGCTGGTGACAGCACAGCCCCCCTCATTTAAATCTAATTCACTTGCTCATCATGGCATCACCTCCTGATGTCATGGTTTTCTTCAAGAAAGAAGGACATGGGGTGGCTACATGGTGCAGTTGATAGAGCACCAGCTCAGGAGTCACTGAGTTCAAATCCAGGCTCAGACACTTAATAATGACCTAGCTGTGTGGCCTTGGGCAAGCCACCCAATGCCTTGTGAAAACCTAAAAAAAAAAGAACACAGTAACATTTAGTACTTATTTCATACTAGATATGTTGCTAAGAGAAATAGTTTCTATTCTACTATGAGGACAACTATGTTGCTACAAGATTTATACACAAAAAGAAGAAAGGGAATCTCAGAGGGAAGTCACTAGCAATGGAAGGAATCAGGAAAGGACTCTTGCAGAAGGCTGGATCTGAGATGAAAACTGAAGGAAGCCAGAGAAGCCTGGAGGCAGAAGTGAAGATAGAGAGTATTCTATCCATGCATGAGACAATTAGAAGATGATGTTTGAGAAACAATAAAGAGGTAGGGGGAGATAGTGGTACAGTACTCTCAAGGTGAGGTGAAAAGGTAAAAAATGTGAAGAGGTTCAGGGTGTAGGGAAATTCACTCCCTCTTGGACAGGAAGAGGTTAGCATGGGACAGAGATAAAATGGAAGACCTACTGTTCACCTCTGAGGGTGGAAAGAGAAGGTAGAAGAAAGTTGTGTAACATAAATATGCAAGTGAATGAATGTTAAAAAAAAACTTTCATTATATATATTTGGAAAAATAAAACAACCTATAAATCAAAAAAAAAAATTGGAAGTCCTAGACTAGATTGAAAACTAATTGTGATGTCATTAAAGGCATCTTGTGTCCCCACAGTCCCTACCTTGGTAAAATGAGGATAGTAATGGTTGCTTGGTGGAACCCATGAGTGCTTTGTGAACCTTAAATCTTACAGTGTGAGTCTAAAAAAATTTGTTTATAAACATATTTCAGTAACTATTTCAATATAATTGGTTTCCCTTTATAATTCTGGGTATTTTATTTTATGCATTTAAAAAGACTATTCTGAGAAGAGGTCCATAAAATTCACTGACTTCCAAAGGAGTACGTGACACAGAAAAATACTATAACAATATAATAGCCAGTTTTTCTTTTGCTTTTTAAGGTTGCAAAATGCTTTAATGTTGTCCAAGGATACCATTCCAATTGCATTTCTCAACATGCATAAACATTTACTATTTAAATATGATTTATTTTATGTTGAGCCTAATCCCATGGCGGACCTCAAGCAGGTTTTTCTGAAATTTTATATAATTTTGGTTACATCAGTAGAATAGATGCCAAGGACTTTTACAAGGCACCTAAGGGGAAAGTAAATGTTTACCCAGGAGAAAAGGAAGATCCACATCTCAAGTTAAACCATCCCCCTCGTGGAGTCACTGATCCTCACACCAATCAGAAAAATAGTAGGGAGTGTAGTTGAACCGGACAGATTAACCATTAACACTAAAGCTATTCTAGGCAAGGATGGGAAAGGCCTATCATAAATAAACAAATTAATTCATTTTTTTAAAGAAAGATTTTATCTGAGTTTTACGATTTTCCCCCAGTCTTGCTTCCCTCCCCCCACAGAAGGCAGTCTGTTAGTCTTTATGATTCAATTCATTTTTGTTCTTTTTTTGCAAGGCACTGGGGTAAAGCGGCTTGCCCAAGGCCACACGGCTCGGTCATTGTGAAGTGTCTGAGGCCGGATTTGAACTCAGGTCCTGCTGACGCCAGGGTCACCGCCCACCTAGCCGGCCCCCGCCCCTCTTTACACGCCGATCGTGCCACTCCGTAATTGTGTGACCTGGCAACTCGCATTCACAAGGCCGTTTGGCACTGGCCCGGGTAAGCAGGCCGTCACATTCCGTGCCCCCGATCGGGTGCCCCGCTGCCCTGGCCCCGCTCCCGGGCAGGCGGGCCGCATTCCGCCCCTTCCCGCGCCCGCAGGCCCGCGGCCGGCCGCGCTCCGTGGCTTTCTCCGGAAGGTGCGCCCTTGGCCGGGCGTGCTCTCCGAGCGCAGCGCCGCGCCCAGGCTGGGCCTCGGTCACCCCGCAGAAGCGCGCCGAGAGCTCCCGGGCCCCGACTACACTTCCCAGAAGGCACCGGGGAAAGCTTTCCCCCTACAAAGGGCGAGCGGCGCGAACTGAGCATGGGCGACCGGAAGCGCTCTCTCCGGGCCGGAAGCGTTCGCTCCGGACCGGAAGCCTCCGGGAATCCTCCGGGCGGCCTCCCGGCGTCCCGCAGCTGCTGGGCCGGGCCTCGACCCTACCCGGCCCCGCCGCCTGCCGGGCCTCCCGCTCGGGATGGCGGCGCAGCCCCGCGCCCGGCCGGCCTCGGAGCCCCGGGGGCCCGGGAGCCCCGCGGGGCGGGGGGCGGCGGAGGGGCCGGGGCGACTCGGGGCGCGGGCGCCCCCGGCCTGCCAGGTGAGGGGGCGGCGCCAGGGCGCCGGGGCGCCGGGGCGCCGGGGCTCGGGGAGGGGCCGCGGGAGGTGGGGCCGCGGGAGCGGGCCGGCCCGGGCCCAGGTCCGCCGAGTCACCGGGGTTGGCCGGCCGTGAAGCACGTAGCGCCATGAGCCGCTTGTGAGTGGCGGCGAGCCCTGATGGTCAGTACAAAGGGAGGCCCGAAAGCCCGGACCCCGGCTCCGGCCGGACCAGCCGCCGACGCGGGGAGCGGGGCCGCGGGTGGGGTTGGGTTTGTTTAGATGAGACTCGAAGCAAGCCCCGAGCCAAAGTGACAATCCGGCATAAGTCCCTTCTCCGTCCAGGATGGGGCCAAGTCCTGGAAAAATAAGACCCAAATAAAAACACTTTCCCTTAAGGAACACACGTTTAATGGGGCAGGCAACATGCAAACACTGTTCCACTAAGAAAGACAGTAAATTGGGGCTAGTGGAGGGAGGCGAGAAGGTTGAGAACTTGGAGGAGATGGGACTTGACTGGAGACTTAGGAGGTTAGGAGATGAACATTGCCAGCCTGGAGGACAGCCAGCGAAAATGCCCAAGTCAGGAGACGGGAGGAACAGCTAAGAGGCCTGTATCACGGCATCAAAGACAGGTATAAGAAGACTGGAAAGGTAGGCAGTAGCCAGGTGTGTTCCTTCTGCTCATGATCAGTTTGGCAGTTGAATGAAGGAGACCTACCTGAGTTTTAGCAATAATCCAGCTGTGAAGTCATGAAGACCTGAACTCTCCATACTGCAAAGAATGGAGTGTGTTTGAAAGATTATGCAGTTGACACTTCAGACCTTCTCAAAGGGATTGGCTCTGGGAGTGAGAAGAAAAAGGGAAACATCGAGGAAGACACCTAGATTTGGGGACCTGTGTTCCTGAAAGGTTAATTGTGCCCCAATAACAATAATAAAGGGGAAGGAGTTGGGGGAGAAAGACAGTGCTCTTTCAGATACGTTGAGTTTAAGACATCAATAGGATGTTGAATCTGAAATGTCTAGTATACAGTTGAAGATTCTAGTCTGGAAGTCTGAAAAGCTTTGAAGACTGGATAATTTAGATTTAGCAGTCTTCATGAATATGATAATTGAATCTGTGGGAGCTGATGAGATCACCAAGTTAAATTGAAAAGATCGGAGGCTCAAGGACACCTTCATTTTCAGTGGCATCGAAGGGTGGTGTCTTGACTTGCTCGTGAATTGGATGTGAGTGAGACAGAGCTGCACAGAATCCTCAGCCTCACTTTCTCTTCCTGAGTCATCAAGTCTTAGGTGCAAGACTTTATAAAGAGACTATGACCTTGACATCTTTGGTGTCTGGCCTGCTTCAGCTGTCTTCATGGCCATTGGAAAAATTGTTCTGGTCCACCCATTCTGCAGGAAGAGGGGAGGTATTCTTCAGATGCTTGGGGGAGACACACCCCTAGCTAACCAACAGATTTGAAGCCTGTCGATTACAAAAAGTTTTCTTTATTTTAGAGGTTCAGTTTAGAAGAGGTTGTCAGGGGACTTGGGGAAAGGGGGGAGTGCCTTAATTTTGGAATGATCTTAAACAGCTTAAGTGCCTTAGTGAACCAGGAGTCAGGAAGACTTATTGTCCACTGATCAAATCCAGCTTCAGACACTAGTTGTGTCACCCTGAACAAGTCACTTAATCCTGTTTGCTTTCATTTCCTCTTCTGTAAAATGAGTTGGAAAAGAAAGGCAAACCACTTCAGTATCTTTGTCAAGAAAACACCAAATGAGACCACAGAGTCAGATTTGACTGACAAAAAAATATCTGATTAGGTCATCTTGGTAGGATAGATGTCAAAAGAATAGCTAGGACTAGAGGTCTAAGATAATGGATGCCTCCCTCAGAGATGGAATCAGATTGAGAGTCTATATTTACACAACCCTGCATGCTACATTTCTTTGATCTCTAAGCCTATAATTCTGGAGAGATCTTCTCCCAGAAGCACTATATATGTCCCAGAAACCTAAAAAGAGAACATACAAATTATAGGAAGATTGACATTATTGTCAAATTGTTCAGAGAAGTCTAGAAAGATTTAAAAAAGCTCTTTGGATCTGGCAATTACGGTTTTAATTAATTTTGGAATGAGCAGTTTCAGGACTTGAGGACAAACTTGAAAAGAAACAACCTTCTTCAGTTTAGCCACAGGAGAAGGAGGTATATGGAATAAAGAGAAAAGATGGGCCTAGTGAAGGTTTCTTGAGATTGGAGGTGAGCTGAGTGTTTGTAGATGGTAGGAAAGCAACCAGGGGACAGGAAAAGAGGGTGCAGGTAAGAGTTTGTCTCAAAAAGGAGGAAGAAGGGGGAAAAAGATGTTTAGACAATATGAGAAAAAGAGCTTCCATACAGTGCCAACAGATATTGTTCATTTAATTCTCATGACAGCCTTGCAAGGTACATGCTGTTATCCACACTCTACAGATGGGGAAATTGAGACAGGCCAAGTGACAGCTCCCAAGTGTCAGGCTGAATTTGAACTTGAGTCTTCCTAACTTAAATCACAGGTGCTTTATTCAGTGCACTGTTATCTTCAGGGAACAGCAGTATGACCAGATGGCATGTTTTGGAAGAGCATGTCATGGGATTAAGTATACTCCGGTATGGTAGAAATTTTAACTGATTCTGTCATTTGTTATATGATGTTAGGTTATCATCTTCTTTCCTGAGACAATTACCTCATCTGTAAAAGTGGGGTAGTAATGCCTTATGCCATTAGTTCACAAAACAGGCCACTTTGTCAGCCAAAACACCAAAATCTACTCCAAAAAATGAGGTTTGGAGGTAATTGGAGGAGGTGGGGAATTTGTGCTATTGGCACCACTCCTCTCCAGACAATTGCCACCCACTAGTCAGCTGCATTGGTCTCCTAACCAATCATTTCCCCATTCCTCATTGTGCTGTCAAATTTCTCATCTTTCTTTGTGAGTCTAATCATAGCACCCTCATCCAGAGAGCCTTTCATTATTCTGTTCCCTGCAATTGACCATATTCACAAAAAATCTCACTGCTTTCTAAAGAGTACTCAAGTGTTTGTCCTGAGATATTCTAAATCCAAAAAAACTACCCCTGAAATAACATTTGAGCTTCTTGTTGTGGTTGAGGTCCATGAAAGAAATGTCCCTAGTAAGCAAGACTATATTTGGTATTTCAGCCATCAATGACTTTCAAAGATGTTGCTGTGGACTTCACCAGGGCAGAATGGGAGCACCTGGATTCTACTCAGAGAGATCTCTACAGAGATGTGATGCTTGAGAACTATAAGAACCTTGTCTCCCTAGGTAAGAACGGTTCTCCCTTGTAATTAAGGACTCTGTGGATGCCTCTCAGCTTCTGGCCATTGAATCTGAGCAATTCACTGATTTTTTTTCCTTGATATGACAGGATATTCAAGGATAATGTGAATGTGAATCCCCTTTTGGTTAAAAGACAGAGTTTCTGTTTCCACATGAAAGGGCTTACTTAGTACTGTGGCAATCTGTAGCATTATTATCCTGCTTCAGAAGCTGCTCCTTTCCTACTTTCTGTTCCCTTAGATCAGATAGTTCCCATTCCCTCCCATAGCACAAAGTCCAATACAGTCATGGATTGGGTCAAGTTAATTCATTTTTCTTCTGAGCCATTTCTTAGTTTTGTGGCCCATTGCAGAGAATCCTTCAGAGGTGTTTTATGACCATCCCTGGACTTTCTTATGGTTCCCTCTTTTCCCTGAAGGTAAAGAGGTTAGGATTGGATTCTGAAATGATTCTTTGCACCCCCAAATTTCCCATTTCTTTTCCCATGAGCAGGGTTTCCAATTTCCAAACCAAAAGTGATCTCCAAGTTAGAAAGAGGAGGTGCCCACTGGATGCTTGGGAGAAAAGTTCCAAGAAGGCCCTTTCCAGGTGAGTAAGTGAAAAGATCAACAAATAAGAATAACTGAGAAGTCAAGAGGAGAGGATACAGAAATTGGAGCAAATTCTTATTCATACTTCCTAGTGGGGGTGGGGGGATTAAAGGACCAAAGATTGTCCCATATAAATGCCATCTTAGTCATTCAGGACTTTCTATTTCCAGCTCTGAAGAAAATGTGCAAGATATCTAAATAAAGTTTTATTGACAAGTTCTGTTTCTAAACTACAAACATTTTCATATTCATTCTGTGAGAGCTCTCTTGTAACAAAGTAAAACAGTTGAGTAAAATTAATAATGGTAACCATTTCTGTTGTTCTTTTGGGGATGGAGCAATCAAGGTTATGTGACTTGCTCAGATCAAACAGCTAGTAAATACCTGAGGCTGGATTTGAACTCAGTTCCTCCTGATTCCAGGACTCTTATTCAGTAGCACTCCACTACTTCTCTATTTTTGTAAATTATATTTTTATAGGACAGAAATCTGTTTTCTCTCCACCTTAACCTCTATCCCACTGGGAAAAAATTAATAAAAAATAATTTTTTTGTAACAAACATGCAAATGAAAGCTAAACATCTGTCTTTTTTGACTGTATATAAAAATGTACACTGCATTCCACACCTCTACCAAGTGAAGTAGTGAAGAGGAAGAAGAGAATAGGTATGAGGAGAAATATCAGAATCTAGGGAGGGACTTGAGAGGACAGTTTGGGATCGCCCGCATAACTTAACAAATCTCCTTAGTCTCCCATTCTTCTGCAACCACTTCCCCATGTTCACCTCAGGTGACCCAGGGAATAGACCTAGAATCAGGAAGCCCTGAGTCAAATCCAGCTTCAGGTGTCCACAAACTGGTGATCTAGGGCAAGTCACTTCATTTTTGTTGGCCTCCAGTATCCTCATCTCTAAAATGGAGCTAATAAGAGTACTCACCTCCCATGTTGTTTGAGAGGATTGAATGAGAAAATGTTTATACTGTACTTAGCCCAGGACTTGGAATTAGAGAAATGCTCTTAATATTCTTCTTCTGACCTTGGCGTTCCAACAAAGTTGCACTAGGTCACCAGTGCTCTCCTAGTTAATCAAACCAATAGCCTTTTCTCATTGACTTCAAACTCTCTGCAGACTTAGACACTGCTGATCACTCTCTCCTCCTTAATATGCTTTAGGTTTGCTTTCTCCTCCTTTCCTGTCTCCTTTGCTGGATCCTCCTCCATATTCACCCTCTACAGATGGCCCTCAGGGCTCAGTCCTGGACCTCTCTCCTTTGCTTAGTGATCTCATCCCCCTCTCCCCCAGGAATTTAGTGACTATCTTTATGCTGATCACTCTCAAATCTACTTATCCTGCTCCAGTCTCTCTACTGACGCGAATCATGTATTCCCCTTTGTGGCTATCTTATACTCAATATGTCCAAAACAGAATTCATTATCTTTTCTCTAAATCCTCTCTTCCTATTACTATTTATCACTCCTATTCCTGTTACTGTTAAGAGCTTGAACCCTAAGAGTCAGTCTGGACTCTTCACTCTCTTTCACCTCATCCAGTCCAGACCAGTTCACTTCACCTTTGCAATATGTCTAGAATATGTCCCTTTCCCACCATGTTATCCTCTATACTCAGGAAGCACAAGTAATTCTCTGTCCCTTCCAAGAACATGTATAAAATCCTCTATTTGGTGTTCAAAGCTCTTCATAGCCTCCTTCCAACCTTTCCAATTTTCTTTCACCTTACTTCTGAACAAATTCTATAAAATCCAGTAACATTGGCCCTCTGGTTGTTCCAGGAACAAGGAACTCCAGCTCTCAGCATTTTTCCCAGCTAAAGTCTCATCTCCTACAGGAAACTTGCCATATATATATACACATATACATATACATATTTGTCATTTCTCCCATAAGATCAGAAGTTCCTTGGGAGCTCAGACTGTTTTTTGCCTTTTTTTAATTCCCCCCAGGGGCTTAGCACAGAGCTTAACAAATGCTTAATGAGTGACTGACTCATCCTCTTCCCCTCCAGACTCAAGAATTACCAGTGATTTCTAAGGGCCTTCTTCTTATAAAAATAAAGATGTAAACTCTGCCATTGACTGCTCTTAGATAATCATTCCTCCAGGTTTCTGTATATTTCCTTCTCCCAGTACTCCTATTTCTCTGACTATACTCTTTAGTCTCCTTTGTTGGACCTTCAAATATGTCATGCCCACTATTCATCAAAACTCTGTCATGAGCTCTTTTCTCTTTTCCTTCCATACTTTCTCATTTGGTGGCTTCAGCTTCTGTGGATTCAATTTATATGAACATCTCTTGGTGAATTTCTAGATCAATGTATCTAGAACTAGTCTGCTCCCTCAAGAGCTTGAAAGCTGCCTCATCACCTGGCTATCAGCCATTTTAATTTCTATATCCTATTGGCATCTTAAACTCAATTCATCCACCATGAATATTTAAAAGTATTTAGTAACACATACCAATAAACCAACTAAATCTCTGTTCATCAAGGACTCTTTGGTTAAGGTTATTTAAACAACTTTAAACCTTCTGAACTCCTTTATCGAGCCCATACTTCTCAATACATTTTGACCACAAGATGTCTTAACTCTGACATCAAAAATGTGCTGAAATTTAAATACTCACTAACCAACCCCAAAATCTTATGATATAATAAAATAGGTTAGCTTACATTATTAATTTTTTTCTCCCTGAATTTTGAATTTCATTGCTCAAAATCAGCCAGTTGGACATAGGTTTTGTTTCTGTTTTGGGGTTTTTTTTTTTGGTCTGTTGTCTTTTGTGAAAAGATCACTATTAGGATTAGCAGCCTGTCATTTTCAGAAACAGTGTTCTGAAAATTTTTGAAAACAAATTTCTAAATATTTTGACATTTCCCAGGACTTGCCTTCCAGTCTATAGTGGCATGACCAGTTGCTTTAAGTGCTGTGCAACAATGCCTTTAGTTCTGAATAGATCAGTCCCTTATCATCTACATCAGGCCTTACCACTCTTTGATCTATTTATTTTGGGTTGATTTTCATTTTCATTGATAAGGTATAACTATTCTAAAACTTACTATGGGGCGTCTAGGTGGTGCAGTAGATAGAGCACCAGCCCTGGAGTCAGGAGTACCTGAGTTCAAATCTGGCCTCAGACACTTAATAATTACATAGCTGTGTGGCTTTGGGCAAGCCACTTAACCCCATTGCCTTGCAAAATCCTAAAAAAAAAAAAAAACTCACTATGAAGAATATTATACTCCAAAAAGATTCTAATATTGACATCATTGTTTTTCTTTCAGGTCGCCTTTGTCAAAAGAGTAGGGGTAAAAACAAAGATTCTACTGCAAAGCAGTGTAATTATATTTCATTAAAGAAAAAACTTAAAGTGAATAATAACGAATGTGTTGAAGTCTTAAGACAGAACAGATACCTTAGTGGACATCAGAAAATTCATACTACAAAGAAACTTTATAAATGTAATGAATGTGAAAAAGCCTTCAACTCCAACTCAAGCCTTACTGTACATCAACGAATTCATACTGGATTAAAACCATATTTATGTACTGAATGTGGAAAAGCCTTTAGCCAAAAAGGAAACCTTACTAAACATAAAAGAAATCATACTGGGGAGAAATCCTATAAATGTAATGAATGTGGAAAAGCCTTCAGAGACAGAGGGTACCTTACTATTCATCAGAGAATTCATACTGGAGAGAAATCCTATAAATGTAATGTATGTGGGAAAGCTTTCAACCAGAAGGGACACCTTAATGTACATCAGACAATGCATACAGGAGAGAAATCCTATAAATGTAATGAATGTGGGAAAGCCTTCAGTCAGAGGGGAAGCTTTAATATACATCAAAAAAATTCATACAGGAGAGAAATCTTTCAAATGTGATGAATGTGGGAAAGGTTTCATTGACAGAGGAAACCTTAATAAACATTATAAAATTCATACTGGAGAGAAATCTTATAAATGTAATGAATGTGGAAAAGCTTTCAGCCAGAGGGGAAGCCTTAATAAACATCATAAAATTCATACTGGAGAGAAATCCTATAAATGTAATGAATGTGGTAAAGCTTTCAGCCAGAGAAGTTATCTTACAATACATCAGAGAGTTCATACTGGAGAGAAATCCTATAAATGTAATGAATGTGGGAGAGCCTTCAGGCAGAAGGGACACCTTACTGTACATCAGAGAATTCATACTGGAGAAAAACCCTATAAATGCAGTGAATGTGGTAGAGCCTTTAGAAAGACCGGACACCTTGCAGTACATCAGAGAATTCATATTGGAGAAAATCCCTTTAATACAATGAATGTTGAAAGACTTCAGCCACAAGACATTCTTTATTTATCTTGACAGTTCACACAAGATAGAACCTCTCAGTGTAATGAATGCAGAAAAGTTTTCACCCAAAGTGAAATGTTTAATCATAGAATTAGAGGGTTTAAGTTGGAAGTGACTTGGAATCATGTATTCTAATTCCTTGATTTTTATGGCTGAGAGGGTAAAGGGACTAAAAGCAAACTGAATGCAAACTGAACTCCTCAAAGTAGTAAGTAGCAGATGAAGAATTGAACTGAGATCAGATCCAAATCCAGTTTTCTTTCTATTACCTCAGAATTCAAATTAGAGAGAAAATCTTTGAATTTGAGTGTGGGCTTGTCTTCAGCATCAATTCATCCCTTGGTCCACAAAGAATTTCAGAATTGAAAATAGCTTCAGTAACTATTTAATGTAATTTATACTTTTAAAGGAATTTGACAACCAGACAGATCCATGAAGTGATCATTCAGCTTTTACTTGAAGATGTTTCATAAGGGGTAAACCACTCCTTGAGGAAGTCCATTGTCCTATGGAATAGCTCGGAGTAAGAGTGCAGAGGAATCAAAATGAGATCTAATAGAAGACAAAAGACAACAGTTACACATTTTAACTGTTGTTTATGTATTTTTTGAAACATGGTCCTTGAACTAATAACAGTACCCTATGTTTAGTCTTCGCACTCCAGAATTCAGTGAAACTATTGCCTCCTATTTCAAGGAAGCTATGACTGTCCTACTGCGGCATACAATAGCACTGGCAGTTTTGGTTGTCATAGCAAATTGTTGGCACATTGGGCTAGAGGACCATGAAAATCCACAGATCTTTTGCTGAAAAACCTGATCTTAAATATACTTCCCTCATCTTTTAATTATGAAGTTGATTTTTTTTAACTCAAGTGTAAATTTCTTGTGTGTATGTAAATACATTTAATTTCCATCTTTTTAGATTCAGCCTGATGTGCTAGTCTGTCGAGATCTTTTAAAATTTAGATCCAATCATCAAATGTATTATCTCTTCCTCCCAAAAATGATGTCATCTGCAAATTTGATAAGGATGCCATTTATGCCTTTCTCCAAATCATTGATAAAAATAGAAGGTAAATTGACTGAGACTAGGGACTTTAATTTTGAGTTGGGGAGTGGCTAGGTGGCATAGTGGATAAAGCACCGGCCTTGGAGTCAGGAGTACCTGGGTTCAAATCCGGTCTGTGTGGCCTTGGGCAAGCCACTTAACCCCATTTGCCTTGCAAAAACCTTAAAAAAAAAATTTTGAGTTGGTCCACAGTACCAATCCTGCATCAACTCTTTTTTGTTTGTCTAGGGTTTATTTTGACAAGTTAATGGGGTAAAAGTGACTTGCCCGAGGCCACACAACTAGGTAATTATTAAGTGTCTGAGGTCAGATTTGAACCCGGGTCCTCCTGACTCCAGGGCCGGTACTCTACCCACTGTGCCACCTAGCTGTCCCCTGCATCAACTCTTAACTATTTGTAGAATAGCACAAAGCCAAGTACTTATCAGGGATACTGTATAGAACACCTTACACCAAGAGGATGTTGACCAGTTGATGGTTGGGGTTGTGATTGATTTGATAAGTTACGTGGATACGGATGTATGTGTAGATAAATCTGTATGCCTGTTAGAGTAAAGAACATCAACTTGACAAGGTCAGAATGGGAATACATAGCACTTTAAGATCAGCAAGTTTTAGTGAACTCCAAGCTCAATACATGTATTATGATGTGACAGCCAAAAAAGCAAACTCAGGCTGCATTAAAAGCTTAACCTACAGAAATAAGGAAGCTTAGTCCTATGTTCTAACCTCATCAGACTTTACTTGGAGTACTATGTTAGTTTAAGAAGGAAGTTGATAAGGTAGAAAGTGTTCAGATAAGAGCTGCAAGGTAATGAATGAGTTTGTGTCAAGCTCATAGGATTATTCTTTGAAGGCACTGGACTTGCTTTTAGTCTAAATTTGAGAGGACTTTACCTAACCAGCTGTGTTCAAGTAATTCTATTCAAAGAACACAAAGAGGAGTTGCTGGTCGAAATTGTACAGAGGCTTGATTTTTGGAAAAACCAACAAGCAGAGTTGTCCAAAAGTGGCATGACATTGAGAGACAGTGAGATCCCATGGCTCTTTGAACAATTGATGAATAACCACGTATCAAGTATGTAAAAGTGGATATTGCTTTTGAGCATGAATTGGTCTTGATGAACACTGAGATCCTTTCTAACTTGCAGATTCAGAATGATCAGAGCATTTTTTATAATAGCATAATAAAACACTTTAAGAAAGACTATAAAAGAGGTGGCTAGGTGGCACAGTGGATAAAGCACCGGCCCTGGAGTCAGGAGTACCTGGGTTCAAATCCGGTCTCAGACAATAATTACCTAGCTGTGTGGCCTTGGGCAAGCCACTTAACCCCATTTGCCTTGCAAAAACCTAAATATATATATATAAAGTTATTCTGACAATACCAATTTTTGATGAAGCTATGCTGGCTTTTTTGTGATCACATTTTCCTTTTCTGTATATATATTTTTAATCATCTTCAGAGAGCTTTCTTATATCTTTTTGTTCTCAGAGCACTATTTGCTTTTATTTAGTCTTTCAAGTGTATCACTGGCAGTGAGGTATCATCAGATCATTCATGTGAATTCTTCAATTACTCAATATCTGCTCATTTATCTTGAGTATTAACTTCATAATATGCATTGTCTGATTCTTTCTATTCCACTGATCATTCTTTTTGACAGAACAAAAACTAAGCAATTCTGCCTTCTCTTGTCAAGTATTCCATCCACCTTTAACAATAGTCCTAACCTCTGCATTCTCTTTTTTACATTGTGACTAAGAAAACATTTTTAATTACCTTTTTGAGCAACTTAATCTCATCTTTAAATTTTATTATTTCTATACTGAGTCTTGGAAAATTTCACCATACTTTTTTTTATTTATACTCTTATCTTGTGTATGTAGTCTTTTTAAAAATATCTGAGTTACTTGGTGAGGCTGGGGCAACTATCTATATTGATATTTTCAACTTCCACTTTTCTTTCTCTTGAAATTATTTCCCTTTTTGTCTTTAGAATTTCATTCTTGGAAGCTTGCACTATCTTGGACTTATGTGCTCATAGAATTTTAGTCCATATGTTCCTAACCTGATTTTTTTTTTGATATCTTTAGAATGTTAAACTATGTTTGACTTTGCTTTCTTTTTTTATTAAATATTTTATGTTTTACAATGACATACGATAGTTTTGACCAATCTTTTTTGAAAGGTTTTTGATTTTTATACAATTTTTCTCCTTCCTTCCCCTTTCCCCCCAACAGAAAGCAATCTGATAAAAGCTTTGACTTTACCTTCTTTATGATAATATACTAGTACTTTCTCCCAAGAGTCTGTCATCACTTCCCAACTAATTATAAAATCACCACTTGTTTGTTTACCTTTCTTTTGAAGGTTTGAAATTAGCATTCAGGAAGGTCCAGAAATTATTAACTATTCTTATTCTACTTTTGGTAGAGAAAGAACTCCTGACAAATAATAAGTCTTCTATCCATACTATATTAACTGTCTTGTTGCTTTTGAATAAGGTTCATTCATCTAAAGTGTTTCCAGAAATGGGTTTCATCCTATTAAATCTTAGTATTTCTCCTACTAAATCTTAGTGTTTGTGAAATTAAGTTTGCCTCCTTTCTGGATTAGGACCTTTAGTTCCTCATCTTGTCTTAGTTTTGTGGACGTATATTAGGTTTTAGTTTGGTTCCTTTCTTGTATTTTGTCTCCTTTGATTCTCTGGATGTCTCAGTTCTTCTTCCTTCATTAAGCCTATTCTTTTTATGATATCTAGCATGTTGATATACATATAATTTCCCCCTTCCATATGCATTTTGACTAGATTTTAAGACAGTAACCTAATATACTCTTAATTCCCTTTGTTAGGTACATTCCACTCCTGCCCAGTAGCTTGTCATTTTTTTTAAAAAGCTAGGGGTATGGCTAGGTGGCGCAGTGGATAGAGCACTGGCCCTGAACTCAGGAGTTCCTGAGTTCAAATCCCGCCTCAAACAATTAATTACCTAGCTGTGTGGCCTTGGGAAAGCCGCTTAACCCCATTGCCATGCAAAAACTAAAAAAAAAAAAAGTATAGTCTTGGGGCAGCTAGGTGGCTCAATGGATAGAGCACTGGCCCTGGAGTCACCAAGGGTCTGAGTTCAAATCCAGCCTCAGACATTTAATAATTACCTGTGTTTAAAAGAAAAGCTATGGTCTAGAAATTCAAACCACATCCTCCCACACTATCTTTGTTAGCTACATGTTTACTTTTCTGCATCTCTAGTCACCAATGGGAAAGCAGAGGAAAAACTGCAATCTGCCCTTATGATCTCTCTAGTGCCTTGCTAAAGACTTAATGATTAGAACTTCTGGTACTATTATTTGTGCCTCTGTGATTCACCTAAAGTAGATAGTCAGTGTCTGTTTCTAAAAGTCCTAGGAAGTTCTCTTTTATGTCTTGCACATGTGAAATGGGGATGACTCCATTTGGGTCCTTTGGTTCTTATCTAGTTAACAGAAACTTGCTCTAGTATACATAAGTACCTGGTTAGGTCTGCTCCACTGCTGTTCTCTTTTTTCTTCTGATCTTTAGTCACCTTTTTGCTGAGAGCTTGAGGCTTGCATATTCAGCTTAATCCTGGAAGGACAAATGGGTGCTTTTTCATCAGAATACAGAGCTCCTTCCTCCTGGAAAAGAGTTCCACATGTTTCTTAATGTTAAATTTCTCCAATATCTGTGCCTGTGAGAATCACTAAAAATTTGTACACTGTCTATCAGAAGGAAAGGGGAGGGCCAACTAGGTGGTGAACGGGCCCTGGAGTCAGGAGGACCTGAGTTCAAATCCAGCCTAAAACACTTAATAATCTAGTTGTGTGACCTTAGGTAAGTCACTTAACCCCATTACCTCACCCAAAAAAAGAAAAGGGGGTGGGGTTTGGAATCTTCTCTTCAATGATTTGTTATTGAGCATTCCAGGAGGAAATTTGGGTAAAAATGCTTATAAGCAAACAAGGCCTAGAAAAGAAACTGGAACAATTAGAAGTGTTCATTTAAGACCTTAGTTTACTACCTCCAACTAACTTGGGATAAAGATGTACAAATTGTTAAACTAACAGGGTGGTATAGAATCTTATGCTTCAGGTGAATTAAGAAAAGTGGAAATCATAACCTCAGACATGCCAACAGTAAAAACAGTTAAAAGCAGCCAGTGGCTACAGGGCCAGGATGGCAGGCACAGCATTCAAGCAGCTCCTGGATGAGTACAAGCAACTGAAGCTGAACCAGCCAGAGGGAATTGTGGCAGGCCTGATGACTGAAGAGAATTTTTTTGAATGGGAAGCCTTGATCATGGACCCAGAAGACACCTGTGTTGTTTAGTTTTTTCTCTGCCATTCTAAGCTTTCCCCTGGACTCCCTGCTCAGCCCTACTCCCCACCCCCAGGACAAGGTTCACCTGTGAGATGTGCCACCCAAACATTTACTCTGACAGCAGGGCTTGCATCTCCATCCTGCATGCTCCCAGAGACGACCCTATGGGCTCCAAGAGCTGCACCAAGTGCTGGAGCCCCATGCAGAGCATGGAGAAGAGCCTGTTCTCCATAGTGACCATGTTGGCAGAGCCAAAGGACAAGAGCAGGGGCCAACATGGATGGTGGGATGACCAAGAACAATTCTATTGAATTGCCAAGCAGATCATGCAGAAATCACTGGGGCTGTAGTAGCTGCTGACCCTCAACTCCTCTCCCTTGCTCTCACCTGCCCCCCCCTCCACACACACACACACGCATAAACACCTGGACACAGTCACAGCTAACACCTGCTGCTGCAGTTCCTCTGAACACTCAGTCCCCCAAGGCTCATTTGGTCCACAGGCCAGACTGGCTTCTGTGCCCTGGCGTCTTCTTCTGCTCAGGCCCAGTCTTCCTGGACCAAGAGAGAATTGGGAGCAGCCCAGCTTTCCAGGGAGGCCTGCCAGCTGCCCTCAAAGCAGCAGGTGCTAGGTCCACCACTGTATTTACACACATGCCACATGGGGAATGCATTCTGCCATCCAATTCTGTCCTTCACTTTGACAAATACATGTTTTCCTCATTAAAAAAAAATCAGCAAGGAAAGTATTCTCCTTAAAGTTAGCATCAATACTATCTATAACATCTCTATCAAATAAAGTAAGTATTTAAATTGAAAAAGGGAAACCACAGGGAAATGCAGTAAAACAGTAATTGCTTCAGGCTTTAATGTATATCTTTCAGAATTAGTCTTAATAGGGGAAGTTAGATGGTGTAGTAGATAGAGCACCAACCCCAGACTCCAAAGAACCTGAGTTCAAATCTAGTCACAGATACCAGCCAATGACTAGCTCATGTGACCATAGTCTAATCACAACCCCAACTGCCTAGCCTAAAAAAGAAAAAGAACTACCCTTAATAGTAAAAAAAAAAAAAACTTTAGAGAAGATGAACATAAACCTTAGGCAATTAATAAATAGGAATTGCAAGGTGTATACATATTTCCTAACTTTGCTACCTTTGTGAAATTTGACTATATGCAAGAGTATAAAAAATGCATAATGCAGAAAAGAAATAGTCTTTATTGATATAATTCAATTAAATTATCATCAACTAGAAGAATTTGAAAAAAATCCAAACTATTAAATAATTGAATAGGAAAAAAAGAATGGGTCAGTCAACTATACAAACAAATAATTTTATCAGAATTTTTAGGAAGTATCAAAACAGTCCTTAAGGGACAATGTGTATCTCTAAGTTTATTGTGAAGTCATTTCAAACCTGTCTGACTCTTTGTGATTCTATTTGATATTTTCTTGGCAAAGATACTGTAGTGGTTTGCCCTTTCCTTCTCCAGTGCACTTTCTAGATGAGGAACTGAAGCAAATGGGATTAAAATCGTGAGGGTCATTTATAGTAAGTGTCCGAGCTCAAATTTGAACTTGTTAAGATAAGTTTTTCTGATCTCAGGTCTAATATTTTATCTACTGTGCCACTTAGTTCCCAATATTTTAAGTATGTTTATCAAAAAAGAAAACAAAATCCTTGAAACTTGAAAAGCTAGAAGTCCTTCCTTCCCTTCCCACAAATAAATTCTGCAAATACCAAAATAGAAATTTTGAAGACTTAAAGGGTAAACGGGTGGCTAGGTGGCACAGTGGATAAAGCACCAGCCCTGGAGTCAGGAGTACCTGGGTTCAAATCCGATCTCAGACACTTAATAATTACCTAGCTGTGTGGCCTTGGGCAAGCCACTTAACCCCATTTGCCTTGCAAAAACCTAAAAAAAAAAAATCTTTTTTATAGACTAATAAAATACATAAACCATAAATAAAATAAAAAACCAAAGTGTATTTTAAAAATTCATAGCAAATGAAGAAAAGAAAGCATTAGAAACTTTTGTTCTATTATATGCCAATAAAGCTGATAAATAGATGAAGATGGAACAACATGGCATAAGGGAGCATTGGGTTTGAATCCTGCTTCAGACACACTAGCAGTATGATCCTAAGTAAGTCACTGTCTGTGCTGTGGTTTCCTTGGTTGGATCTAAGATCCCTTCCTACTCTTAACCTATTTTGCTATGAATATTTACAAAATTATGCAATTTAAGATTCACAAACTTGAAGAAGTCATTGATCCCAAAGGGGAAAAACCTAACCTGGATGGATTTGTGCATACATTCTATCAAACACTCAAAAACCAATGAATAGTATTAAATAATTTACTTGAAAAAGCTAAAAAATAAACCCAAAACTTGAGTTTTACCATATTAATGAAAGAAATATGACCAGATGCACAAACCAATTAGAAATCCAGCAGAGAAAAAAGGCTATCAAGTATCCAAATGAATATTGGATGAAATATTAGCAAAGAATGCAATATATTCAAAAGACTATGTTGGGTTTATACATACAGATTGATCTTAGTCACTGATCAAATTGGATTTATGCAAAGAATTCAGGGATGATTTAATAATAGATTGTTAATAGCCAAGTCAAAATTCCTTGATTATATCAAATGGAAAATAAAATTTTCAAAATACATGCTAAAAAACATTGAGAAAGAATCATAAAGTCATTTTCTTATATGATAAACTCTAAAACTAAGAACTGCCATTATCTCTAGTGGAAAAACCACTAGAGGCCTTTCCAATGAAATCAGGAATAAAACAGGAATGTCATTTGTCACTGTTTAGCAAAAAGCAAGAATATTGCTAATTTGGAGATCACATGCTACTTTACTTGAGACCCTAAAGATTAAACCAAAAAGTTCAAATTAGTAAATGATAAGTATGAAATAAACCCACGATATTAACTTTTCTGCATATTACTAGCAAAACTTAAGTGGAAGGAAAGGGAAGATTTCATTCCATGTAACTCTAACAGGTATCGTCTACCAAGACTCTCAGGATATTGGAATCAATCTACCCAGATATTTATGATGCATATAATTATAAGAGAAATTACAGAAATAAATAATTGGAAAATGTTCATTGTTAATCATTAATAGTTGAACTATACCAATATAATAAAAATGACAAAAACTATCTAAATTCACAAATTTGTGGCTATAAGAAACTATCAAGGAATTTTTTTCCACAGCTAGATAAAACTACTGATTTATCAGATGGAAATAAAGGCCAAGAATCTCAAGACTGATGATGGTAGGGGAAAAAAAAGTCTAAATGGGATCAACATTGAGGAAGTTCTTGCCAAGACTAGCCCCTCTACATGTACCTATTCCCCAAGCTTCTCCAGCTGATTGCTCTTATTATTCCTACTCTAATATCTTCAGTCTCCTTATATATTGGTTTTCTCTGCTTCCCACATACTCATATCTCCCCCTATCCTTAATCCTTACTTGGTCCTATCCCAGTTATTTTCTCCCCTTTGTAGTCTACTGCTTAAAATAGGCACTGTCTCAAATAGGTGCCTTCACTTCCCTCTCATCTCACTTCCAAACTCTATAATCTAGCTCTATCCAGTGATCTCTAAGTCGTTGCTTACTTTTTTATCCTTCTTCATCTCTGCAGCATTTGACAATTTCCATCATCTACTCCTCTTAGAAGTTGCTTCCTCTGGATGTTTGTAACGCTCTCTCTTGGTTTTCCCATTTGTCTAACTTTTCTTCAGACTCCTTTGGTGATTCTTCATCTCTATCATGCCATCTAATAGTTAAGTCCCCTATGGCTCTGTCATGGGCTATCTTCTCTTTTGTTTCTTTTTCAATAGTATCTTGGTGATTTCATCAGTTCTCATGGATTCATTTATATATCTATGCATATGATTGATATTTGCTGTCCTTCAATTATTAAGAGGACCAAAATGATATCACTATGTTAGAGTCAAGTTACAATTTGTCCAACTGTGTCTGATCAAACCAATACCAGCTCAGGATACTCTACCACAGATCAAGCACAAATATTCCATGTGAACATTTGGAGTAGCTTCTTTTAATTTATGCATCTCACATTTCTTTTGGACTACTTCACTTATGCTTGCTCCCAGAGCACAGCACTTTCTCTAATGAGGGCACACCATGCTAGCAGTCTGCCAATATCTCCCATGTCCTGCAATTAATTTCTAAGGTATTAAGAGAGGCATTGAGAAGGTCCTTGTATCACTCTGTCTGACCATGTGAGTATTTAACCCTATGTGGCAAGCGTACATTTGGCATTCCAGTATTGGTATATAAAATTGGTATATAATTGGTATATAAAATTGGTATATAAAATCGTGGTTTCTCTCCTATATATCATTCCACATCACCAACTGCCTTTAGATATGCTAAATTCACTTTCTTATGGGTGTCTCAAACTCAGCATGTCCAAAATAACTAGTCTTTTACCCAAATCTCCCTAAAATGAGAGGACCGACATACTCCCAGACATTCAAGTTCATAGTCATCCTTGTCTCTTCATTCTCTCTTCATAGTTCTAATCCATGCATAAATCTTGTAGTTTCTGCCCTCATAACTCTCCACATTTAAAACCTACTTCAGATCCTCATGACTTCTTTCTTCGATTATACAATAGCATTCTAATTGGTCTCTGCAGCTTGTCTCTGTTTAATCTGTTCTCTACATAGCTGCTAAAATGTTTATAAAGCATATAGCTAACCATGTCTTGGTCCTACTTAGTAGACTGAAATGGTTCCTTATTACCACGAGGACCAAATACAAATCCCTCTTTGCCATTTGAAGTTCTCTATAAGTAGTTCACTAGCTTCCCAGGCTTCTCATACTTTACTTCCCTTCACACGCTTGATGATCCAACAATGCTGACCTACCTGATTTTCCTCAGACATGACACTCCATCTCTTAACTCTACCCCTTTACATTGGTAGGCCTCCATGCTTGGAATTCTTACCTCCATGTCTTAAGTATCTGGTTCTCATTGACTTGGCCCAACTATTGTATCATCTTCTTAGTCCCTACAATTTAAAGTGTAGCCTTCCCATCTAAGATTATCTTCAACCAACTCTAGATAAAGTTTTTATGTTCTTAGTTATTTACATCTACCTCCCTCATTATAATGTGAACTCTTTGAGGCTAGGAACTATTTTTGCCTTTTTTGTACCCCCAGCATAAATGCTACCATGCTTAAAATGTTTGATTGATGAAATCAAGTCATCAAAACTGTTTTTTACTGTCTAAAAAATAAAGTCAATAAAATAGAAAAGGTCAGGTAAACCAGAACCCCAAACAATTGAATATAACAACTTAATATGGGATAAACATAAGAACAACTATTTATTTGAAAATAAACAAAAAAATCCTAGGAAAACAAAAGCATCCTGGAAGAAGTTAGGTTCAGATGTCTCACCAAATGTCGTAAGTTCTAAATGGATACTTCACTTATACATTCAATGTCCTTAAAAGTCAGAAAGTAAGGAAATGCTTCTTGACCATAACTAATAGAAGAATTAAAAAGATTATCCCAGAAAATGAGCAATTTCGTTTATTTAAAATTGAAATGAGAAAAAACAATGTGTTTAAAATTAAGAAGTAGTTAACTTGGAAAATTTTAGCAAATATTTCTAATAAGGTTTTTATCCAAGACATTGATGCAAATACATAAAAGAACAAGAACCATTACCTGATAGACAATTGGTAAAAAAAAAAAAAAAAAAAAGTTTTCAAATAAGTACCTTGTCAAAAAAAGAAAATGCACCAAATCAATAAATAAGGTGAATGGTGAATGCTATATCAAAACCATTCTGAGATTCCACTTTATACCAAATTAGCAGAGATAACCAAAGATTAAAGTGTTAAAGGTAGAGAGCCACTACTGTATTGTTGGTAAAGTAGTAAGTTAGTCTGACCATATTTAGAAACAGATTGGAACTACACTCAAAAAGTCATGAAAAGTACAAACCACTTGATCCATTAGACATACCCCAAAGAGATCAAAGACAGGGAAAATCCATGTACAAAAATATTTGTCTGTGTGTTTTTTGTATGTGTATTTGTATGTGTATTTTTTTAATAACAACAAAGTGTAAACAAAAATAGTGCTCCATCAGGTGGGGAAAGAGCGGGATAAATTGTATATAAATGTAGTTGAGTATGTTTATGCCATAAAAAAATGAAAAAAAGATTCAGAGAAACTTGAGAAAATTCATGTCAAATAATGCAGAGTGAAATGGGCAGAACCAGAACAATATCCATTAGTAAAGGAACCCAACTTTGAAAGACTTCAGAATTCTGATTATGAGCATGATCGATAATCATTCAAAATAGTTCTTGAGGACTTCTGTGTCACCTGAGCAACAAGATAGCAGACTAGACATTTTCTACTCCCCCTAGTTTTTTGTGATGCTCTCTCTTGGTTCTCCTATTTCTCTAACTTTTCTTCAGACTCTTTTGCTGATTCTTCATCTCTATCATCCCATCTAAGCGTTAAGTCCCTCTGGCTCTGTCGTGGGCTATGTTCCCTTTTCTTATTTTTTTTAAATAGCATCTTCGTGATTTCATCAGTTCCCATGGATTCATTTACATATCTATGCATGTGATCCCTAGATTGATATTTGTTGTCCTTCAGTTACTTCTCAGACCATCCCAAAACAGAACTATGTGCCAAACATAAAGCATCTGCACCTGTTTCCCATGATCTAGGACAGCATGAATCTAAAAGTTAGGTTTTTTCAAAATTTTATGCGCTCACTCCCTCCCTCCCCCACCTCACACAACCAGCAGCAAGGGCACAACCACAAGCTAACATCAAAATCTACTCCTGTGGGGAAGCTGGGTGAATTAGTCCTGGAGTTAGAAGGACCTGAGTTCAAATCCAGCCTCAGATACTTAATAATTGCCTAGCTGCATGACCTTGGGCCAGTCCCTTAACCCCATTGCCTTAAATAAAACAAAATTTTTAAAAAATCTACTCTTATAGATGGTCACCCTCCCTCTCTCTCTAGTGTATAGACCACAGCCTTTGGAAGTTTTCTTGGACCTCTATCAGCCAGTTTGACCTCAATTCTTTAAGAGCAAAATTGGGGGCTGCCACCTAGAAATACCAATGCTGAAAAGCTCTGAACTACCAGAGCTGGAATAAATAGTCTCTGAATTACTAGCACCAGCGACATCTAAGGTGCTGCTGCCAGTCCAAAGAACTAAAAAACAGGAGTGGGTCAGGTCACTAGGATAGGACACTGAACGTATGGGAAGCCTAAAGGAAAGCACAACACTTAGGGACCACTCTGACAACTCAAAAGTTGGAAGGAAGGAGAAACAACAACAAAGCTGCAAAATAAAGAAAAATGATATAATACTTGTGAGCCAGAGGACCTTGTGGAAGTTGGGGAAAACATACAACCATAATACATTATTCCTGAGTGGCTTAAAAAAAGAAATGAGAACACGGCCTTGGAGTCAGGAGGACCTGAGATCAAATATGACCTCAGACACACCTAGCTGTGTGGCCTTGGGCAAGCCATTTAACCCCATTTGCCTTGCAAAAAAAAACTTTAAAAAATGAGAATTATGAGCAGCCAATAATGTTTTTCTTTCATTTTTGAAGACCATAACATCAGGGAGGTGATGCACATGAATTGAATTTGAGTGAGGGAGGCTATGTCAAGTCACCAGCCTCACTTTCCCCTCCAAAGCCATCTTGGTCCAGAGGCCAGATATAGATCAAGACAATTGGAAAAGGCCCTAGATAAGAGACAGTCAGGGTGAAGTGACCTGCCCAAGGTCCCACAACTAGGACCAGTCAAATGTCTGAGGCTGGATTCAAACTTCTGTCCTCCTGACTCCAAGGCCAGTGCTCTAGCCAATGTGCCACCTACCTGCCCACAAGCAGTCAAAACAAGGAACAGAAGTGAAGAACTTGAATCTGCCATGGCAAGCCTCACTAAAGAAATGAGAGAGAACAAGAGATTGAAAAAGAAAATCCAGAGGTAAAAGACAATCTGGAAAAAAGAAGCAAAAAACCAAGAACATTAAAAAATATGCTTGATGCATATGGATCTTGAAGATAGTATGCATACAGATTGATGCAAAAAAATTGCATCTAAAACAAGAAAACAAAAATTTTGAAGGGAAATCAATCACAAAATTTACCTTAGTTTTAAAAATTTTTTATCTTAGTATAGACTAAATAATAAATTATATAACATTCATAATTTCATATACAATCTTTTAATCTGTATGTATTGAATATTTATTATTATCAAGTTCATAATTTAAAAACAGAAATTTTAAAAGACTGAATCCTGCATCTGATGCTTACCATGTAGACAAAGAATGTAATCTCTTGTTGAAAAAAAATGGCCAAGCACATTCTGCTAGCTGTAAGACTGAGGCATCTTTATTTTATTGATTACATATAGGGCCAAACTTATTGTATTGATTCCAAAAGGGTCTAGACAGCAAAAATCTTTCAAGCAGTAGAACACAGCAAAATTGTAATGTCAATCAAGGGATAGGAGTAACAAAACACTATACCAATTAAATTTCTAAAAAAAATAATTTTGCTGAATTAGAAAAACTAGCAAAATTCATTTGAAAAAACAAAAACGTCAAGAATATTAAAGAAAATAATGGAAGGGGGGCGGCTAGGTGGTGCGGTGGATAAAGCACAGGCCCTGGAGTCAGGAGTACCTGGGTTCAAATCTGGTCTCAAACACTTGATAATTACCTAGCTGTGTGGCCTTGGGCAAGCCACTTAACCCCATTTGCCTTGCAAAAACCTAAAAAAAATAAAATAAAAAATAATGGGAGGAAAAAGTATAAAGGAAGATTTGGTAGTACCAGATGGTAAACTGTATTATATGTCAATACTTATCAAAAATATCTGGTACTAAAGGTGGCTAGGTGGTGTGGTGGATAGAGCACCAGCCCTGGAGTCAGAAGTCCCTGAGTTCAAATCCTGCCTCAAACACTTAATAATTACCTAGCTGTGTGGCCTTGGGCAAGTCACTTAACTCCATTGCCTTGAAAAAAACTAAAAAAAATCTGGTACTAGCTAAGAAATAGAAACGTAGATCAATGAAATAGAGTAGACATAATTCATAGCAGTAAATAAACATAACTTTTTATTTGACAAATGCAAAGAGAATATTTTGAGATAATTTATTATTTGGAAAATTTGAGAAAACTGGAAAGAAGTATGGCAGAAATTGGGTAATGGACTACCATCTACCATTTATCAAAATAAGATCAAAATGGATACATGACCTAGCTATAAAGAGAGATTTTATAAGAAAATTACAAGATCTGGGAAGGCTAGGTGGCGCAGTGGATAGAGCACTGGCCCTGGAGTCAGCAGTACCTGAGTTCAAATCCGGCCTCAGACACTTAATAATTACCAAGCTACGTGGCCTTGGGCAAGCCACTTAACCCCATTGCCTTGCAAAATGCTAAAAAAAAATTTAAAAAGGAATATTTCTCTAAAAGAAAATCATTTCTTGCCTAAAAGAGAACAAAATTATGATCTGTTGAATAGATTTATCATTCTTCATTTATATTTATTCTGCATACGATCTTATACTGCTGATGTGGTCAATATATATGATTTCATTCCCTCGACTGTCCACCAATAGTTTTCTCATAATATTGCCATCACTTCACCAGATTTTTAGTTTGAATACTAGTCACTGTGAGGATCCCAACTTTCTAGGACCCACAGTGTGTGTGTGTGTGTGTGTGTGTGTGTATGTGTGTGTGTGTGTGTGTGTGCGTCCACATGCACAAGTGCATGTGCTAGCATGCCAGGGTGCTGAACCTA
The DNA here is from genome assembly GCF_037893015.1 of Macrotis lagotis. Classification (NCBI taxonomy): domain Eukaryota; kingdom Metazoa; phylum Chordata; class Mammalia; order Peramelemorphia; family Peramelidae; genus Macrotis; species Macrotis lagotis. The sequence goes on from NC_133658.1 coordinate 913,996,875, forward strand.
CTGTGGGCCAACATTCAGCCCTGCTGGATCACAAGTCCTATGTGGTCTTGGAGCTTGTTCTGGGGAAGCCCAAGAACTGGCATAGTTCACTTATCCTATTAATGATAGGCAAGGTATTGTCCTATCCTGGAATGCTACCAATAAGCAAGATGCTTTCACAATTCAAATGGAGAAAATGAAAAGAAACTTCCTGTTCCTAAAAGGTGGACTCTGAGCATGATGTGCTCAGTTTTAGTTCAACTGTTTTGCACCCATAACAAGAAAACTCTTGGTGTCCTTTAATTATCCACTGGATGGTAGTTTTTGAATCTCTCTCCACCCCTCCACCCCTGCCCCAATACGGACATGTCTGCAGTACTGGAGCCAGAAGAAAAGTAACTAAATGTCAATGAAGTCCCTGGCTACAAGAAGAAATCTATCTATACCTTAGGGAAATGGAGGTTAAGTGTAAGCCTAAAGTGAGCTATATGTTGAAGTGGCCAGGCAAGAAGTAAACATGAGGATTATCTTGGCAGACTAGCCAGTGAGGGGAGGGAAAGAACAGATACTCCAGAATGAGATTCTACCCTTGGCTTTGAACTATTTTTTATTATTTAGTTTTCAGGTGTGTCCAACTCTTCATGACCCCATTTCAGGTTTTCTTGGCAAAGATTTTAGAGTTGTTTTCCATTTCCTTCTCCAGCCTATTTTACATAAGAGGAACTGAGGCAAACTGGGTGACTTGCCCAGGGTCAAACAGCCAGATATGAACTCAGGTCTTCCTGACTCCACGCTTGGTGCTCTAAACACTGCATCCCTTGGCCAGGAAAAGATTTCTCTCCTCTATGTTAGTACTGTGAGGGAAGCTTTAGCTGTTTAGACTGCTGCCATGCTCCTAAGCCTCAAAGTTTGGAGAAATCTGTCCATCAGAAGTGGCTGAGTTTGTGTCCACCACACGATTCCCACTAAAAAACATATCTTGGGAATGGAGGGCTTGATCTCGTCAATGCTTGCTTTTGACCTCGAAGCCCAACAGTCAGCCAGTTTCTCATTCAGTATTTCAGGCAAATTCTAAAGTGGAAAGTTTACTAATGTTTCTGGGAGTTAAGTTTTAATTGATATTGACCCATAACTAAAAATATTTGCCCTCAGGTACTGGGAGAGCTGCCTTTCTTATAGTACTCTACACAATCACTGGAAAAAAGCTGATCTGAATCAATGATTTGGGGTTTTTGCAAAGCAATGGGGTTAAGTGACTTACCCAAGGTCACAATGCTAGGTAATTTATTAAATGTCTGAGGTCAGATTTAATTCAGGTCCTCCTGACTCCAAGGCCAGTGCTCTTTCCATTCTTACATAGCTGCCCTTCAAATATGTATAAACAACATAAACATGTGTATATGTATAACATGTATAAATATATGTATAAAGTTTAATCCCTCCTCTTCTAAAATGCCTTCTGTCATCTCCTTCATAAAGAGACCCTTTTCCTTGCAGAGATAACTCCTCCACATGCACAAGTGATCCCATCCCCATCTTCTCCAACAGACTGTCCTCCTCTTCATCCCTATTCTTCCACTACTGTCCCTATTGGCTGCTTTACTACTACCACTATAGACAAGCCCATGTCTCCCCCATCCTAAAGAAACTAGAATTCACTTTATCCCCATTAGTTATTTCATATCTATCTTGCCTGTCTTTGTTTAGCTAAATTCCTTGAAATTATTTTTATCTTAAGGATTATATGTGGGAAAGGCTACTAGAAAGTGCTTCACTATTTTTCCATTATATGTATAATGCTAGTCTTAATATACAATATCTCATCTTCACCCTCATAATGCTGGGGAAGGGGGAGGAGGAAGAACTGTTATTATTCTCTATATGAAATGGAAATTGGGGGGCGGCTAGGTGGCACAGTGGACAAAGCACCGGCCTTGGAGTTGGGAGTACCTGGGTTCAAATCCGGTCTCAGACACTTAATAATTACCTGGCTGTGTGGCCTTGGGCAAGCCACTTAACCCCATTGCCTTGCAAAAACCTAAAAAAAAAAAGGAAATTAAGGCAAACTACAGTTAAATGACTTGCTTGGAGACTCAAAACTGGTGTGTGATGCCCTATTTGAACTCAGGTCTTACTGAATCCAGATCCAGTGCTCTATCCATTGCATCATATAGATGCCTTATTTTATTTAATCTCCATTGAAGGGATTTTTTTTCCCTAGAGGTCTTTTATGAATAATTTTTATGCTATGATAAGAATGTTTACTATTTCATTTTCCATTGAGGATTTCTTTATTCCCTAGCTTATGATCAATTTTTATAATGGTGTCATGCAAAAAAAACTAAAAAGTAATGACTTTCTTCTCCCCCACCCCCTCCCATTCAGGAATCACCAAATGCCTGCCATATCTAGCTTTTGTAAAATTCTATTTAAGTCCATAACTTATTTTTATTAGATTTTTCTAGATCTGAAAGAAGAATATTGAGGCCTCATGCTACCATAGTGTTACTGTATATTTCTCTGAGTGGTTCAATTTGCTTATCCTTTAACTATATATGATATTACTTGGCACCCATCATTGTATAATGGATAGATAGTTGTCCTCAAAGACAGAAAGAACTGCATTCTTGTCTTGCCTGTGACATACTAGCTGAACAAATCATTTAATTTCTCAGGGACTGTAAGCAATTCTCTAATTTGCAGAGGTCTCAACCTGAATGAGCAGTTTCCTTAGTTTGGAGTTTTCTTTAATAATGGGGTTAAATGACTTGCCAAAGGTCACACAGCTAAGTAAGTATTAACTGTATGTCTGAGACCGAATTTGAACTCAGGTCCTCCCAACTCCAGGGCCGTGCTGTATCCACTGTACCACCTATCCTGATTTCTTACATCCCTGTTTGTTTTTTGATAATTCTGAGCTCATGAATACCATTTTTTTTAGATTCACCAGTTACATCAAATTCTGCTCCAACTCATTTTAACAATGTGACTACTGTTTTAAATATTTCCTGTAAGATTCTATTCCTAATTCTAGCAAGCCTAACAATATTTAATATCTAATTTATTGTGTTCTCTTGTTTTACTAGCAAGTTCATCCAAATCATAAATATGATTATGTTCTTCCCTCTATCATAATCTTGTTTTATTTGTGTCCACTTGACTGCTATACCAAAAAAGGTGTGGGAGGATAAAATCAATACTAGTCTTCTACTACAAAAAAGTGATTTTATCTAGTTTCGCTGTAATTCTCTTTAATTCAAACTATAACTTTTTTCTTTTTATTTCCTCTATAATTATCCCTCTGTTGTTGAAATTTGTGTTGCCTCCCATGGCTATTCACAACTTTAAACTCTCTTGTAGATTCTATCCCTATTGGACCTAACATTTCTATATCAGACTCTTAAATGTGTTCCAAACTTTTTTGCCTGGTTCTGAGAAGAGGTTCTATCCTCCATGTCTACATATTGCTTCTGACATGGCCCAGTTATGAGTAGTAAATTTCTGCATCTTCTTCCTCATTTATTCTCTAACAATTCCTTTTTTCTTTAAAAAAAAAAATCCAACAAAACCAGCCAAGAGCCTGTTTATCTTTTAGCTCTCAAAGAATCTTGAAGATAGCTGGATTCTAAAAAATTATCAAAATTTCTTTTTTCAGGGGCAGCTAGGTGGCACAGTAGATAAAACACTGACCCTGGTGTCAGGAATATTGGAGTTCAAATTTGACCTCAGGCACTTCATCATTACCTAGATGTGCAACCTTGGACAAGTTGCTTAACCCCACTGCCTTGCAAAAACCAAAAGAAAAAAAATTTACCCATTCCTCATCTTTTTTTTTTAGGTTTTCGTAAGGCAGTGGGGTTAAGCAGCTTGCCCAAAGCCACACAGCTAGGTAATTATTATTATATGTCTGAGGCCAGATCTGAACTCAGGTACTCCTGACTCCAGGGCCAGTGCTCTATCCACTGCGCCACCTAGCCACCCCTATAGCTAAAGTTTTGAAGAATGTTAATCTTGTTTGTAAGCCTTTTAGAATATTGAATTCAAAAATTCCCTATCAGGTAGGCTATGGCATATTCATCAATGATTAATATTTGAACTTCTTGGAATCTTGCAATTTTTTCTTTGACATGGAATCTAAGACTTTTGGCATATTTTTCTATGTTTTCAGTTTAGGTTTCTTTTAACAGTTGGTAAATATGATTTTTACTTTATCCTGGGATCCTAATGATTCTGGGCAGTTTTAATTAGAGGTTTTGTTTTTCCCCAGAGAATTCTTAAATTCTCTTCCTATTCTGTGGTTTTTGATAGATTCATCTGTTCTTCTAATTTTTCAGACTTCTGTATCATTTTGCCATTCTATTTTTGAGAGTCTACCACTTGATTAAATTTCCATTTTTTTTGTCCTGAGCTTCCCATTCCCCCTTCCACACCATATTCTATATTTTGAAAAAAAAAGTCTGCTTCATTTTTCATAGCATGAGTCTCTTTAATCATTAAATGAGGCTCTACTTGTATTGTCCCCTGAATTTACTTCCAGAGCTTCTACTTATCTCATAGTATTTGTTCTCTATATTAGGATTTATTTTTTCTTTACTCATATCTTCAACTTAAGTACCAGGTTTTGTCTTCTACCATACTCATTGTTGGGTGAGGTTTTTATTTTTTCCCCAAGGAGGCTAGTTCCAGGTCTCCTCCCTCTCTACCCTCTTCTACAGCACTAACCTGAGATAAGGAACTGCCTTTTGGTGGTCCAAATGCATGAAGGTTTCAGTCCAATCATTCTTCTTCCAATTCCCCTAAAAAAGTCAACTAGATAAAGCATGCTCTTTGTCTTGCAAGTCTGCTGACTTGGCTCCCTTTCACTATTTCCTTGGGACTCCTGATGAGTCCCAAAGACCAGGAACTGACATATCAGACTTGAAACCATCATTACCAGAGATGATTTTGGCTTCAGATCCCCTAACCAGAAAAGAAGCAGGCTTATAGTCACCTTCCTTCCTAGATGTGTGTTTCTAATTTAGTTTCATTGAATTGTTGCTTCAACAGGTACTCAGGGTATTTCTCTGAAAACCTGGGCTTAGTCCAAAACTTTTTCATCTCCATTCTCACCATAAGTATACTTATTAAATTTTTATTTGTTAAACATTGAACTCATTATCCTATCCTGTCAAGATCTGGATTATGAGACACATCATCCAATGTATTAGCTAGCCTTACCAGTTTCAGCTTCAAGATAATCTCCAAATTTGACAAAAAAAAAATCATCCAGGGATAACTGATGTGTTTGACAACACTTAACTCTGCTCCTCAAAACATGTTGCAAAGTAGGTATTGTTATCTTCATTGTGCAGTTGAGGCAACTAAAGCAGGCAGATGTGGTGATCAACTCAGAGTCATACAACTACCAGGTGCCTGAAACCAAAATTGAACTTGGGTCTTCATGACTCCAGGTCCAGAGCTCTAGGTCTCCCTAGGAAGCTCAGAAGGAACCACAGGCCTGGAGGGCAAGTGTCCTGCCAATGAGAACAGAACACTATCAAAAAAAAATTAAAAACCCACGAGACAAATTCTAGAATGTATCATAAGAACCCACATTAGAGCCCCATATATTATGCCCACATTACTGTTCACTCATTAGTGAACATCTAGAAAAGGAAGTAATGAATAAATAAAACCAGTAAAAGCCAGTATGACTTCATTAAAACGTCATGGTAGACTACATTTTTTTTAAGAGTTAACTGAGGGGCGGCTAGGTGGTGAAGTGGATAGAGCACTGGCCCTGGAGTCAGGAGTACCTGAGTTCAAATCTGTTCAAATTAATAATTACCTAGCTGTGTGGCCTTGGGCAAGCCACTTAACCCCATTGCCTTGCAAAAAACTTAAAAAAAAAGTTAACTGAGGGGCAGCTAAGGTGTCTCAATAGATAAAGCACTGGCCCTGGAGTCAGGAGGACCTGAGTTCAAACCTGACCTCAGACACTTAATAATTGCCTATCTGGGTGACCTTGGTTAAGTCACTTAACCCTATTTCCTTGCCAAAAACAAAAAGTTAACTGAACTAATTTACATTATTTGATGCCACTTTGACAGGAAGTTTTAAATGGACCAACTCAGGAATAAGTGATTTTTGTCCCCTATTGTTTAATGTCCACTAATTCAAAAAGCATTTAAGTACAGTTAGGGTATGGGCCCCTTCCCCTTCCCTGAGATTTAAAAAGTCCTTGTAATACTTTTTGGCCTTCCCTTCCTATCAGAGAAGTCTAAATTATTATGGTACTAAGCAAAAAAAATGTTGATATTATACCATAAATATATATTTAATATACTTGAGATTCTAAACTTTTCATATGTCAGCTGCAGCTTCTGAAAAACTCCCTTTAAAAAATTCCCATTTCTTATACTGACTCAAAATATATTAAAACTGTGATGGGGAAGTCATGATGTGGAAAAGATAGCTATGTGAATATAAAGGTGTGTATGTGGTATGGGGGTGGCAAGGGGGGAGAAAGGCAAATAAATATTCTGTCACACCCCTTTGGCAATGTTAAAGCCCAAATACCTCCTCTCATGTTTTTAAACTCATAAAAATCAAAAGTGATGATGTTAGCATTCATATACATTAAAATTTATAAAGGGGTGACTAGGTGGCACAGTGGGTAGAACACCGGCCCTGGAGTCAGGAGCACCTGAACTCAAAGTTGGCCTCAGACACTTAATAATTACCTAGTTGTGTGGCCTTAGGCAAGTCACTTAACCCCAATTGCCTTGCAAAAGAAAAAATAACGTTTATAATGCATCTTAAAAATATTCTCATTTCATCCTCACAACCATCTTTAGAGACACACAGGTAGAGATTAGGTTGAAATTTCCAGAGTCAGAGAGCTATTAAGTTTATTTCTTCCTAATAGCAAGTGCTCTATCTTCTGCACTATCTAGTTGTCTCAATACACTGAATTACAAAGGAAAAGACTTTTTTAAATTAAGTTATGTTTTTAAAGTAAGTTAACAGTTCACCAAGTTCCCATCTCACTTAAAGAATGTGAGATGTACTGATTACTTAACCAGATAATCTAAATTATTCCTCAATTAACAGACTTAGACTAAGAACAAAAAAATCTGATCAAATTATCTGTCTTTGAAAGGCATACAAGGGGGCAGTTAATTGGTGAAGTGGATAAGAGCACCAGTCCTGAAGTCAGAAGGACCCGAGTTCAAATCTGACCTCAGACACTTAATAATGACCTAGCCGTGTGGCCTTGGGCAAGTCACTTAACCCCATTGCCTTGCAAAAACAAAAAAGGCATTCAGTAAACTGAAGTAACCTTTCTGAGGTCAATTCTGCTTGGCTGGGGAAGTTGTCCATGTTCTGTGCAACTTATAAAAAACCAGCAAACTAGTAGCTTTCACGGTGGTCTCCAGTTAACCCCTGGGAAGGAATCACTTGAGCTACAAGAGACTGCCTTGGCCACAGTCTCCTTTCATGCCACCCACTAACTCCTAAACCCAGTAAGCCCTCACGTTGCACTCTAGCACATGGCTCCTTGCTGCTTCTTGAACAAAACTCTCTTAACTCTAGGCATTTTCTTTTTTTTTTTTAGGTTTTTGCAAGGCAATGGGGTTAAGTGACTTGCCCAAGGCCACACGGCTAGGTCATTATTAAGTGTCTGAGACCGGATTTGAACCCAGGTACTCCTGACTCCAGGGCTGGTGCTTTATCCACTGTGCCACTTAGCCGCCCCAACTCTAGGCATTTTCAATGGAATTCTCTCCCTCATCTCTTTATTAGGTTATGTTTAAGTTCCAGCTAAAATCCTACCTTCTACATTTAAAATGATAGTGCCTTACCTGTTGATTATCTCCAATTTATCCTATTCCATTTGTTCATAGTTGTTTTACATATTGTCGCTTCCACTGGATAGTGAGCTCATTGAGATGAGGGACTGCTTTCTGCTTCTTTATGAAAATCAAGGCCTTACAAGTAAGTTAATGTCCCAGTTAATGACTAAATCACTAAGAATTTAATTTAAACCTTCAACAAATCACATTCCATATACTTCTCTATACTGCACTCTGAAGACCAGTCAAACTGGCCTCTGTTCCTTTTACATGATGCACTATCTCCTCTTTCTAAGCATTTACAATGTCCATCCCCTGGCCTGAAATGCACATCTCCACTGCCCTACCTTTTGCCTCAGAATCCAAGTTTGAAAGCCAAGACAATCTCATTCTTTGTATTTGTGCCCCAAGGCCGTGCAAGGCCTCGCTGATCCTGAGTAAAAGCTTAAGGAACATTTATTGGTTAAATGATCTGACAGGCACTGGCCATATAAAAGTCACATATATATTCTCTGCTTTTCTCTATTTGTCATCTACTGGAATAGATGACATTTTATCAAACTTGACACATTAGAAATGATCACTAAGATATGGCATAACTTTGTCAGGATGAGTCACTGGGCTCAAGCTAGGAAAATTAACTTTAATAAGGGCAGATAGGATTTTTTTTATGCTTGGGTCAAAAATTCAACTTCATAATTCAAAAGGCATGGTAGGTTTTAGTGAACTGCAAGTTTAAACAGTCACCCATTTAGTAAGGGCCCAAAAAACAAAACAAAATCCTACTATTATCCTCTACCGACTTCTTAGAAGTCAGAATAACTGCAAATTCAATTAGTCACCCATTTAATGAGGCCCCCAAAACAAAAAAATCCTAATGCTATCCTGTCCTGACTTCTTTGAAGAATAAGGATGGGATGATACTTAACTGTGTCCTGGCCAGGCCATGTACTTAGTACTGTCATTAGTGCTAGGTTACATCCTATAACATGTATGTATCTTCATGTATATTATAATAGTAACTAGCACTTATATGGCACTTGAAGGATTACGAAGCATTATCTCACTTGATGTAAAGCCACATTTTCCTTTTGTTTTTGGCAACAAATCAAAGGCTTCATTAACTAGGCAATTCTCAATGAGTTAACTATTAGCAGAGACCAATCATTGCTTTTCCATTCCTACATCTATAATTAATGCCCTTTGACTTTACATCATATTCATTTCCCAATATTTGCATACATTCACACCTTCCCCACCCTAGAGCTTCTCTTGAAGAGAAGTGGGCAGCCTCAGGAGGTAATTATCATAACTCTCACTGGATATCTTTAAACTAAGGCTAGGTGACCCCTTGTACATGATGTAATTAAGATTTCTTTCATATATGGGCTGGCTGAGCTAACTTCTGAAACCCCTTCCTACTCTGAGTTTCCTAGAACTGTACATGGGCTTTCTGTAGAATAAGGCAGGCTAAGGTTTACTCACATTCTTTGAATTTATAGGCCATGGGTTATAGGGGTAGGACAGCATGGGGGGGGGGGGACAACTCCTAGATTTAGCTAAAACATCATTTCCACTCTCAGTTCTGCCACAATCAACTCAAAGACCTTTCCAAGTCATCAATTCCGCCATCTATAAAACTTAGAAGAGATTGGGATAGAATTCAAATGTCACATCCAAAAATTTATTGTTTGGTTTTTTTCTTTTATAAAGATTTTATACATTAAAGGAGTGTGTACTGCCTGAATGAGTTTCTCTCATATGATAAAGGATGTTTTTTGCCTAAATCTTTTTTTTTCAAATTCTTTCAATCAAAAAGGTATCTCCCCAATATGAATTCTCTGATGGACAGCAAGGTTTCCCTTTTGCCTAAAAGCTTTCCCACAATAACATTTATAAGACTTCTCTCCAGTGTGGATTCTGTGATGTATAGTAAGGTATCTCTTCTCTTTGAAGGCTTTACCACATTCATTACATTTATAGGATTTCTCTCCAGTATGAACTCTTTGATGATCATTAAGGGTCCCCCTCTGTCTAAATGCTTTTCCACATTCATTACAGATATATGGTTTCTCTCCAGTATGAATTCTATGATGCATAGTAAGACCTGAATTGGAGCTAAATGCTTTGCCACATTCATTACATTTATAGGACTTCTCTCCAGTGTGAACTTTCATGTGTATAGTAAGGTAACCCTTGTCTGTGAAAGCTTTCCCACATATATTACATACAAATGGTTTTTCTCCAGTATGAATTCTATGATGTACAACAAGGTATCCCTTATCTCTGAAGGCTTTCCCACATATATTACATTTGTAGGATTTCTCTCCAGTATGAATTTTCTGATGTATAGTAAGGTATCCTTTGTCTGTAAAAGCTTTTTCACACACATTACACTTAAATGGTTTTTCTCCAGTATGAATTCTCTGATGTACAATAAGGTATCCCTTATCCCTGAAGGCTTTCCCACATATGTTACATTTAAATGGTTTTTCTCCAGTATGAATTTTTTGATGTACAGCAAGATTCCCCTTCTGCCTGAAGGCTTTTCCACATTCATTACATTTATAGGATTTCTCTCCAGTATGAATTTTCTGATGTATGGTAAGGTGTCCTCTCTCTCTGAAGGCTTTCCCACATACAGTACATAAATAAGATTTCTCTCCAGTATGGATTTTTTGATGTATCATAAGGTATCCCCTATCTCTGAAGGCTTTCCCACATTCATTACATTTATATGATTTCTCTCCAGTATGCATTTTCTGATGATCAGTAAGGTGTCCTCTTTGTCTAAAGGCTTTCTCACAATTATTACATTTATACGGTTTTTCTCCAGTATGAATTCTCTGATGTATAGTAAGGACTGAATAAGAAATAAATGCTTTCCCACATTCAATGCATTTATAGGATTTTTCTCCAGTATGAATCTTCTGATGTAAATTAAGGCTTCCCCTCTGGCTGAAGGCTTTCCCACATTCATTGCATTTATAGGATTTCTCTCCAGTATGAATTTTAAGATGTATTGTAAGGTATCTCCTCTCTCTGAATGCTTTCCCACATTCAGTACATTTATATGGTTTTAATCCTGAATGAATTCTTTCATGTACAGTAAGGTATGAGTTATAATTGAAAGTTTTCCCACACTGGTTACACTGATAGGATTTCTCTCCACTCTGATTTCTCTGATGTACACTAAGGTCTGAGTTACAACTGAAGGCTTTTTCACATTCATTACATTGATAAGATTTCTCTCCAGAATGAATTCTGTGATGTTCAATAAGATATTCCATCTGTCTGAAGGTTTCCCCAAATTCATTAGTATCCATTGTGAATCTGTTCATGGATGATTCTCCCAAATAATTATCCTCCTCTAGAGTTGAGTTCTTGGTTTCACATGTTCTCTCCTGACCAAGGGGACCTGAAAGAAATATGATGTCAATAATTCCTTCTCTTTGTTCCAAAGAAAGAAAATTATTGCTATCTAAATAACAAATTATAATTACAACTATAATTATCAATTACAGAATCTCTATCTGTAAAGATTAGAAAAAGTACTAATAGGGAACTGAAGCAATTAGGATAAATAGGTGGTCAATACAAAGGGAATTCCCATCTATATTAAGGCATATGTAAGTAAACTTAAGGAAAACTTCTAAATTTTAAGAAAATTAAAATAAGTTGGTTCTAGCAATGAAAGCTTTCTAATCCTAATCTAATTCTAATTTCTGCCTAAAAACAAAGTCAAACAAAACTAACCTAAAGAGGCAATAATTTAATGGAAAGAACAATGGCTCTAAAATCAGAGGACATGGATTCAAATCCTACCTCTAAAACACTAAAAGAAACTATTTTTATTTGTTATCAATTTATAATAAACCAAAAAATATAGCCTAGTACATGAGAACTTATTGACTGATTGCTACTAAATGAGAAAAATTACGATATTTATGTCAGAGAGTTGTATCTCACAACATATAAGAAGTTCCAAATGTATATTCAACCTAAACACAAAAAGGCCATTCAAGGCCTTGACCTTGCTGCTATATATGTAACACTGAGATGTCAAAGAGAATTTAGTTACTTTCTTAATTCTTAATTCTTAATTCTAAAGCTCCAATTAGTTACTTTCTTAATTCTAAAGCTCCAAAATATATAGCAGTACTTTTTTGTACTACCAAACAACTGAAGGGAAAACATGCCCAGTGATTGGGGGAATGGCTTAAACAACCTGTGGTACAGGAAAGCAATATACACAGTGACTATATCAATGTAAATAGAAAGATATATATATATATATATATAAAATATATAAAAACACACACATGTTATATATGTATTTGAAATGATCAAGTGGTACCAAAGAAAAGATAAGAGACTGCAACTGTCTCCCAGGTTTATAACACTACATATAATGTTGGACTTGGCTCAAACAATAAGAACTTATTAAGCACCTACTACAAGCCAGGCACTAGGCCAGGTGTTGGAGATACAAATAAAATGAAAGAAATAACTCATACTTTAAAAAATCTTATATTCAAAAGGAAGAGATAAATACACATAAAATATATGCAATATAAATATAAAAGTGTACAAAGTGGCTAACATAAGTTAGTTTGAGAGACAGTCCATTGGAAAATGGAGCCAAGATGGTGGAGGAATTCACCCAGTTCTCCCCCAAACCACTCCAAATACTTTTAAATAATGACTAACCAAATTCTAGAGTGGCAGAACCTCACACAAGGGCTGCCGAGTAAAACAATTTTCCAGTCAAAGGCAACTTGAAAGATCTGGGGGAAGGGACTGTTGCACAGGGGTGAGAAAGGAATGAAGAGCAGTGCAGGCTGCACAGGAGTGAAGCAGCCCCAGTCACTAAGAAACAGGAGGCCAGGTAACTGGGTCAGTGGCAGCAGTGGCAGTTTCCAGACCTCTCAGCCCAGAGATTGTCAAGAACAACTTGGAAGGTGATCAGGAAAAGTTTACTACACCAGGGTGTTACTGGTGTTTACTACACCAGTCTAGCGCAAGCCAGAAACAGAGAACCAACCTCAGCGGACCAGGAGCAGGCCTTGGGAGCCACTGAATCAGCAGTGGAAGATGCTTTTGGAGTTCTCATTCCACAGATGGTAGGGGAGACAGAAGGAAATTACAGGGGTCTTTTTTCATTTACTGAGGCAGGACTCTGCTGCTTTGCCCATACAGTGATCTGCCTCACAATGCCAGGAAGAAGAGGAGCAATAATAGAACAGAACTTGCTGCCACAAGGGAGTAGGGTACTCTCCTCACCGTTTCAAGGCAGAAAGGAGTGCTTGTGATCACTCACAGACCAGAGCATAGGTCAGCAGAGTGGTACCAACCTGTCTTTAAATCACAAGACCTTGCAAGAATTTAAAACTTTCAGGTCTCTAGAATTATCTCTGAAAACAGCTGCAAAACCCTCAAAAGTTTGAGACAATGCATCCTCCACCCTGGAAGCAGAGCCCCACCTTAACAAAGAGTTAAAATCAAATCATAAGCTGGGGAAATGAGCAAACAGAAGAAAAAAAAAATCTGACTACAGACAGTTACTATGGAAATAAGGAAGTCAAAATCCATACTCAGAAGAAGATAACAAAGTCATAGCTTCTATATCCAAAGCCTCCAAGAAAAATATGAATGATTTCAAGCCATGGAAGAGCTCAAGACTTTTACCGTCAATTTAGGAAAAAAACCATTATCTTATTATATAATTTTGCTATCTCTTATACCTTTTATTTCTTCCTTAAGAATATGATTTATCTCTCATCACATTCAACTAAGATCAATGTATAACATGGAACCAATGTAAAGACTAACAGAATGCCTTCTGTGGCGGGTGGGGGAAAGGAAGCAAGAATGGGGGAAATACTGTAAAACTCAAAATAAATAAAATCTTTCTAAATTGCTTTTTAAAAAAGGATTTTGAAAATCAAATAAAGGAGGTAAAGGAAAAATTGGGAAGAGAAATAAAAGTAAGGAAAATCATGAATACCAAGTCAGCAAGCAGCTTAGTGAAAGAGACACACACAAAAATACTGAAGAACATCTTAAAAACCAGACTGGACTAAACTGGAAAAAAAGGATGAAAAGAAGAATACTTTCAAAAGCAGAATTGGCCAAATGGAAAAGGAGATACCAAAGCTCACTGAAATATATAATTCCTTAAAATATAGAACTGAGCAAAAGGAAGGTGATAACTATAAGAAATCAAGAAAAAAGAAAAAAAGAAAAAGAATGAAAAACTGGAAGAAAATAAGAAATATCTCAGTGAAAAAACAACTGATCTGAAAATAGACCCATGAGAGATAATTTAAAAATGATTGGACTACTCGAAAGCCATGATCACAAAAAATGTCTAGAATCCACTTTCATGTAATTATCATGGAAAATTGCCCTGTAGAGACTAAAACAGAAATTAAAAGAATTCATCAGCCATCTCCTGAAAGAGATAACATTTTTAAAAGTATACTTCAGTCTTAGGGAATGGATAGTATCCTTTATCCTATGTCCTAAGATAAAAACTGCCAGGAATGTTATAGCCAAATTTCAAAGCTATCAGGTTAAGGAGAAAAAAATTCCAAGCAGTCAGAAAAAAGTAATTCAATTATGGAAGCACAGTTAGCATAAGATTTAGTAGCTTCCACATTAAGGGATCATAGGGCTTGGAATGATATTCCAGAAGGCAAAAAAGAATTTGGATTACAACCAAGAATCAGCTACCCAGCAAAACTGAAATACTCATTTAGGAGGAAAAGATGGACATTCAATGAAATAGGGGACTTTCAATCTTTCCTTATGAAAACACCAGAACTGAATAGAAAATTTGATCTTTAAATATGAGACTCAAGTAAAGCAAAAAAAGGTAAATAGGAGGACAAATCATCAGGGGTTTAATGATGTTAAACTGCTTCTATTCCTTCATGGGAAGATAATACTGAAAACTCATATGGGCTTTCTCATTCATTAGAACATTTAGAAGGAACATATATAGACAAGGCACAGGTGGAAATTCAATTTGAAGGGATAATATATTTTAAAAATGGAGTTAAGGGGTGAGAAGAATGTACTGGAAAAGGTGACATAGAATAGGTTAAATTACTTCATAAAAAAGAGGTAGGAAAAAGCTTTTGCAGTGGAATGGGAGATAGGGGAGTTGAGAGAGACTGAGTGAGCCTTTCATCAAAATTGGCTCAGAGAGGGAATAACATACATACTCAATTGGGTACAGAAATCTATCTTACCCTAGAGGAAAGTGGGAGAGAAAGGCATGGGGAAAAAAGGGGGTAGGGGTAAGGGAGTGAGAGAAGAGAATGGAATTTGTGAGAAGGGGTAGTCAGATGCAACATACTTTTTAGAGGGACAGGATGAAAGGGGAGAAAGAAGAAATGGGTGTGATGAATAAGATGTAGGGAAGTAAGAACCATTCCCCAAATGATAAATGGTCAAAAGATATGAATAGTTTTCAGATAAAATCATCAATGCTATCTATGGCCATATTAAAAAAAAATCTTAACTCAGTATTGACTGGAGAAAAGAAAATTAGGAAAATTTGGATAAAGTACCCTAGACCTATTGGATTGGCTAACAGGACAGAAAGAGAAAATGACATTTTGGAGGGGAAGTAGGGAAAATGAGACATTAATGCACTGTTGTAGCAGTTGTGAATGATTCAATCATTCTGTAGAGCAATGTAGAGTATGCCCAATGGGCCTACTCTTTGACCTAGCAATGCCATGACCAGGTCTATATTCCCGAAGAGATGAGAAACAGGAAGGAAAAGGAACTATCTGTATAAGACTATTTACAGCAGCTCTTTTTTTTGAGGGGATATCCATCAGTTGGGAATTGACTGAAAAATTGTGGTATATGATGATGATGATGGAATGTTGCTATTCTGTTATAAGAAATGGTGAACAGGGGGTGGCTAGGTGGCGCAGTGGATAGAGCAGTGGCCTTTGGAGTCAGGAGTACCTGAGTTCAAATCCCCTCAGACACTTAATAACTGCCTAGCCATGTGGTCTTGGGCACAGTGCTTAACCCCATTGCCTTGCAAAAACTTAAAAAAAAAAAAATGGTGAACAGGATGCTCTAGTAAAACCTAGAAAGACTGACATTGGGAAACGTATTATATACAAGACAACAGCAACCCTATAAGATGCTAGCTGTCAGTGACTTAACTTCTCCCAGCAAAATTGTGACCCAAGAAGCTCTGAAGGCATAGGATAAAGAATACTATCCATTCCCAAAGATTGAAGTATACTTTTTTTTAAACTTTATTTTTCTTGAAGTTTCTCTTTTTTTGGGGGGGGGTGCTATGTTTACTTTCACAACATGACTATTATGGTAATGTTTTCCATAACTACACATTTGAACCTATATCAAATAACTAAGGAGTTTGGCTAAGAAAAGGTAGAAAAAATGGAGGACAGTCACTTGATAGGATGATAGAAAAGTTTTTTCAAGTGCAGGTGCAGAGCAGTTCAACTCTGCAAAAGAAAGTGGAAGACAATGTCAACTGGTTTTGAGATGAAGAAATTTGGAGAATAGGGAGCTCACATCAATTGACTTAAATTTTTTCAGTGAGTTAAAGTTAAGGTCCTCAGCGGAGTAAGACAAAAGAAAAGAAAGTTTAGAATAGTTTTAGTGGAGAATCAAATAGGGATCAAATACAGCTGAATAAAAAGACTGCCCTGCTGCAAAAAAGCTCAAGATAAAACATGATTGGATAATGTCACCAGTTAACATGATGATGAGACCTTCTGCAACTCATTCAGCAGCTCTAATGTTCTAGTTAGCTTTGCTGAATTGAAAAAATGTGCAAATAAAGAGTAAAATTTAATGAAGATGAATGTATTGCATTGGATTTAGGTTTAAAATAGCAACTGTATCATTATAGGGTAAGTCTTTATTTGAGAGTAAATCATGTTTGAAATCTCTTTTAGTTCACAATAAGTTCAACAGTCTGTGGTGGGCAAGAAAAAAATCCAAATCAATTTTTAAAATAGGGATTGGTCTTGAGATTTTATTAGTATAGACTACTCCCCCTCCAGGAACTTCCTATGCTAAAGATCTGAACCTTCAATAAAGCTTACAGTCTTAAGAGTTTCCTCCAGCACTGAGAGGTTACAATGACTTACCCAAGAGCACAAGACTAGACTCCAGGTCTTCCTAGCTCTGAGACTAGCTCTCTATCAACTATTCTGCACTGCTTCAAAATCTCAGTCTTTCAGGCTATCTGAATCTTAGCTTGAAATAATGGAGATATATATATATATACATATATACATATATATGTACATATATACACACACATACATACATATATACACTGAGTGAACAGCTGACTAACTATAGTCTACATTAGTCAGACCACACACATTTGGAATTATCTACAGTTCTGTTATGCCCTATGCCTTTTAAACATGGTATGGACAAACTAAAATGTGTCCATAAAAATGCTAGTGAAATATGGATTAATCTAGAAACTTTCTTGTGTAGATTTGTTTCACCTTTATTCTATATGTTGTTTTATCTTGAGTTAGAAACATTTTTATGAGAAATGAATCAAACAACTGGGAAGGTTTAAATTTCAGAATCTATTTTTTCATCTACCTGAAATGCTAACTTGTTAAAAGTGATATCAGCGGGCAGCTAGGTGGCGTAGTAGATAAAGCACCAGCCCTGGAGTCAGGAGTACCTGGGTTCAAATCCGGTCTCAGACACTTAATAATTACCTAGCTGTGTGGCCTTGGGCAAGCCACTTAATTCCATTGCCTTGCAAAAACTTAAAAAAAAAAGTGATATCAGAATTATTGTTAGTTCTATAAAGCAAAACTAGGATCACTCAATGCCTAAAATCTATATAGAAGAAATACTGACTCAAATATCAATCAATGTGTTCTTATTTTAACAGTTGTTTAGAATTCATGACTATTGCCAGGATACAAGGTAAAGCAGAACTCTGGTGAAACACCAAACACCAATGGAACTCATGATAGAGGGACTAAGGGAAGGATGGCAAAAAAGTGGGTAGGAACAATAGGTAATAGAAACAAATCAATAACTAATGTATATATAATAAAAACAAAATCATTTTTGGAGGGCACAATTAAGAGGGACCAGGAAAGGAGTCACATATGAAGCAATTAGTATTTGAGCTGAGACTTGAAGAAAGGCAACTAGATAGCCCCATCATGCTCAGAGTGCAGGGCCTGGAGTCAGAAAGATTAATCTTCCCAAGTTCAAATCTGGTCTCAGACACTTACTGTCTGAGAGACCCTGAGCAAGTCACTTTACCCTGTTTGTCTCAGTTTCCTCATCCATAAAATGACATGGCAAATCACTCCAGTATCTTTACCAAGAAAACCCCAAATGGGACACAAAGAGTCAGACAGGAATAAAAATGAATGATTATCAAAGTATTCTCAAAGGTGTAGATTAAGAGGCATTCTCAGACGGGTAAGGGGACAACCTAACAATATCTTTTGTTTTACAGATGAGAGCAGGGAGGAGTGCTAAAATCTAAGTGAATGAAGGATGACAAAGAAAAGTCTCCAGATTCCTAGGGCTGTTGTTCTTTGTCCTCCAAAACTAATTCTGGAGACCAAAATCAAAAGCTTTAACTTCAGTTCTTCCATTGAGTCAGACAGTAATTATCACTCTGAATTAGAGATAACCATGTATTCTCTAAGGCTAAACCACTACTAGGCAAGATCTAAGGTGACTGGGTCCTTAGAATAGTCCAGGCAAGACCAGCTGGATACAGCAACCCATTAACAAAAAAAAAAAAAAAAAAAAAAAAAAAAAAAAACCTGTTCTATGTCTCATGTAGTTCCCCTTCCAATTCTATAGTGATAGTAGCAGAGTGATGGGGAAAAAAAAAGCTGTTAAAAATTACTAAATTTTAGACCATTTATACCCTTTGATTTGAATTTGCTTTAAAAATTATCCAGTGACCAAAATGAGTGGACATATTGCTAGAGGAACTAAATCAAATAAGACATTCTTGTGACAAATAAAACAAAAAAAAAATAAAGAAATTAGAGTGAAATGGAAGATGGCCTCCAGGTACTCCTTGGAGAAGCAAAGAAAGAAAAGAGTGGATTTTATCCTATGTTTAATTATATGCCCGATGGTGCAGTGGATAGAGCACTGGCCTTGGAATCAGAAGGGTGGGAGTTCAAATCCAGCCTCTGACACTAACTAGCTATGTGACCTTGAGCAAGTCATATAGTCTTGCATCCAGGGTCATCTCCAGTCCTCCTGATTCATATCTATCCACTGGACCCAGAAGGCTCTGGAGGGGAAACTGAGGCTAGTGACTTAGCACAGTGCCTTCCCAGTCAAATCCAGTTCATGTGTTTTTCATGGTGTATCATCACCTCCCAGACATCATGGTCTTCTTCCACAATAAAGGACTAAACATTAAGCCCAATGACAATCAGAAAAAACTATTTCATAGGATATTCTATCCACCTATAGCAGTACTCATAAATATTTGCAAAAAGACCAAGCATAAAAATAATCAGTTTAAATATCAGGATGAAAAGACAGAGAAATTCCACAAAGAACTGGAAAATTTCCTCAAAATAAAATCACCCTACATTCATTTTAACTTCAATGCAAAAGTGAGACAAGGTAAGGATAGGAAGAACTATATAACAAAATGTGGAAGCTTCATGACTTCATATCATAAGCACTTTCTTAAAGGAAAGCACTGGTAGTGCTAGACATGGCAAGCACCAAATAATAATGCAAAAAATGAAACATATCTTTAACAGACAGGATAATATTTTTATTGATGTGGAAGCTATCCTTGAATTAGCTGTCTGCATTCAATCATATCAGGGCAGCTAAGTGGTATGGTGAATAAAGGACCTGCATTGAACTCAAAAAGACTCCTCTTCCTGAGTCTCAGACACTGACTAGCTGTGAGACCCTGGGCGAGTCACTTCACCCTGTTTGCCTCAGTTCTTTATCTGTAAAATGAGTTGCAGAAGGAAATGGCAAACTGCTCTAATAATCTCTCCCAAGAAATTCCAAACAGTGTATATGAACATGACCTAACAATAACAATCATGGAAACTTAAGGCTAAGATCAGAATTAAATGAAAGACTAATGATGAAAAACATATGGTATGAAATAAAAAACTAAATTTTCAACAATTTAAACAAAAAAATGAAAATTAAAAGTGTGAAATGAGAGACAGCTAGGTGGCGCAGTGGATAGAGCACAGGCCCTGGAGTCAGAAGAACTTGAATTCAAATCCAGCTATGTGAACTTGGGCAAGTCACTTAACCTCATTGCCTTAAATAAAAAAATAATAACAAAAAGGAAGTGAGTTTGGAAACCACTTTAAGGTAACTTCCAACCTTCTTCCATGAAAAGTGTGAAATGAACAGAAATCACAATACTGATTATAATGATTTACAAAGAATAGCTAATGCATTTCAAAAGAGATTGTCAAAGGTATGGAGGAAATCTAAAACCTTACTAATACTGAAAAAAGTTCACTTGCAGAGATCAGTAACTCTTCACCTAAATGCCTTCAGGTTAGCCTCCCTGCTTCAAAGCTCTCCCCCACTCCAGTCTATCTTCTACTCAGCTTTTCAAAGTGATTTAATGTACACATCTGACTAGTGAATCCCCATTGGCTCCACAATTAAATATAAAATCCTGTCTGGTTTTTAAAACCCTTCATTAGGGTAGCTAGGTAGTGCAGTGGATAGAGCACCAGCTCTGGAGGCAGGAGGACCTGTGTGACCTTGGACAAGTCACTTAACCCTAATGTCTTGCAAAAATCCCCCCCAAAAAACAAAACCCTTCATCATCCTCCTATGAATCCAATCTTCTCAAACTCCTTTAAGTACACTGCAATCCAGTGACAGGCTTTCTTGCTATTTTTCACATGTGACACTCCAATTCCCTCCTCTGTCTCTTTTCAAAATCCTGGAATTCTCTCCCTTCTAGACTCCCTTTTCCTGGTTTTCTTCAGATCTCAGATAAAACCCCATTTTAGGGAAGAAGTCCTCCCTAATCCCCTTACTGCTAGTGCCTTCTAAGATTGCTTCTATATGTGCCTGTATTACAAATACAATCGATGTGTATATATATCTTATTTGTGTATATTTGTAGTCTCCCCCTTTAGACTAAATTCACTGAAAAGAGAAATTCTTTTGGCACAGTGCCAGACCCACAGTAGGAACTTTAAAAATTCTTAATTACTCTCCCATTTATATAAAAAGACTTCTTGATCATTAATACATTAGTCAAGGATGTCCTAGATGAGGACAAAAAAACAAGCAGGAATAAGCAAAGTTCAATAACATCACAAGTTTACCATTCAAAAACTGGCTGATATGGAGAATTGAAGATCCCACCCATGCTTACAGCTGATTAGGTAAAAGCATTTGATTGAGCTAAGCAAAAAGTCACCTGGCAGACATTTTCAATAGGGTCTAATTTACATGAAAATCATCCAAGATATCTTAAAAGGTCTAAAGAAAGAAGTGACATTGTTTGAAGGTTCTCTTATCATAAACATCAGGTGACCCATAAAAGAAAGTGGTGTGTTCTCCACCTTGGAGACTAAGGAACATGGAGGGGGTTTCCCTTGTGTACCCCAAGGTTCTCCAGATCTTCTCTGTAATGCTCTTGTGCAGTTCTATTAAGTTTCCAGAACACTCTTAGAACCTCTGTGAGGAGAGGCTGTCCTCTAAAACTGACCTGACCAATTACTCTAAGCAGATGAAGACACAAACTGCCTGAATCACATGGATAGACAGTTTATAGATCTTGTTCATCAGTATATATTTGTTTTGGACAGATAGTACAGAAGAATAAATTGAACCTAGGGTTCACCATGAGGAGAGCAAGTTGAAACTGCCTCTGGGGAAACTGCCAAGCTACATACTTCCCATGAAACATGGAGGTCTATTTTTTTAATCATTCTACCAGTGTCGCTCTATGGCTAGGAAATATAGAATGATGTCAAATGTAAAAATGAGTATCTCACAGAGAGCAGTTCATGATGCATGCCCCCAAATGCATCTAAGTGTCAGATAACCAGGGGATCCAGTTTTGCTCTCTAGTCAAGAGACCCTGCCCCAGTCATTTAACCACCTTTTCAGTTTGGATCTTTAAAGTGGGGGGGGGAGTTTTACTGGGATTAGATCATCCTAAAATACTTTTCCAGCTCTAATATTAAATGGAAAAATCATTTTTTTAAAACTGAAGATGAGGGGTAGCTAGGTGGCACAGTGGATGGAGCACTGGCCCTGGAGTCAGGAGCACCTGAGTTCAAATCCAGCCTCAGACACTTAATAATTGCCTAGCTGTGTGGCCTTAGGCAAGTCACTTAACCCCATTTGCCTTGTGAAAACCTAAAAAAAAAAAACTGAATATGAGTGACTGAGGGAGCTCATGTCATAGACTGCAAAAAACTGGAAGTAATTAATGACAGCAATTGTTTAATAATTCATACATGCTGTCCCCAACTGCTTAGCAAAAGCTTGTAATATTCTGCCTCCTAGATTTTCACTTACTCACCTGGAGAGAAGCTTCTTGGAACTTCTTTCAGCAACATCAACCATAGTGCTTCACCTATTTCTAGCTGGGAAATCATCTCTGGTTTGGAAATTGGAAACCCTGCTCATGGGATAAGAAATGAGAAAGTGCTGGGTAGAAAGGGTCAATTCAAAATTCAATCCTTATCCTTTTATCTTCAGAGAAAGAGATAAGCCTAAGAAGGCCTAGGGGGTGATCACCAATTATCTCTGAAGGACCCCTCTGTATGAGGTCAAGGTAAGTATGGAACAAAATCAAGGAGATATTTCAGCTCAAAAAGAAAATCATTTCACTTGACTTTTTCCATGACTGGTATTGGACTTTGGCTCAAAGGGAGAGTATCTACCTGAGGAAAACAGAGAATGAGAAGGATCAACTTCAGGAGCAGGACAATGATGCTATGGATTTCCACTGTACAAAGAAAGCCATTTCATCTAGGAACAGAAACACTTTGTTTCTAAACTAAAAGGGAATTGGGAATAACTCCACTTTCAAAATATTTGTGAACATGCTGGCAAACAGAGAATAAATTCGGTTTCTTCAGTCTTGCTAGCTGTGATGTATAAGCAAAAATCCCTCACTAGTTTTGTCCTCACAGATGAATTCTGAACCATGGAATTTGGAAAACAGTCCTTACCCAAGAAGATAAAGTTCTGATAGTTCTCCAGCATCACATCCTTGAACAAATCCCTCTGAGCAGGGCCCAGGTGATCCCACTCCTCCTGGGTGAAGTCCACAGTGACATCTTTGAAGGTTATTAACTGCTGAAATACCAAACACATTTCTGCTCACCCAAGGGTGGTTCCTTGCATGGACCTTGAACAAAGACATGGAGTTTACTAGTTGCTTAGGGAGTGTTTCTCACATCATTTAGACTTCAGAATTTTGGCTAAGACAGTCATAAGGACCTGTTACATGTGTATGTAAAAGATTGTAATGTATATGTAGCTTCACCATAACATTCAGACATCAACTTCTGGAGATAAGTAAATAGAGCAAGTATGCTCTTTAACTATCAAGTCACACAATATAATAAACATTTTTATATATGTTAGAACTCACAGAACTTCTAGCAGGACTCACACTCTAGACTTATTTGGAATAACAGTAGCATAGTGATCCTTTTCCAGTAGTAAGCAGGCCTTCCTAATGAGAACTTAACATTGTTACTTTTTTTTCTCTTCATACTGACACAATTTCTTTGAAAATCAACAGGGTGATATGAAAAGATAGGGAGTCTAGTCTTTATCGCTTGACTGTATCAGGTCACAGGGAAGTATGGAACAAAATCAAGGTGTAGCTTGGCTTCCTGGCATGTGTTGCCCTCCCCAGGGGAGGAAATTTTTGTGATGTTGCCTTGGCAGGCTTGCATGTGGCAGGTGACCCTCCCAGTGAATGCTAGAAAAAGCTGTCAGTATTCACTGTCTGTCCTATAACTTCTGAACTTGCCCTGGACACTGTTAACAGTATTTTCTCTGTGGCTGAATCCACTAGCCTCTGCCCTCACTGTTCTTTTTTTTTTTTGGGGGGGGGTTAGGTTTTTTTTGCAAGGCAAATGGGGTTAAGTGGCTTGCCCAAGGCCACACAGCTAGGTCATTATTAAGTGTCTGAGGCCTGATTTGAACCCAGGTACTCCTGACTCCAGGGCCAGTGCTTTATCCACTAAACCACCTAGCTGCCCCAGTGTCCTCACTGTTCTTGACTTCTCTGCAGAGTTGGCGCTCCTGACAGCCCTTTTTTTCCTGGATAGTCATGTTTCCCCATATTTATAAAACATACCTGTTATAGTTCCCTTTCTGCCAACTGGATCAACACTTATCAATTTATTTTCCTACTACTCACCTCAAACATCACCTTTAAAATGATTTTTTGTTATTATGAATGTAACAAACATCAACAAATGGACACTTCCGCCATAAAAAGATCAAAAAAAGAGGACTACAAATATGTATCTCTACCATATGCAGGTTGGCTCTTTCAATATATTTCATGATACATCTAACATTACTCTGCTTGTCTGTGTCCTCTTCAGATCTTTTACATTAAAGTATTACTGATCCCCTTAATGGGTATTATCTTCCTTCCCCCAAAATAACCAGTATTTACTTTGTATTTGTTTTCTATAATCATACTGCCCTGGGCTCCAGCTAGGCCCTGTTGTTATCCCCAACTACACGTAGACAAGTTAAAAATGGCTAATAGATTTAATATGAATTTAACCAGGTGGAAGCAACAAGGATGAAGGAGAGAAACACAAGGTTGTAAACTAGATGGGGATAGGGGCGCACTAAGTGGTGTGGACAGAGCTGGGTCTGGAGTCAAAAAGATTTGCATCTAGTCTTAGACTTATTAGCTGTGATACCTTGTATTCTCTATATAATGTAATAATTAGTAAATAACATAAAGTGCAGAAGAAAAGAAACAGGCCTAAATTGACATTCCACACAAGAAATGTGTCACAAAACAAATCAAAGACTCAATAACCATGTGAATGACAGAGCAACTAGCTGTCAAAATGGACAGCTGGGCAAGTCACTAAATCCTGCTTGCCTCACTTCCTCATCTGTTAAATGAGTTTAAGAAGGAAATGACAAGTCACTTGGGTCAAAAAGAGTCAAATGCAACTGAAATGACTAAATAACAACAACAAAATGTGAAAGACAATGATAAAGAAGCAACTTACCAAATGGGACACAGCTAAAGCTGTTCTCAGAGGGAAAATTCTGATGATATAGATTAAAAAAAAATAAAAAGTGACATGTGAAGAACTAATAACAATTCTGCCTCAGTTTCCTCATATGTAAAATGAGGAATAAGAGCATCTCTATCCATGGGATGTTATAAATATCAAATGAGACTTGAGATGAGAAAATTGTTAGCAAGGTGTGGAGCACATTCCTTCCCTCCCCAAGTGAATTAAGTTATTTTTAGCAAGTTCTGTAAAGGGGTATACTTTACAGAGTTTGATAAAATAACAGCTCACTTGGAATACCAAATTATTAAGGAAGTTGTGGGGGGGGGAGCAAGAATGGAAAATTATTACTTCAATACTATTAAACAATAGTGTTCATTCAAATTATTTGTACTGGTTAAAAACTAGAAAGATCAACAGAACAGCTTCAAAAAGGAATGAAAAAATAACTGACCTAAAGAGGACAGTATTCAAGAAACCATACTGAAAGTTATCTCGGGGAGAAATACCTATTTGACCAGAAGTGCTAAGAAAAACTAAAGCAGTCTGTAGGGAATGAAGTTTAGATCAACATCTTAATTCACATAATGTAAAATATTCAAGTGACACATGACCTGAATATTAATGATCAAAACAAAAAAAAAGGAGAGAATCTGATGACACTTGTTTTATAGTTAAGGTTAAGGAGTGACATCTTAGGCAAACAAAAGCTGGAGAAAATTACAAACAAATTCAACTGTATGATAATAATTGAACTGACAAAATTAAGGAAACTCATCAAATGAGAAAAAAATGCATATAAAATATTTCTAATAAGGGTCTAAAGTAAGTCATGGAAATAAAAACCCAAAAGGTCTTCC
Source organism: Macrotis lagotis (assembly GCF_037893015.1). NCBI lineage: Eukaryota > Metazoa > Chordata > Mammalia > Peramelemorphia > Peramelidae > Macrotis > Macrotis lagotis. The sequence goes on from NC_133658.1 coordinate 914,022,822, forward strand.
CAGAATAAAAAAAGATTAAAAATATATAAGTAGGGGCAGCTAGGTGGCAGTAGATTGCATCTGCCCTGGAGTCCGGGAGTACCGGGGTTCAAATCCTGTCTCAGACACTTCATAACCTAGCTGAGTGGCCTTGGGCAAATCACTTTACCCCATTTGCCTGGCAAACACTAAAAAAAAAAGATTGCTATTGACATTCTGAAGGACAAAAAGTGCATAAAAAAATATGTAAGTAGTCTCAAAAGAAGAATCAAAAACTATTAATAAGCACGTGACAGCATGCTCCAAGTCATCAATAAGATGAATACCCGGAAATAAGCATTTGGGAGCACACTGGGTGTTTTGCGGGGTCAGGCCCCCTCATTTACAGTTGGGGAGACGAGAACTGAGGCGAGGATTCTACAAAGCACTCGGGGAGCCCGGGGAGCCGAGGCCCCGTGTCCCTCGGCGTGGCCGGGGGCGGGGGCTGCGGCAGCCCGGCACCTCGGGGAGCCGAGGCAGGGCCGGCTCAGGCCCCGCGGGCCCCCGCGGGCCTCACGGAGCACAGGGCGGTCTACGCGGGCGGGCGCGTTCCTTCTCCCGGAGGCGAGGCGAGGGGGCAGCGCGCACGCGCAACACGGCCCAGCGGCCTCACGCCCGTCGGACTCGGGCCGGGCCGCGCGGGGGTCGCCTTCATGCGGGGCGCAGCCCACCCCTCGGGGATGCCCTCACCTGGCAGGCCGGGGCTGGCCGCACCCCCGCGGGGAGGCTCCTCAGGGCCGGCTGGCCCTCGGCCGGGGCCCGCGCCCCAAGCGGCCCGGGCCCCTTGGGGCCCTCCGCCCCGGCCCTCCCCGAGCCCGCGCTCGCCGCCATTCCCAGCGGGAGGGCCCGGGGGACCGCGGGGCGGGGCCGGAGCCTCTCCCGAGCTGGGCGCTCCCGGGCCTGGCTGAGCCGGAAGCACCGCGCGGCTTCCGGTCTCAACGCAGCCGCTTCCGGCGCACGCGCCCCGTTCGATGCCGTTATCCAGCCGCGCGGCCTCCTGGGAACTGTAGTTCTGGCCGCCGAGACGTTCTTGCTGTTGGGACTGGAAAAGGGAAGAGGAAGAGGAGGGCGGACCAAAGAGCACCTTCGCGGTCTGGGCCCGAGGTGATGGAGGAGACCCTGGTGGGGCCTCCGCCCGCCCCTCCCGGCGGGCGCGGTGACTCCGGAGCCAGGGCCCTGCGCTTCATTTGTCCGGCTTCCTAGGCCCCGGACCGCTGGGGATGCCTTCCCCTTTGCCTTTGGCCTCCAGGCCTGGAGCCCGGAGCCGGACGGGAGTGCCCTCGCCCACCCTCGCCCACCCTGGTGAGAACCGATGTCATGTGTGTAAACACACACAGAATTCATCCATCCAGGCCGCCTCGGCCAATGGGGGTGACTTTTTCAGCCCATGCCTAGGACATATGTACTCCACTCAAACCCATTTTTTTTACTGAGCATGTGCGAGTATCGGCGGCATTACTAAAATGAAGCCTCCGTTTAGCACAGGAGTCTCTTGGCTCCTTGTCATCAGAACATTAACAAGCAGCTGCAACCTTTCACCTGTATCAAGCCGATCATCTTAATAGCTTTGACTTTCCACCAGACCACGCGGATTCCTGAGGCTCGGCCTTCACTATAGGAGACCCTGACACCAGGGAAGTGATGGCATGACAGGGACAGGCAATTGGATATGAGTGAGGGGGGCTGTGCTAAGTCCAGCCTCACTCTCCTCCAGGGCCATCTGGGTCCAGTGGCCGGGCACCAATTGGGACAACTGGAGATGGCCCTGGATGCCAGGCAGTCAGGGTCAAGTGACTTGCCCAGGGTCACACAGCTAGTAGATACCTAGTGTCTAAAGCAGGAATAGAACTCCCATCCTCATGACTTTAAGGTCAGTGCTCTAGCCACTGCCACCTAGCTACCCTCCTATTCATACTCATTTCCTGGTTTCCTATTTATTTCCTAAGTCCAAAATTGAATACTATGTTCCAGATGCAGCCACATCACTCTTCAAACAAATCTGATTTTCTTCTCATTGGTATTTGTCGAAAGAATTTCATTCTTGAGCATCTCCCATCCCTTCTGTTTATTTCTATATTTCTATGTATGTCTTTCGTACATCTTGCCTATTTCCTTCTTTTGTCTAGATGATCAATAGTATATTGCAATGATGAAATCCCTTTTGTTTTTCCTTCTATTGAACATTTCCCAAATGCTTTTCCAGTCCTTCCACATTCAATATATTTTGACTAGGCAGCTAGATGGTATTGGTAAAGCAAGACTGGAGTCAGGAAGACCTAAGTTCAAATCCATACATTTAGTAATTGCATGACCATAGGCAAATCATAACTATTTTTCTGAATCACTTTCTTCAACTCTAAACCCTAATAACAATTCCATACTACTGCTGTGCAGATCAGATGAAGCCATTATTTACAGAGTGCTTAGCACAGGGTCTAACCCAGAGAAAATACTTAATATTTGGGCTTTTTATGGGGGGGGAGGGTGTTGCAAGGCAGTGGGGTTAAGTGTCTTGCCCAAGGTCACACAGCTGGGTAATTAAGTATCTGAAGTCAAATTTGAACTCAAGGGGCAGCTAGGTGGCACAGTGGATAAAGCACGGGCCCTGGAGTCAGGAGTACCTGGGTTCAAATCTAGTCTAAGACACTTAATAATTACCTAGCTGTGTGGCCTTGGGCAAGCCACTTAACTCCCTTTGCCTTGCAAAAAAAAAAAACTAGAATGGGAACATTTCAAGGCATTTCCAATTTAAATGTGACTAGAAACACAGTGCAAATGACAAACTCAAGTCTACTTTCCATTTCACATAGTTGAGAGCCTATTATGTGCCTCTTCTCAAAGGAGACTGGCACACATGGGTAGTTCTGTGGTATCAAATCTCCCAAAGTTGAGTCCAAAGAAATGATTTTCTTGTATGTGACCATGGGCAATTCACTAAACTTTTCTCTAACTCCCGTTCTCTTTAATATAAATCCTGACGTGTTTTCCAGCTGTAAACCTATTATTCTAAGAAATAAATTCAACCATCTACATAATGAAGAAACAAGAAAAAAATAAAGCAGTCCTCTGCTCAGAGAATTTCTTTTGGGGAAAAGGATGGGGGAGAAGGCAAGATATGTACATAAGGAAAAAAAAACCGAAATCATCCTAGTCATCCCAATACAGAATATGTCTTAAAAAATGTGCGGAAAAAGAAAAAATCCCTATTGAACCTGAGGGGAAAAGTATGAGGTCCAAGTGTGAATTGTTTTGCTTGACTTGTGCTTTTGGGTTTTTTTTAATGGAGAGTTTTAATGAGTAAGGTAATCAGTGAGAGGTAACAGTGTTAAGAAAACAGCATTAAAATAAAATATGAGGTTAGTGAGAAAAAATATTAATTGCCCAGATACACCTTTGTCTGCCAAAAAGGAATACATTCAAGTATGAAAAGTCAGAGGAAGAGGAGACAAGGCAATTAAGGAATCTAGAATTGCTTTGAAGAGGGAATAATATACACACTCAATTGGATATAGTAAGCTATCTTACCCTAAAGGAAAGTAGGTGGGGAAGGGGATCAGAAAAGGGAGGGAAGGTCTTAGAAGGGAGTGTAGATTTGGAGGAAGGGGTAAACAGAAGCAAAACACTTTTGAAGTGGGGCAGGATGAGAGGAGAGAGATAATAGACTAAGTGAGGAGAAATAAGATGAATGAAAATACAGTTAGCCATTCTAGCTGTAAAATAAAGTTTAAATCATTTCTCTAATACTTCATTTTTCAAACAGAGAGCTGGGTAAAATTTATAAAAATAAAAACCATCCTCCAATTAATAAATGACCAAAAGATATGACTAATTTTCAGATGAAATAAAGTTATGTATAACCAAATGAAAAAAATGCTCTCACTACTGATTGGAGAAATGCAAATTAAAATAGTTCTGAGATATTACCTCATACTTATTAGATTGGCTAAATGAAAAAGAAAAAGGAAAATTACAAATTTTGGAAGGGATGTAGGAAAAATGAGACCATTAATGCACTGCTGATAGAACTGTGAATTGATTCAACCTTTTGTAGATGAATTTGGAACTGTGCCCTAAAGGGCTATAAAACCGTGAAAATCCTTTGACCTAGCAATAATAGCTCTTCTAGGTTTGTATCCCAAAAGAGATAAAAAAAAAAGCAAATTTATATACTTCTAGCAACTCTTTTCTGATGGCAAAAAACTGTAAATTGAGGGGAAACCTATTGGGAAATTGCTGAACAAATTATGTGATTATGACAGAATACTGTTCTGCTATAAGAGCAAGATGCAAAAATCTGAAAAGATTTATATGAGCTGATAAAGTGAAATGTATACAAAGTAATAGCAATATTGTAAGCTGATCAGCTGTGATAACAGTAATCCAAGATAACTGAAGGATTTATGATGAAAAATGCTGTCCATGGTGTCTGAAAGCATACTGAAGCATACCTTTTTTGCTCTATATTTTTTTTTTAGGTTTTTGCAAGGCAAATGGGGTGAAGTGGCTTGCCCAAGGCCACACAGCTAGGTAATTATTAAGTGTCTGAGACTGGATTTGAACCCAGGTACTCCTGACTCCAAGGCCAGTGCTTTATCCACCTAGCTGCCCCTGCTCTATATTTCTTAAGGGTTTGTTTGTGTTTATATTTTCATTTACAACAAGAATACTATTATGGAAATATTTTGCATGACCACCCATGATAACCTATATCATACTGTTTCCCTTTTCAATGGGGGTAGGGAGTGGAATAAAAGGAGAAAATTTAGATCATAATGTGTTTTAAAGTTGGTTTTGCATGTAATTGGGGAAAAATAAAATACTAAATTAAAAAAAGAAATTTAGGAAGCTTTTCCAATAATTCCAAAGGCTTGAGCAGTTAGAAGAGGCTTCTACTAAAGTCTACTCTGGCAGAGCTTAGAGAGGGTTTTTTAGGTCTTGAATATCTAGCAGATATACTTACTTTTGCTCATCCTCACCCTGAATAGGCAGTCCTTTGAAAAGGGGGCAGCTAGGTGGTTCAATGCATAGAGCACCAACCCTAGAGTCCAGAGGACCTGACTTCAAATTTGACCTCAGACACTTAATAATAACCTAGCTGTCTGACCTTGGGCAAATCACTTTAACCCCATTGCCTTGAAAAGAAAAAAAAAAGGAAAATGAATGGGCCCTCAGAGGCATGATTCATAGGAGAGACTGTCTATTCAAGGTGAGACCAAGTAGAAGTAGCTTCAACATAGTATCTTCCCTAGGTTTACAAAGCAATATACCTTGTTGGCAAGGCAAAGACCTCTTTAACCCCATTTTACAAATAAAAGAGCAGTGTTTCAGGAGAGGAGGGGAATTCTGGACCTGTCCATAATCATAACTAATGACAGAATTACAAATCCTGGTTCACAATTTATTCATTACCTTGTAAAGATACTCTTTCATAACCCTATCAGCATGGGATAACTTCACTCATACTTGGAGGTGCATGTTTTTCACCTTTTATCTTCCCAGTCTGACTACAACTTGCAGGGACTCACTGGGGGAGGGAGTCTCTAAGCATTTCCTTTCCACTACACAACCTTACCCCCACCCCACTTGTGTAAAACTTTGTTTTCTACTCATCATTTCCAGATCATGAATCCACAACCTTTGCTCAACAGCATGCCATCCTCAATATTCCCTTATATCAAAATTGACTTCAAACTAGTTTCCTTATATTCATTTCCAGTGAATAGCACTTGCCATTCACAATAAAACACAATGTTATTCACATTTATTAAATCCCTACTATGAGCAAAGTACCATACTTGCCTTATCATAAATAAGTTTAAAGTTGAAATTCCCTCTTGTAAACAAGGAAGGAACCTACCTAGAGGAGGATCATAACCTATAGCAAAATGGAAAACTGAGGAGGAAAAGAACATTAATTACTCATTCTAATTCCTTCAGCTCCCAAATCTCTGCCATTATCTACTACATACCTAGCCACTTCTCTCTTTCAAAATGTCCTCAGTATTTGGTTCACAGTTTTCTTATTTTTCATCATTGCTCATCTCGCCATCTATCTAAAAGTTCTTAAGGGCAGCTAGGAGACCAACCTTGGAGTCAGGATAGGGGTTTGAATCTGGCTTCAGACAGGATAATTACTAGCTATGTGACCTTAGGCAAGTCACTTCACCCTTATTGCCTCATACCCATGGACATCTCTGGTTGCCCTGATCCATATCTGGCCACTGGCCCCAGATGGTTCTGGAGGAGAAAGTGAGGGTGGTGTTTAACACATTCCCCCTCACTCAAATCCAATTCATGTGCTTATCATGGCATCACCTCCCTGATGCCATGATCTTCAAGAATAAAGGACAAGGGGCAGCTAGGTGGCACAGTGGATATAGCACTGACCCTGGAGTTAGAAGGACCTGAGTTCAAATCCAGCCTCAGACAGTTAATAATTAACCTAGTTGTGTGACCTTGGGCAAGTCCCTTAACCCCATTGCCTTGCAAAATCTACCAAAAAAGGAAAAAAAAAAGAATAAAGGACAAACAGGGGCAGTTATGTACAGTGGATAGAGTACTAATCCTGGAGTCTGGAGGACCTGAGTTCAAATTTGACCTCAGATACTTAACTGTGTGACCTTGGGCAAGTCACTTAACCTCATTGTCTTGCAAAAGACAAACAAATTAAATAATTAAATAAAACACAGATAAATTCATCCAAAGCTCTTAACATCCCTTACTTTTACTCTGCAACTGGTCATGACCACCAGGATCTGCTTTCCCACCTCAACTGGTAATTCCAATTCCCAATGATAACTGCTTTCTTCCACATACTACTACAATATCTACTAAAAATGTTCTGTATGTAACCCTTCTGATTCTTTTTAAAAAAATTAATTTATTTTATTTAAGGCAATGGGATTAAATGATTTGCCCAAAAGGATCCCTTCTGATTCTTGCAGTCATTTAACCCCTCTCAAAATATCTGCCCCTCACAGATGTATTTGACTTACTTTCCAGATTGGCTTTTAGTTAAGCTTCTTTTGATGTTGCCTTAGTAAAATCCTGGCCCTATGAAAAATTCAGTTTAATATAAAACTCTCATGTCCCTTTAGTTTACACATCTGAATATCTTGCAATTACAATAAATAGATAGCATAAAACAGATCTGACTAGCTACAAATTCTTGCTGGCAAACTTCTTATTTTCACTTACAAAGACTACATTAAAATCATGCATTAAATTCCGAGAATACTCCCAATCCTAGCACTTGACTCCACAAACTTGTCATGCCATTTATACCCCTCAATCCAATTCTTCCAAGGAATATTCCATAGCATGAGCTTCTTGAAAGTCCTAAATGAGGGCCCTCAATTTAAAGAGAACAAGGGAGGCAAGTGGAATGTAAAGCTGTTTATTGAAGGAAGGAATGATGGGCTGGGTCAGAACAGACTCCAGCAATGGATAGCCACTTTTTATAGGGTACATGATATAGGAAGCAGGGTGTTATGGTTTCTGTAGGGATTAGAGTTGCTTGGGATCTCAGGGTGAGATTGGCCGTTGTTTGGAGTTTCCATGGAAGTTAGGATTCCTTTTCTCAAGAAAGGATACTCAGTAGGACTCTACTGGGCAAGTGAAGAATTCAGGCCTGGATCCAACACTTCTTTTCTTTGCCATCTAATTTCCAATTAATTAACTCAAAATATAACTTTTTGTTGAATTTGGAAGAGAAAGGCATTTAATCCTATCAATTTCCACAGATATTCAGGTTTTCATCTCAACATTTCTAATCTTTAAAATGTGCTTTTTCTCATTTACTTCTGGAAATTATTTGTCTTTCCTCTTCCCAGAGCAAAGTTCCCTTCTTTGCCGAGTTAGAAATATAGAGTTTCTTATTTATAACCCTTCAAATTTGTGGTGATTTGACAATTTAGCTGCAAAAATCATCTGCCTTTGGGCCAGCATAATTTCTTCAGAGATTACCATGTATATTATGACATGTTTCAAAAGACTCCAGTTTGGGGCTCACAGTTATGTTAGGGGTGATTTTGTCCAACACTATTGCTACTTCTGCATATCCTCTCCATTTGCATTGTCCAGGGAAGAAAATGGAGGCAACAATAAGGTGAAGTGACTTGTGGTTAGTCATCTTGATATCAGTAATAAAGATGAGATTAAATTCTAGGTCCTCCAACCCCAAATCCTAGTCTCCCTCAATGCTGGTAAAATTTCCATTCTTCCCTGATTATATTTTGTATGTATACAGTTGTTTCTATGATTCCTTCACTGTTAGAATAGAAGACTGGGCCTGCTTGAAACAATTTTTTGTAATCCTAGAGTTTAGTACAGAATTTAAGACTTAATTTACACCACATTGTCTCTGAACAAAGTCCTTGTTCATCTGGTTCAACCTACTTCCATTCCTTTCCCTGACTATATAATTTACCAAATCTTTCCCATTTAGTCCTATCTTAAAATCCCTTCTCCTTCATGAAAAAAAAAAGTCACCAATGCCTCTACTAGTTTATTTTAAGGCTCAAAAGCAATATAAAAATATATTATTGAATGGAATGAGGGAATAGCTGGGAGAAAGAGTGAATGTTTGGGAATAATAAAAACTAGCATTTCTGGAATGTTTTGAGGTAAGACTTAGCTCTACAAATATTATCACCTGACATCTTCTGAATAAGGTAAAGAGTGAATGCCAGGAGATATTACTGCTCAAGGAAGTGAAGGAAGGTGTGAATATTTGAGTGAAGGGAGGAATGAGGGAATATTGAGGGAATCAATAAATCAGTAAATGTCTGGGAAAAGGAATAACATGATGGCTAAAGAGATGGATGAATGACTGGATGCTCATCCACAAAGAACAACTGAGGGAATGGAGGAATGCATGACCAGCCTTCTCCCTGGCAGGACTAGCCCCCTTGGGGAGGCTCCTCAGGGCCACCGAGCCCTTGTAGCTGCCCACCCACTGGGGCTACTTTGGGGTCATCCAGGTTCAACTACATTATCTTTACCATGGAAAATCCTCCAGGCAGCCCCAAGGTCTTATGAGAAACATGCCCATGGTAATGCCAGTCTCCTGGATTGGGGATCCAGCTGGGTCCTAGAGTTAGGAGGACCCAAGTTCAAATTTGTTCTCAGATACTAGCTGTGTAACCCTTGACAAGTCCTTTAACCCTGTTGCCTCAGTTTCCTCATCTTTAAAAAGATCTGGAGAAGAAAGTGACAAACTACTCCATCTTTTTTCCTAAGAAAACCCCAAAATATGGTCATGAAGAGTCCCACAGGACTGAACAACTGGACAGAGGGAGGGTATTCACATGTATCATTCCTAGGGTCCCTCAGTCCTGACCCCCCCACCCTCGCCCCACTTAGAACTGATAAATTGACCTTCCACTGAAATATAGGGATCTCTTCATACACACCCACACCCAATTCCCTTCAGAGTCTTATAGATATCTTGTGATTGATTCTTGTAAGCCAAAATGACTCAGGTCTTTGTACTTTGTTGACCAAAATTCTTTTAATGAATGAGCTGAAATTCCCAGGATGGTACTACAGAGATAACACACCCTAAAGAGCTCCAGTACCTTTTAGGAATCTGAATTTAGGAGAATAGAGTAGTGGGTGTGGTGAAATAATATTCTAACTAAATTGATCCTAAGAAGGCATTATGATAATTAAGGAGTCTAGAGCTAAAGCAGGAAAGTCTTTCTTAGGCTAGCAGGGTAGATATTTCAGTACAAATATTTACCTGGAGTATCAGTTTAAAATATAAATCTCTTTTAGGCAGCATTCTGTTGTAATCCCAATGAAGGACAGTTTTAATACCAATTTGAATTTCATGAAGATGTGAGGAAAGCTTTTCATATGAAAATATTTTTAGAAGAGTTTTATCTGTCCTTGAATGAGTACAATTTTTTACTTAAGGAAACCTTATACTTATCCTTAATCCTTTTTACTTATAATCCTCTTGATATTGTTATTCCAATAAGGTTTGAATTCTAACTTCTGAACTGGCTGAATTTGAATTGATTCTATTCTATTCATTTTAAGATTCTTTTTGGTTTAACATATGCTTTTCTGGGTAGGAATAAACACCCATTCCATACCTGATTTATATTTGTTACATTACCTTCTTTTATGTCCTTCAAGTGGGGTACCCTAAACTTCAAGTCCATAACCATTTATATTATTAACAACTCTAGAATTAGAATGGAAAATGAATTATAGGGGGAAGAGTCCATTAAAACTGCCACATCTTTTTGAGAACAATGGCTATCTAAACAAGCCTCCTTGATTTTGTACTTGTGAAGCTGAATTTTTGTACTCAACTATAAAATTTTATATACTTTTTATATACTTATATACTTTATATACTTTTTTGTATTTATTCTGAAGTATACCTCCCCTGCTATGTTGACAATGATCCATATTCACAAATCTTCAAGGCCTACCACCAACCAATTGTGCATCCTTATTGCCTGATTTTGGCTCATTCAGGGACAATTTATGGTTAGCACTGACCACAGCATGAAGTTACATGTTACTGAAGATTTGGATTTTAGTGCACTCCAGACCAGAGAGCATTTCAAGACAAGTGTTCGAGTGACTCTGCCAGGTTCAAACAGGGAGGGGGAAGGGCATTTTTGTTTATCTGTTTTCATTAGTTGCTACAATTCAAATTCTTTCCCCTTTTCCCTTTGTTCCCTAAGGTATTAATTTCTTTTTCTTGACACTTTTTCAGTCATTGTACATCTTGTTCAATTGCAATAAATGGGAAAGCATTCATTAGGAGTTATGAAAGAAGTGGGAATACATTTAGAAAAGCAAGGCTAGCCACAAGGAAAAACCACTATGGACCTCTGGGTACAGCAGAAAAATCATTTTGAGGAAGCTGAGAATATCTTGGGAATGAAGAGTGTTGAAAGGCTTCACTCCCAAGTTGGATTTGGAGTTTTGTTTTTACACAGGGCTCCCTGGTTGAGATCAGTGTATTGGGATTTGAACAGTAGGAAGCCATTCTCCAGGAAGGAAAGAGAGGGAGGATGAGGAATGAAGAGAAGGGTGTCTTTGGGAATGACCAGAAGGAAGATCAGGCAAACTGGTCATTCATAGCAGGCACAGTCTTTGGGAGACTGTGATAATTTTGATAATGCCCAATTACATAGCTCCATTGTTTAGATTGATCTGTACCTTGTAGGTGCCATGGTTGAACCAGGTGGGTAGCATCTCTGGAGGTATGGTAGTCACTCGAGCATTCAGTAGGTACCTGCCTGGAGCACTAGAAACCAAATTTGTCTCACCTTCAGGGCAACCATAACATTCCTAGTAGGATGTGAAGAGGTATGGTTTGAGAATCAAGCTCTTAATCATGAATCTGTGGGTCTTATCATCACAGGATTCCCATGTGAAGACAGGAATAGTCATTGACTGCATTCAGCAGGGTAGACTCAATGAACACAATACTGGACCTGGAATCCAGAAGACCTGAGTTCAAATTGGCCTCCAATATTGCCAATTGCCAGTCACTTAACCCTGAGTTCAAATCTCATCTTTCTTTAACCTCTATTTGTCTTAATCCACTGGAGAAGGAAATTGAAAACCACTCCAGTTTCTTTGCTTAGAAAACCCCATGGACAGTATTAAAAAAAAATATTCAATTTTGGATGCTCAGGATTGTTATGCCCATTAACAGAACTGTAACCAGAAACCGGCTTCAGACAGACCATAGAGTCCCCTGAAGATATTTAAGCAAGTAGTAACATGATCAAACCCATCCCTTAGGGAGATAATTGTAATAGCTGTCTGAAGGTCAAGTTGGAGAATGAAATCTAACAAAATAATTGTAAAGTGCTTCCCACCAGTTTCCTGGCATATAATAAACATAACATAAATATTAGGGATTGTTATTGTTGTTATTGCTGTTAAAATAGCTAAGTGGCTGTAGAAAAATATTCAGAGCAGCCTTGTTTGTGGTGGCAAAGAATTGGAAATTGAGTGAATGTCCATCAAGTGGGGAATGGCTTAACAAACTGAAGTATGTGTACATTATGGAAGACTATTGTTATATTGGAAACCAGGAGGGATGGGAATTCAGAGAAGCTTGGAGGGATTTGCATGAACTGATGCTGAGCAAGATGAGCAGAACCAGAAGAACATTGTTCACCCTAACAGCAACATGGGGGTGATGATCAACCTTAATGAATTTTCTCATTCCATCAGTAAAACAATTAGGGACAATTTGGGGCTGTCTGCAATGGAGAATACCATCTGTATCCAGAGAAAAACTGTGGGGTTTGAACAAAGACCAAAGACTATTACTTTTAATTAAAAAAAAAACCTGTTATCTTATTATGTAATCTTTCTATCTTGTATATTTAATTTTTTTTCTTAAGGATATGATTTCTCTCTCAACACATTCAATTTAGATCAATGTATACCATGGAAACAATGTAAATATTAACATACTGACTTCTTTTTTTTTTGTTTGTTGCCCAAGGCCACACAGCTAGGTAATTATTAAGTGTCTGAGACCAGATTTGAACCCAGGTACTCCTGACTCCAGGGCCAGTGCTTTATCCACTATGCCACCAAGCCATACCCAGACTGACTTCTGTGGGGGAGGGGGGAGGGAAGCAAGATTTAGGGAAAAATTGTAAAATTCAAAAATAAATAAATTTATTTTAAACCAAAAAAAAATAGCTAAGCAGAGTGGAGAGAGGACTGGCCTGGAATCAGGAAGACTCATCTTTCTGAATTCAAATATACTTTCAGCCATTTGATAGCTTGCTGATCTTGGATAAATCACTTTACCCTCTTTGCCTCAGTTTCCTCATCTGTACAATGACGTGAAGAGGGAAATGGCAAAGCATTTCAGTAACTTTACCAAAAAAACCCTAGAGGGTCACAAAGTGTTACACATGGCTGAACAACAGACAATTATTATTAAGTGGGAAACTATTGAAATTATTCAATGAGTGGTATTTCCAAGAGTTAGTTTTTAATATAATATAGTTCTTTAATAATATTCAGTATTGATGAACATTATATAAATGTTATCGAATTTCATCTTTATTACAACCCTAGGTTATAGATGCTGTTATTATGAGTTGAAGTGACTTGCCCAGAGTCACACAGCTATTAAGTGACCAGGGTCAAATTTAAACTCAGGTCTCTTGGACTCTAGGTTCAGTTTCTAGGTCAGAACTAAGGTAAGTAGCAATAAACAGAGAAGGTTATGGATCTGAGAGATCTTTTCTGTTTTTAAGATTTTCATTGATAAATTTTGTTCTTATATGAAAACCTAAACCTTCCCTTGTAACAAAGAAAATCAAAATAAAAAAAATTAATATAGTGACTACACCTGAAAGTATCTGCAATATTCTGCTCCCACAGTTCCCCATATCCTCATAGAGGGAAGGCAAACTCCATTCCTATTTCTCCTGGACTAATAGCAAAAATTAGTTACCACAATTACAATGCTACTTCTTTTGGGTCTTTTCATTTCTGATGTTGCTTTCCATTTTTGTTCTGTTGTTGTTATATTCACTTAACTCAATTAATTCATATACATATTCCCTTCTTTTTTAAATTGATTTTTATTTTGTTTTTCCAATTACGTGTAATGAAAGTTTTTCAATGTTCATCCACATGCATGTGCACATTTCTAAGTTACATAATTTCCTTCTACTCTCCCTTCCCATCCCCTTCCCCTCCCTTCCTCTCAGCAGAGAATAGTCTGGTGAATATTGTACATACCCATTTGTGTTTAACATGTTTACAGATGAGTGATTTTCTGTATGAGAATTTAAGATTAAAGAAAGAAAACCATGAGATAGGAAAGAAATACACAAGAAAAATTTCTTAAAAGTGTACATAGTATTCATTCAGATTCTGTTGAGTTTTTTGTTTTTGTTTTTGTTTTGTTTCCTTTTTCTTCCTCTGGATGGGGATAGCATTGTTTATTGCCAGTCTCCCAGGGTTGCCTAAGTTCACTGAACTGCTGAGAGAAATTGCATCCATATAGAAATGTAATAGGTACATTTTTTAAAATTAAATTTTAGGAGCACCTAGGTAGATTAGTGGATAGAGCACTGATCCTAGAGTCAGGAGAACCTGAGTTCAAATAATATCTCAGACAATAATTACCTAGTTGTGTAACCTTGGATAAGTCTTGCAAAAACCAAAAAAATAAAAATAAAAAATAAAAAAGGTAAAGGGAAACCTGCCTTTTCTTCTCCTATCTCCCAACTCCTTATGGAGAAAAAAAGGAAAATAAAACTCCCATTATAAACATGTAAAATCAAGCAAAATACATTTCTGCATTGGCCAAGTCCCCCAAAAAGGTGTAATTTTGTACTTTGTAATTTTGTAGTTTTTCACCTCTTCCGCATGAGTCTTCTTGAATCATATTTGATCACTGGGCTGATCAGAGTTTCTAAGTCTTTCAAAGTCATTGGTCTTGAAAATATTGCTGTTATTACATAAATTGTTCTCTAGTCACTTCTCTTTCTATCAGTTCATAGAGATATCCTACAAAGTACTTTCATTTGATCCCTTTAGGATAGTGAAAGGAAATTTGGTTGATCAGATGCCACCACGGGTTATTTTAGATGGGGAACAGGGTCATTAAAGACCATTAATAAATTTCTGTGCTATTGTTCAAGAGTATGCTTCCCTCCTTTGGGATAAGGGGTGTCCAAATGTCATCTGATCTCATTCCTTTCCTCTTGTACAAAAGCAATTTTGTAGGATGACTTTTCCTAATTATCCTCTCTCCTCCCTCTTACCCTCCCCTGCCCAGTGTGCTTCTCTTTCCCTCCCTTTTCATACTTTTTAAAAAAAAGATATCAATACATAACACAATCACTCCCAGGTCCTTTGTTCTGCTACATTGGTCAGGATTTGGCAACTAATTGGATTTGGGAAATAAAGCTAAAGGAAAAAGGATGACTCCATTAATCCTCAAGCATTTGTTTAGGGTTTGCTATCTGCCTGGGCTGGGCAGTTAGTTGGTATAATAGAACATTCAACTGGAGTCAGAAGATTTGAGTTCAAATTTTGCTAGCTGAATGATGCTTGGCAAGTCAATTAACTTTTGTTTGCTTTAATCTACTGGAGAAGCAAAATTCCATTCAGGGTCACAAAAAGTTGATATACCTGAACAACTTTTAAATGCATTCCACTGTCTGTGGTATCTGACTCATTGGACATTTTCTTCTATTTGCCTTAGTTCCTACTCTGGAAAATGGGGAAACACTGAAAAAGAAAATGACAAACCACTTCAATAATGTCTTTGGACTTTTGTCCATGAGATCTCATAGCAACAGAAACAACTAAGCAACAACCACAAATCTGCCTAGCACTCTGCTAGGTCCTGGGGATACTAAAAAAAAAAAAAAAAAAAAAAAAAAAAAAAAAAGAGTGAAAACCTTAGATCAGAGAGATTGCATTCTAGTCAAAGGAAACAATATACAAATGCAGAGAGAGATACAAAATAGATAAAAGTGACTTTGTTGGGGAGGGCTTGGAAATCAGGAAAGATTTCTTGTAGAAAGTCACTTCTGATGTGAGCCTTGAATAAAATTAGAGATGTTGAGTCAGGAAGGGGAGGAAGGAGTGCATTAGAGAAACAAGGGACCAATTAGGACTGAGTCAAGAGTCAGGAATGAGGAACAGAAAAATCTTACTTTGAGGTTATTGATCTGAGTGACTGGGAGACTAGTGGGGGGGGGGGGCTAAAGCCTTCTCTCTGATAATTATTTTCTATTTATCCTGTATATAGCTGAATACATACATATGATATGTATGTATATAGCATATATTTGCTTGCCTATTAATTCCCTCATTTAATTATAAGCCTCTTGAGGGCAGGGACTATCTTTTCCTCTTTTTGTATCCTCAGAACAGCAAAGTATCTGGCAAATAACAGGAACTTAATAAATACTTATTAATTGAAATCAAGATCAGAGGGAAGATAATTGTGGGAGGAGGGCATTTGTTTCATTTTTTTAGATGTGTTTTAAGATAGTTTGGAGGCATCCAGTATGAGAGGTTCAACAGAGAGACTAGTATTCCAGAGAAAGGGCAGGATTGGGTATACATAGAGATTTGTGAATTATTAGCATAGATAGTATTCTGGAACCAGTGGGAGAGAAGGATGAGAGTGTAGGCATCACCAAGTACTTTAAGGATAAATTCTCTTGTGTACCCCCAAAGCATTTTATACTCAAGGTAGCCCAAATCTAAATCCCAATTAAAATTCTGCTTTCCTGATCTTTCTTTTTTTTTTTTTAGGTTTTTTTGCAAGGCAAATGGGGTTAAGTGGCTTGCCCAAGGCCACACAGCTAGGTAATTATTAAGTGTCTGAGACCCGATTTGAACTCAGGTACTCCTGACTCCAAGGCCAGTGCTTTATCCACTATGCCACCTAGCCGCCCCCTCCTGATCTTTCTTAATTCGAGTGTTTTGCCCTCTTTTTTTTAAGATTTTGAGTTTTACAATTTTTTCCCCTATTCTTGCTTCCCTCCCCCAACCCTACCACAGAAGTTATCTATTTATTAGTCTTTACATTGTTTCCATGGTATACATTGATCTAAGTTGAATGTGATGAGAGAGAAATCATGTCTTTAAGGAAGAAAAATAAAGTATAAGAGAGATAGCAAAATTACATAATAAAAATTTTTTTTTTCCCAAACTGAAGGTAATAGTCCTTGGTCTTTGTTCAAACTCCACAATTCTTTCTCTGGATACTGATAGTATTCTCCATTGCAGATAGCCCTAAATTGTCCCTGACTGTTATACTGATGGAATGAGCACTGATAGTTTGCCCTCTTTTTATCTTGTACAAAATTTTATTCTCTATCCATATTTGTTTACTTGTGGTTCCCCATTAGATTGTGAACTCTTACAGGGCAGGCACTGTCTTTTGCCTGTTTTTGTAACTGCAGTACTTAGCATAATGCCCTGCAAGGGCAAATAGTGAGAAGAGGATAGACAGTTCCCTACCAACAAGGAACTTAGGATCTTATAGAGTCTGGCACTATGACCAGCTACCATTCCAGAGGATTAATAAAACTTGAATTGCGCTATGGCAAACAAGTGACTAGAGTGTATGGAGGTGGTCAAATGTGGGCTATCCCTTGTCTCTGCCCATACAGGGAACTGGAGTTACAGCAGTCAAATCCATTTTTCCTGACTCAGATCCTCATATATAGAAGTTACATTGTTATCTTCCTATGCACATACATACATACACAGATGCTCACACTCACATACACTGTATGTATAGATTTTTCTCTGTACTTGTTTTCTCCCATTAAAATATAAACTTCTTAAATGCTGGGAAAGTTTTATATTTGTCTTGGCATTACCAGTACCTAGCATGATGTCTGGAATATATATAGGGAATGTTAATAAAGACTTGTTTCAATGACTATAAGAATAAAAAGGGTCTGGAACTGAAAACTCAAGATATTGTAAGTAAATGGCCAGAATGTAGATGATGATATAGTCAAGGAGATCTGGGAAGAGAAGACAAAGAGTAGGATGCTGAATCAGAAGAGACAACTGAGCTACTGAGAGGAAGCTTTTTTCAAGTGTCATATGCTACAGAGAAGTACACAAACTACAGATGAGAATTAGAATCAATTAGATTTAGCAGTTATGAGATACTTCATCATTCTAATGTCTGTGGCAGAAGTCAGGGCTTAGTAGTTAAGTAAAGTGGAGAGGAAGAGGCAGTGAGTCAAGGAGGAACTAGAGTGTCATCATTTTTCAAGGGATGACAAGTTCAAATGAGAGTTTTAAAAGATAGGATAGCTCGAAGAACAGATGTAGGCAGTGAAATGGAAGCTAACAGGGAGACAGATGACCTTAATATTTTCATGAAACCTGGAGCCTAGTCGTGCCCCTTTTGGTGTGGCATGAGGGCTTAAAGAGAAAACATTTCTAACTATGGCTGAAGAGAGTAAGATAATCATTCAAAAAATTGCCAAAGGGATTGCCTTTCAGCCTTGAGGGACAAATTGAGATAAGATATTTTGAGTTTTGTTAGATTTCTACCACAGTGGTTATCTGACTACAATATTGGATATACTAGCTACAATTTCAAAGGTAGAAAAGTTGGAGTTCTAAGGGATACAATGGACAGGAAGAATGAGACTGATTACAGTACCATTGACCTAGAAGACTGTGTGAAAGTATGGGAAGAAGTAGAAAACTGCAAAATGAATTTAGAAGCATTAGAGGAAGAGATACTGATTTACCAGCCATGGGGACCGGGGTCCCCATCTTTCAGGATCCTGGGATATTGAAGGCTTTATTAATGCAACATTATTTAGCAGAGATTGTAGGTATAGGGATATTTAGGGTTGGGGATCTAGGTCAGTAAATTCCTGAAGATCAATCATCCAGATAGGACAGGACTAAGCTCATTCATAAGGCCAGTTCTCTAGCTTCATCCCAAAGAAGGCCACATGCAGAAGATATTCCAAGTATTTGTATTTGATCCAGAGTTAACTGAGTGATAGTTAATTAGCTTAAATATATTATGTCTTGGCCTGCAGTCCAGAACTTTGGTGCCTCCATACACTCTTATCTTCTCTCTAAGTTTTTGGACCACCACTCTCTTCATATTCCCTTCCTATCAATCTGACTTCTCCTTAATCTCCCTCACTAGATCTTCATTCCGGCTTTGGTCATATGGATCTGTCCTGGGGCTTCTTTTCTCCCTAGATGCTATTTCTCTTGGTGATCTCATCAGCTCCCAGGAATTTTCTTATTATCTTTATGCTAATCATTCACAAATCTATTTATCTTTATTTATTTATCCTACTTTCCCTACTTATTCTATTTAACCACTGCTAATCTCCATTCTTTGCATTTCCAAACTACCTTTCTGAAATCTTAAAGCAGAAGGCTATTTTAAATTCAACATGTCCAAAGCTGAACTCAGTATCTTTTTCTCTGTACTCTCCCCTTCTCTTAACTTCCCCATTATGGTAGAGGTCAACCTAGGTGTCACCCCTTAGCTTCTAGTGATCACCACTCACACTGCCCATAGCCAATTTATTACCAAGGCTTCTGGTTTCACCTACTCTCCTCTGATACTGTGACACCCTAAAACCAACTTTCATCTCTTCACTCTTTGATCATTGAAATAGCCCAGTAGTTATTCTGATTGCCATTAAATCTCTCTTCACTTCTACCCATCCAACATTCAGCTATTGAAGTGATTTTTTTTTAAAGCACAGGGTTGATCTTGTCTCTTCCTCTACTCAATAAACTCCAGGAGAATCAAGTATAAAATCCTTTCTAATTCTAAGCCCTTCATAACCTATCCCTTCCCCCTCATATACTAATAGCTTTCCAGTTCCTAGGAAATTTTGGATTAGAGCAATTAGATACCAAAGGTAGTTTGGAATTGGGGGGGGGTGGGCTGGGGTGGGGAGGAGGTTGGTAAGAGGCAGGAGAGAAAACTTATACCCAAGCCTCTGATACTTTGTCCTTTTCCCTTTTTTGCCCAACATTCCCTCTGGTCTTCTCTTTCACTTTCCCTTTTTTAAGAACCTTTTTCTTAGTCATCAGTCTATACATTTTCAAATGATTCAGCAGGCCCATTTTCTGGTTGGGGTCACTGATTCTTTTAGTACCCCATCAGCATGTTCAGGTTTACTGAAACTGGAATCAGGAAGATCTGAGTTCAAATCCTGCCTGATACTACCCTGTGCAAGTCATCCCACCTGTGTCTGCCTCAGTTTCCTCAATTATAAAATAGGATTAATAATAGCAGTACTCTCTCAGGGTTGTTGGGGAAAAAAAAAGAAATTTTTTTTTCAAACTTTAAAGACCTCTAGGAATATGGGCAAGGCTAAAGCCCTCCTACCTGAAGCTGCCCTTTACAATGCTACCTAAAAATGTGCTTTTTTCTCTATCTCCTTCCTTCCCCATCCTTGTCCCCATCCCACCCCACCCCCTCAATCTTAGGGATTCCCAGCAGTCTCTGGCCATGGGCCAAGAAGGATGCCTTCCAGCAGTGAGGTGTTCATGGAGCCTCCAGACCCCTGGACTCAGAAGAGCCCAGAAAGTCTTTGCTCAAGTGCAGATTGAATAGAAGTGTCTGGATGGACCCAAGAATAGAAGCCTTGACTTGGGACTCTCTGATTCTACTGGGACATTTAGCAACTTTTTTTACCCTGGAATTCCTCATCCCTAAAATGGAAATAGCAAAAGTACCTCCCTCACAAATAAAAAAGTATATGAAAAATGTTTTGCAAATCTTAAAGTCTATATGAATGCTAGCTATCTAAAGAGACTCTGAAATTTTGAGTGAAGGGATTATTAAATGCCTGAAGTCAGAGATACCTGCATTGGAAACTCCTGGGGTTGAAGGTGGGTGGCAGATAGGTGGGGTAGAAGATGGATGGGGTGGGGGAGGGTGGGGCTGAGGTGGGATGGGCTTGGTAAAGTGGAAGGAAGGGATATAAGATGAATTCTCGGTTTCCAAATTCAAATCTCCCCCTAGCAGGCCTTTGAACAGCAACCTTGAAAATTCCCTCTCTGGCATTAGAAGATTGGATCCAGGTAAGTCTTTATTTTATAGTATTTTATGTCTTCCTCCATATCTCTCTTATTAGTAAAAGGTCTTTGTAGGTGTAAGAATGTATTTATCACTCCTTTCTCCCTTTTCAACTCAAACACTTTAGGATAGCATATTCTTCTGATTCTGAACTGCACAACACTGAACCCAAAATGTTTTTTTTAAATAAGATTCAGTGAATAAACACCCAGGGCCTATGTTTGTCATTTATTTATTCTGGGAGGAAGCTTGCTTTCCAGGGGATTTTCTCTTGATTGGGGAGTTAAATCTGGAAGGCAACTGTGATGTTTCTTAACATTTGGGAGGTCCTGGTTTCCAAGAGGCAAGCATACTATCAGAACTTCTTACCTTAGCAGTTTTGAGCTGAGGCTTAACAAATACCAATCTAGGTCATGCTACCAGATCTTTCTAGGTAACACACTGTTCAAACTCATCCTAACTCAGGGCACATATTTGATATCTGAAGAATAAGTGCTCTCAGTTAGGATGAAAAAGAATAGGACACCCCACATCTGAAGACTGTTCCACAAGGATTCTGCAGATAAGGTAGATAAAATCTCACATCATTCCTCTGCTATGGATGTTATGATGAATAGCAACACCCTGTGAAATTGAGAATAGCTATTGTCTGGTCGGATTTGAAAGACTGAAGAATGCTCCAAACCCCAGGAATCCAGAAAAGTTGTAGGAGAAAAATCCAAGTTTCTAATGAATACTTGTAAGTGTTCTGTAGGTATTTGCTGAGGAGAACTTAGTCTTGCTCATCCTAACTCAGAGCACTTATTTGATAAGTGCCCTCAGTTAGGATGAGCAAGACTGGAAGACCATGCTACTGGAGATTTAACACACCCTAATTTTGATTGGGAGAATATTTGGCTGATCAGACAAAATGGGAATCTACAAATACAAAGCAAGAGATTTCTTGAGTGTCCTGAAGACATTTGCAGAGAACAACTTTAGTCCTCAGGATGAGCAAAAGACTAGTTCATACCTCAAGGGAAGAGTCATGTGGAAGAGAGTTGTCCTTTACCATTTATTGCTTCTGGAACAAACTGCTTTTCTTTTCCTTTCACTTCCCTTACACTCAGGTCTTCTGACTCCAGGGTCAGTGCCCTTATCCATGGCACCACCTAGCTGCTCCAAGCCAGGCAATTATTAAAGACCAACCTAAAAGATGTCATCAGAACAATACTTTTCAGCAATTTGCGAGAGCAAATGTACCCTAACAGTGCAAATATTTTTTTTTTGTGATTTGCCCCAAGCTAGTTGGATCCAGAAATTTTCTACCATGTTATCAAAGTTGAAATTTCACAACAACAATTTTTAATTCTTTAATTTAGAGATGGATCAGTGGGAATACTTTGTCAAATTTGGACATTATTTGAAAGACTGGAGAAGAATGTTTTAATCCCCAGGAATCAATCTCTATAGAAGTGTTTCTCAAGGTTGAATATTCCCAGTAATTTCTTGTTTAGTTTTAACTTTTGCAAGGCAATGGGGTTAAATGCCCAAGGTCACACAGCTAGCTAATAGTGTCTGCCTGATTTGAACTCAGGTACCCCTGACTCCAGTGCTCTATCCACTGCACCACCTAGCAGCCCCGCAGTGATTTCTTTCTCAGCATTTGCTGAGAAGTTGGTCTTGCTCTCAGTTAGGATGAGCAAGACTAGAATATCATGCTCCCCAAGAGAACCTGAGCTTTGACATTTCTAGAAGGCAACCTTATTTTGCAGGGAAAAGTTTGTCAGGTGAAGAGTCAAGTGGTTTTTTGTTTTTGTGCAAAGGCAATTAGCCCCATCACACAGGCAGGATTTGAACACAGATCCTCCTGACTATTCTAATCCTTTATCTGTGAAGAATAAGGGCTGTCAGGATGAAAAAAATATAACCCTTATCAGCTGGACAGTTTGAGTACTGTTTCACAAGCATTCTACAGATTACCTAGAAGAGATAACTCCATATCATTTATTTTGATATTAGACATTCAGAGCACCTTATCAAGATTGGGAGAATATTTGTCTGGGCAGAACAATGATAAATCTTAGGAATCCAAGAAAATCTGCACAAGATGTAGGAATTTGCAGAGAAGAACTTTGTCCTGTGCAACTTAACTCTGAGCACTTTCTGCATATAGAGTAGGATGAGCAAGACTAGAGGATCATGCTAGCCAAAAGACATGGGTTTGTCATTGATTGCTTCTAGAAGGGAATTTTCTCTTGACTTGGGACTCTCTGGTTTCCAAGAGGCAAGCAAGCCTGGCCATGCTAAGGACAACTTAGTCTTGGCTCATCCTAACTCAGTGCACTTATTTGATATTAGACATAAGTGCTCTCAGTTAGGATGAGCAAGGCTAGAGGATCATGCTAGCCAAGAGACATGGTGGGTTTATTGCTACTTTCCAGGGAATTTTCACATCATTACTTCTGATAATTTGATTCTTTTATTGAGGGATATGATCTATGGGAACAACTTGTCAAAAATGTATGGTCAGATTTGAATACTGGAAAATGGATCTAATCCCCAGGAATCAAGTTTTCAAGGTTGAATATTCAGTGACTTGTTTTATGCAGGTATTTGCTGAGAACTTTGTCTTGTTTATCCTAACTCAGGGCACTTATTTGGTATTGGATATAGATAAGTGCTCTCAGTTAGGATGAGCAAGACTGGAGGATCACTCTACCCAAGAGACCAGAGTTTCCCTTCTGGATGATAACCATGTTTTCCAGGGAAGAGTCATTGTGATATTTCTAGGTGAAATGGTCTCATACTATTTGAAATATTCAATATCAAATACTCAAAAGCGCTACTTTGCAAACCAAAGCTATTCAAACCCATCCTAACTCAGGGCACATATTTGGTATTTTCAGGATAAGTGCCCTCAGTTAGGATGAGAAAGAATAGTAGACACTGCCACCCACTGGACAGTTGATCCAAATTGCCTACCAGGTTCAGAATTTTTTTTAATTTCTCCTTAAGTGTCCTGCAGGCATTTGCAGAGAGCAACTTAGTCCTGTACATCCTAACTCTGAGCACTTTCCTGCATATTCATAGAGAAGTGCTCTTAGTTAGGATGAGCAAGACTAGAGGATCATGGTGTGCCATTTATTGCTGCTGGAAATCAAAACTGCTCTCCAGGGAATACTCTGGACTGGAGAACCATCTAAGCCCCAGGAAACTGGGAGTTTTCAAGGCTGATTATAACTCAGGGAACATATTTGGTATTTGCAGGATAAGTGCCTCAGTTGGGATGAGATGATCAGTGGGAATACCTGGGAGAATATTTCTTTGGTCAGATTTGAAAGACTGAAGAATGACCCAATCCTCAGGAATCATGAAAATCTACAAAGCAAAGCAAAGAGGAGCTTTAGAAGGTTTATTTCTAATTTCTCCTTAGTGTCCTGCAGGCATTGGCAGAGAGCAACTTAGTCCTGTACATCCTAACTCTGAGCACTTTTTTTCTGTATATTCATAGAGAAGTGCTCTTAGTTAGGATGAGCAAGACTAGAGGATCATGGTGTGCCATTTATTGCTGGAAATCAAACTACTCTCCAGGATCTAATCCGAGTTTTTCAAGTGTTCTGTAGACATTTGCTTTGGAGAAACTTTGTCTTTGTCTTGTTCATCCTAACTCTGGGCACTTATTTGGTATTGAACATAGATAAGTGCTCTCAGTTAGGATGAGCAAGACTGGAGGATCACTCTACCCAAGAGTTTCCCTTCTGGATGGTAACCATGTTTTCCAGGGAAGAGTCATTGTGATATTTCTAGGTGAAATGGTCTCATACTATTTGAAATATTCAATATCAAAATATCAAATACTCAAGCACTACTTTGCAAACCAAAGCTATTCAAACCCTTCCTAACTCAGGGCACATAGTTGGTATTTGCAGGATAAGTGCCTCAGTTGGGATGAGATGATCAGTGGGAATACCTGGGAGAATATTTGTTTGGTCAGATTTGAAAGACTGAAGAATTATCCAATCCTCAGGAATCATGAAAATCTACAAAGCAAAGAGGAACCTCAGAATTCTGGTTATTTCTAAGATGAGCAAGACTAGAGGTGGACAGTTCTTCAGTACTGAGTTATCAAGGTAGAATTTTACATCATTAATCTGATAATTTCATTCTGATTTTCACAGAAGGAGCTTCGTGCAATATTTCTCAGTGTCCTGCAGCCACTTGCAGAGAACTTAGTCCTGTGCATCCTAACTCTGAGCACTTTATCAATTAAGACATAGATAAGTGCTCTCAGTTAGGATGAGTAAGACTAAGAGGATCATGCTACCCATGAGACATGGTTTGCCCATTTATTACTCCTGTAAAGTAACCTTGCTTTGCAGGGAAGAGTCAGTGTATTTCTCATGATTTGGGAGGTACTGGTTTCCAAGAGGCAAGCAAGTCATAAGTGTCCTTAGTCCTGTGCATGCTAACCCTGAGCACTTTCTACATATGCATGGAGAAGTGCTCTCAGGATGAGCAAGACTAGAGGATCATGTTACCTTTGCCCTTTAATAACCTCCAACACAACTGTATTCTAACCCATCCTGTTGTCCATTAGTCCAGGAATCTACAAAGCATGGAAAAGGAGCTTCACAAAAGTAGTTATTGTCTCCTAACTCTGAGCACTTTTTTTCTGCATGTTCATACTCCAGGAAAGAAAAGGATCTAAACCCCAGGAAAATCCTCAGGATGAGTAAGACTGGAGGATCATGCTACCGGAAATTTACCTTTAATTCTTTTAGATATGAGCAATGATAAGTGATAAGAGAAGGTTCATAATGTGGAAATATAAATATTTCTAGTGTCCCATAGACATTTGCAGAGAACAGCTTTAGTCCTGTGCATCTTAACTCAGTACTTTTTCTGCATATACATGAAGTGCTTTCAGTTAGAAAACTGGTTTTAGGGAATTTTCACATTAATTACTCTGATAATTTGATTCTATTAGGCTGATATGATCTACCAGAACACCATGGGAAAATTTGTTGCCTGGTCAGATTTGAAGAAGGATCTAATCCCCAGGAAAGTAGAATTTTCTAGGTTCAATATTCTCAGTGACTTGTAAGTGTTCTGCAGGCATTTGAGGAGAACTTTGTCTTGTTCATCCTAACTCAGGGCACTTATTTGGTATTGGACATAGATAAGTGCGCTCAGTTAGGATGAGCAAGACTGGAGGATTGGGAGAATACAGTCTGATTGAAGAAGGATCTGATCCCAGGAAAGTAGTTTTCAAGGAATATTCTCAGTGCCTTGTTTTGCAGGTATTTGCTGAGAACTTTGTCTTCATCCTAACTCAGGGCACTTATTTGGTTTTAGACATAGATAAGTGCTCTCAGTTAGGATGAGGAAGAAGCTTTTTAATATTTTCTTTCTCTCCCAGTGGGGTGAGGTGGGAGTGGGAACTAAATTTGTAACAATGCAGTTAAAATAAATTCTTAAATTGGCCAGGCCCCAAAATCTCCTGAGCATTTACTATATCACAGCTGTCTTCTGGAACCATGGTTGCTCACCCCCCACAGAAAGCAATTTGTCAGTCTTAGACATTGTTTCCCATGTTTCCCAAATTTCCTACAACCCTTCCAACAATGATACTTTCTGGTTATTGGCCAGTGTGAGAGATGTGAGGTATGATCCAGTTCACAGTTCATGAAAATCTACAAACCACAGAGATTCACAAGGCTGAATTTGTAATTTTTGTCACACAGGGATTTGCAGGTATTTGCAGAGAACTTATACTTGAGTGCTCTCAGGATGAGCAAGACTGGAGCATCATGTTGCCCAAGAGACATGGTTTGCCATTTGCTTCTAGAATACAAACTGATTTCTCTTGATTTGGGAGTTTATGGATTCCCAACTTTATAAGAGGCAAGCAAACTTTCTTCATGTCATCAGAACTTCCTAGGTGAAATGATCTCTTCACTACTTTGCAGAGAAAAGCTATTTAAGCACATCCTGAGTCTGCAAATATTTGGAAGGGTAAGTGTCCTTACTCAGCACTGGGGATTTACATTTTTTTATATAAATATGAGTGATGGGAGCACCTAAGATGTGTCTCAGGCCTGATTTGAACTCAGGTACTCCTGACAACAGGGCCAGTCATCTATCCACAGCGCCACCTAGGCCTCTGAGGAACAAATTGGGAGAGAACATAAGTTTTCTGGTCAGATTTGAGAAAGTGGAATTTTCAAGATAAATATTCTCAGGGCCTTTGTTTTCTGAGAACTTTGTCTTGTTCATCCTAACTCTGGGCACTTATTTGATATTGAACATAGATAAGTGCTCTCAGTTAGGATGAGCAAGATGGAGGATTACTCTTACCCAAGAGACCACAGAGTTTTCCCCTTCTGGATGGTAACCATCTTTTCCAGGGAAGAGTCATTGTGATTTGGGAGTTTCTGGTGTCCAAGGCCAATCTAATGGTTTTACCATTTTTAACCATTTTTTTGCTTTCCAAGGAATTCTTACAGTTATAGGTAAAATTGATCAAATAGGGAGAACCAGCTGATCTGAACCTTAACAGAGCAAAAGACCAACCTTGGACATATTAAGTAACCTCCAACATGAGCTGGCATTTGCAGAGAAGAACTTAAATCTGAAAGACTGAAGAATGATCCAATCCCCAGGAATCATGAAACTACAAAGCAAAGAGAAGCTTCAGATGGTTGACTATTTCTAGTGATTTCTCCTTACTGTACTGCAGAGCAACCTAGTCCTGTGCATCCTAACTCTGAGCACTTTATTCTGTATGGTAATAGAGAAGTGCTCTCAGTTAGGATGAGCAAGACTAGAGGATCATGGTGTGCCATTTATTGCTGCTGGAAATCAAACTACTCTCCAGGGAATTTGCTTTAGAGAACTTTTTCTTGTTCATCCTAACTCTGGGCACTTATTTGGTATGGAACATAAGTGCTCTCAGTTAGGATGAGCAAGACTGGAGGATCACTCTACCCAAGAGTTTCCCTTCTGGATGGTAACCATGTTTTCCAGGGAAGAGTCATTGTGATATTTCTAGGTGAAATGGTCTCATACTATTTAAAATATTCAATATCAAAATATCAAATACTCAAGCACTACTTTGCAAACCAAAGCTATTCAAACCCATCCTAACTCAGGGCACATAGTTGGTATTTGCAGGATAAGTGCCTCAGTTGGGATGAGATGGATCAGTGGGAATACCTGGGAGAATATTTGTTTGGTCAGATTTCGAAAGACTGAAGAATGATCCTCAGGAATCATGAAAATCTACAAAGCAAAGAGCTTTAGAAGGTTTATTTCTAATGATTTCTCCTTAGTATCCTGCAGGCATTGGCAGAGAGCAACTTAGTCCTGTACATCCTAAATCTTGAGCACTTTTTTCTGCATATTCATAGAGAAGTGCTCTTAGTGAGGATGAGGAAGACTAGAGAATAATGGTGTGCCATTTTATTGCTGGAAATCAAACTACTCTCCAGGATCTAATCCCCAGGAAAGTGGGAGTTTTTCTGTAGACATTTGCTTTGGAGAAACTTTGTCTTTGTCTTGTTCATCCTAACTCTGGGCACTTATTTGGTATTGAACATAGATAAGTGCTCTCAGTTAGGATGAGCAAGACTGTAGGATCACTCTACCCAAGAGACCAGTTTTTCCCTTCTGGAAGGTAACCATGTTTTCCAGGAGTCATTGTTTTGCCCTTCTGGACAGGAAGAGACTTGATTTCTGACTGGTTTCTGGTTTCCAAGGCAAGCAAGCCTGGCCAATTGGGAATGCCTTTTCAAATTGGGAGAAATGTCTGGACATTTTCTGTCAGATTTGAAAGGCTGAATGATTCAATTCACAGGAATCATAAGAATCTACAAAGAAGAGCTTCACAAGGTTGAATATTTCCAATCATTTCTTAGTGTCCTACAGGCATTTACAGAGAATACAAAGGAGGAAGGATAAGGTCCTCAGGAACCAAGAAAATCTAAGCATAGACACAGGCCTTGCAGCCATGTGCATGGTTAGGTTTGGGGGTGCTGGGGGGCCTTGCATCCCCCTGGGGTGGCCTGGCCCCGAGCCTCCCCACGGCCCATTCTGCAGAGAACTGTGCATCTTAGACATAGAAAGTGCTCAGCTAGGATGTGCATGAGGATGATATTAAAACTGTTAGGATTAAGTTTATCCACAAAGGAGAGCTAAAAGAACATTCCAGAGGATAATGTGTTATCCTATATTAACATGTTTTACATAATTGTACAGGTCAGATTACTCCCATGTGGGGAAAGGGCTAAGGAATTGGGAAATAAATTACTTTGGCCTTTATTTTAAAGTGGTCCCATTCTGACCTGACTTGCTCTTCATCTGTTATGGTCTACCACCTCTTTACCTGAGAATTTTAGCACCAATTTGAATAAATTTTCTTTGCTATGTGTGTTAATTGTGTAATTTGTAATTTATACTGTTTAGTCATTTGTAATTTACACAAGGGTCTGGCTAGGTGGCGCAGTGGAGTCAGGGGAACCTGAGTTCAAGTCCAGCCTCAGACACTTAGCTAGTTCTGGGAAAGGCACAGACCCTAACCCTTGAAGAATACCTAAAATTTCTGTGACCACGATGGTGGGCTTAGGTGTCACTTACCTTGGACAGAAGTAGCTTGCCTATTGGCTAGATCTGCCAATTGGTGATAGGTGGATTTTCCACCTTCCAACACTGGCCAGTCTGAGAGGCATGAGTTGTCACCTGAACAAATTATCCAGTGTGTTTTTAATGATCTCTGTGATCAATGTCTAAATCTTGTTTTGATCACATAGGATGTGGGGTGCTGGTGATTCCCATTTCAGTCATGCGATCCTTAGTTCATCGATATTTCTACCTTTTGTTCTGCGGGTGGTGGAGGGGGGCGAGGCTCGAGGACGCCCGGGTGGTCCCGGCCTCCGGCTCCCAGGTCCTGCCCTGTCCCGGCTAGGGAGGATGGGGCAACAAGGGACCGTGGTTGCGCTCCGACTTGTGCGCAGGCGCACAGGGGACGGGCACCGAGGGCGGGGGAGGGGCGGCCGCCGCCATGCGGAAGCGGCCCGCGGCCGGGCGGCTCCGTCGGACCGAGCGGGAGCCGGCAGCGAGCCCCAGGTACGGAGCCCCCGCTCCCGACGCGCGGCTTTTTCCGGCAGCTACCGGGAAAGGTGGGAGCGGAAGGGCGGAGAGGGCGGAGCCGCAGGAGGAGGGGGCGCGCGGGTCACTCCTCGGACCGGAAGCGGAGGCCCCGCGGCCGGAAGCCCGCCCCGCCCCCGCTTCCGCCTTGACCTTTCCCGCCGCCTGCCGCAGGAAGTCCATGGCTCCAAGGCGGGGCCTTGGTCCGAATAGCGACGGGGCCGGTGAGGGCCACAGGCCTGGCAGCCGCGTGCATGGTTTGGTTTGGGGGTGCTGGGGGATGGCCTGGCCCCGAGCCTCCCCACGGCCCATTCTGGAGAGGCGGCCAGGGCCGACCCAAGGTGGAGTCACCCCACGAAGGGGAGCCGCGGAGGCCAGCCAGGGCCGGTGGGGGGAGTGCCCGGGCAGGGCTTCAGGTTCCAGGCAGGAGACTCAATTCCTTTTTCTAGGCTTTTTTTTTTAAAGAAAGGTTTTATTTATTTTGAGTTACCATTCCCCGCATTCTTGCTTCCCTCCCCCACCCCCCACAGAAGGCATTCTGTTAGTGTTGAATGTGGTGACAAGAGAAAACATAGGTTTGGGGTTTTTTTGCAGTGGAGTGAAGTGGCCCGAGGCCACACGCGCAGCTAGGTAGTTAAGTGTCTGAGGGCGGATTTGAACTCAGATCCTGCTGCCGCCAGGGCCAGTGCTATTCACTGCACCACCTAGCTGCCCTGAGATTTTTCTCATTTAAGTCAATGGGACCAACATAAAGGAAAGCTGAAGTTTCTGGAGTCTAGGCGTGGAAATCATTGTTCTTAAGACCACTTTAAAAGTTTATTTAAGGCATTGGGATTAAACAACCTGCCCAAAGGTCTCACAGCCAGTTTGGATTTGAACTCCGATACTACTGACTCTGGGGCTGTACCCTTAAGATTTTTTTTTTTGAGAACACTGGGTATATAGAATCAAACCATTATTTTGCTTTTTTTCCCCATCTAATCAGCTTAATTTTGACTTTGTGTCTCACACACACACAAAAGACAAAACTAATTATGCACACTTTTGTTTTCTTCATACATTCTGAACTGTATATTCATAAGGACATGAAGAGGGAGGAGAAATGAAAAGGGAGAGGGAGAGGAACATGGAGGGTCCTGCCTTCTTCTAGGTTCTGGATGAAGAGGTTGGTAGATCAAGATTGCTGACTTGTTTCTACCAAACAACTCTCTTCACAGAATTACTTCCTAGAATGTCTACATGAATTCTGGATCTGAATGAGACAAGTTTTCCAAAATGAAGGTTCCAGCAGCAGACAGAATGCCCTTTTCTATAAACCTCACAGATCACACATAAGTATCCTAGGAATCATCTCTTCTGATTTCATTACTCTCCCAATGGCTGAGCCCAGCGAAGCACTGAACAGGGTACAGAACTCTGTTTTCAGTGACTGACATGCTGAAGCAATTCCTGGACATTTCCAGTCAGATCGGCTCTTCCTGGTGGAATAGCTGGCCCAGATGTTTGAAAAGAGAGGTAAGAATTGCAAAGAGATGGTGGGAAGGGGAATTTGAGGGGGAAGAGATGCAGAAATAACCATATCAAGGGAAGGAACCCTTGTAAAATAAGCATTGCAGGAGTAGTATAATGCCAGATGACTTTTGGCTTTTTAAAAAATTTTTATTTAAGGCAATGGGGTTAAGTGATTTGCCCAATTGATTGGCACTTATTAAGAGTCCAAGGCCAGATTTAGGTCTTCTGACTCCAGGGCCAGTACTCTATTCACCTCGATACTTTAGCTGTCCTTTATTGACAACTTAACAAGTCTGCACCATCATAGTATCCTGTCCCTTCCTTTATTAAAGTCTTCCATCTATTAACTATGAAACCACAGAGGGAAACACATTTTCCATTTGATACTCCTGTTTGAGAAGAATATGGATATTGTTATACTTACTACTCTGGAAAACACAATAAATGAGACAGGTGGTTATTTCCTTCTTTAAGAAATTGAAAAAAGTGAGCAGTGACTTTCCCAAAGTTCTACAGATACTAGCTGCACTAGAAAGTGAACTCTTAAGTCTTTTCTTCTGATTTATAAAATCATAACAAAAGAGATATAGGATTAAATGAAGATAAAGATCTTAAAAAGGACAGTAATGCTGTACCTTACATATCTTAATTGCCCATACCAGGTACTTCTGACTCCAAGGCCTGTGTTCTATCCACTGCGCCACCTAGCCCCCTTTGTCTCTCCTAATTTGAGTTCCTTGAGAGCGGTGATTATTTTTTTTTTGCCTTTCTTTGACTTTCCAGTGCTTAGCAAAGTACTTGATCCATAGTAAATTCTTCTAAATGATTAATGACTTGTTTTCTTTTCTTTCCTAAGCCAAAGATTCTGCTCATTTCCAAAATGGATTCAAAGGAGATGAAGAATTGGCTGCTTGCCTCCTCACAACCAGGATCCAGGTGAGTTGGAGATACCCTTCTTTCCTGAACTATCTCATTTTATTATATATTATGCCCACACACATTTGTCAGCTCTCCACTCATCATTCACTTGGGGCCTGGATGATTTGAGATTTATAGCACCTGAAGATGTGACTTGTCTATGTTGCATAAATAATGTTGCAGTTTCTTTGGAGTAAATCAGTCAGTGCTTGCTTTAGTGTTTCAGAGATATTCATGTGAATGGGGAAGGCTTCACACAAAAAGGCAATTGAGCTGATTTAATGAAACTAAGGCAAAGGGGATTTTCATTGAGGAGGACTGAAAAAGTCCAGAGGTAGAATGGACCATGTTGCTATAACAACTACCTTGGTCAGGAAGATTGGGTGCCAGAGGCTGCAGAGTTAGACATGTACACAGGAGATTTTGATGCCTGTTTCACGGTATGGGAGCTGCCAGTAAAACTGAAGACACCTGGAAGGGAAAGAGAGAAATGAAGTTAATTCATGTCTGGTGCTTGCAATTTCCAGTGCTAGTAGAAGGAGAAGGGACCATAATTATTATAATGTAAGACCTGGGTATTCTTTCTTATTTCATTATTGTACTCAATGTGTATGTTCCCCTGATTTTGGTTCAGTTTGTATCAGTTTATAAAAAGTTCAGTTGTTATATTTCATTTCATACATAAACTACAATTTGTTTAGTCACTCCCAAAGTAGATTGGCTAGTGTTTTGCTGTATATAGAAACCTTAAGTTAACATTGATCAATGTCTAATAGTGACATCTGGGTCAAAAAAATAGGGATCCTTCTAGCCTATTTTCTTTGAATAATTCCCAAATGCCTTATGTGATAATTTGGCCAATTCATAGCTCCAGTGTTTCATATTTTTCTATAACCCCCTCCAACTTTGACAATTTGCTGGGTATGAGGTGATAACTCCGTGTTTTGAATTGCCTCTCTCTTAATAGCTTTTGTGATCCCCACTCCTGCTTGCTAACCATTAATACTTTTAAAATGTTTCATCGGAGATAGTGCCAAAGGCTGGAGTCAGGAAGAGCTGAGTTCAAATCTAGTCTCATATTTCCTAGCTAGGGTGAGCCTGGGCAAGTTTCATAAACCTGCCTCAGTTTCCTTATCTGTAAAATGGGAGTAGTAAGATCTAGCACTACGTAAATGCTAACTCATCAATGATGTCATTATATCCTGAGTTTCATAGTATCTTGAATATCAGATTCAAAAATTTTCCCCAACCAAGTGCTTCCCTCTATTGGAAAAAAAAGGAAAAAAAAACAAAAACCTACACTTCTCACTGTATCCTTTCCCCTTGGTCCTTTATAATCTAGGCAAACTATTCATAGCATTCCTCTTATCTACTAATTTAGTAATCCTGTCCAAAAACAAGTCCCAAGAATTTTCCCAAGAATCAAGGCTGCTAACTATTAGTATGCAGATTGCTCTCTTTCCTGTTTTGAAAGTCAGGATATTTGTCTTCAACTTGTGGTTTCTTTCAAATCTTCTGATAATTGAAGGAGTATTTACAGAACAGACACTATAGTTAAGAAAGCTATGTAACATTTATATCTGTATAAACAGATACATATCTACTAGATACATAAATATTTATGCACCTCAGTGGTCACATCTGCCAGTTATTTGAACACCTGAAAATGTGAATTCAGTTACTAATCAGTTCCTACCAGCTACACTGCTTTTGGACTTATTTGAATTTCTTCATGCCTCCTGGAAACTTATCACTGTAAAATTTTATTCTGCAAGAACTAACCAACTCTCCCACACACATCTGATTGGAAAGCAGAACCTTTCTGTCACTCAGGAGATCTGTCTCCTTATTTCCCCCACTGCTTTGGGACTTCCTTGGACTTCCTCATCCTGTCCTGCCTTGAGTATCTTCCCTACACCCCAGATTTTTTTCAGTTTCCTGTAGTATATCATCTCCTATTATGTTGTCAGTTCCTTGAGGGCAAGAACTATCTTTCTTTTTCATATTTGTTCCACCAGTGTTTATTGAATGCTGTTGTGCTTAAATATTAATTCCCTGGTGGTCATTTTGATTCTGTCACATTTTCATAGACAAAACAGAAACACAGTAGTAGCTCTCTTCTCATTGTCCCATCCACCCCAGCTGAAGGTCCTATTTCTTTTTTTTTTTTGTATTGGTCCTATTTCTTAAGCTTCCTTTTTCTTAGATTGCTTTTTTTTTTTTTTTAGGTTTTTGCAAGGCAAATGGGGTTAAGTGGCTTGCCCAAGGCCACACAGCTAGGTAATTATGAAGTGTCTGTGACCGGATTTGAACCCAGGTACTCCTGACTCCAAGACTGGTGCCACCTAGCCACACCTTTCCATTGCTTTTTAAAAAATCCTTGTGTGTGTGTGTATAAACACATACTATATATAAATATATATATAGACATGTACTATACATGTCTATACACATAGAAACATCCATAAATGTGCAGTAAAATGTATTTGACATATATGCATACACACATAAATTGAAATTGGGTGGTGGATGGATTGCAGTGAAGATATTAGGGGAGAAGTTAGAACAAGGATGATGCCTGGGAGAGGGAATAAGTGAGATCTATGTGAATGACAAATGAGTAATAGTGAAGCATTATTGGGAGGAAATTGTGGAGGACAACTGACTTGAGGACAGTGGAAAGTGCTGACTATGAAGTTAGGATACAGTTCAAATCTTATACTTATTACTTAGGTGACCTTGGGCAAGTTGATTCTTGTCTGGAATGAGGAATTTGGGCCAGAGGACATCTGAGATCCTTTCCAGCTTCTACATTAATGACTAATATTGAGAATTTATAGTAGCTAGGAAGAAGGAAAAGCTTAGGGATGGAAAGATATCACATTCTTGAGGTAAGTACAACTGGAAGAATAAGTATATGGTGACTATAATGTTATAAAGAAAAATAGCTTTGAAGACTTAAGAATAATGACTAAGAGGCAAGGACTTGAATAAAACATACTATTTTAAAGATGACCAAAATAAGAATCTGTTTTATGAGATCATGGTTATTTATTATAAGACAGAGTTAAAAAAAATGGGGGAATGAGAGAAATGAAGGTGGGGAAGAAAAGCTGTGATCACCATGGAAAAAGAAAACTGGGATGAGGGGATGGAGAGGATGGGATACAGCAGCAATGAAGTATTTCTTTTTAAAAATGCACAGAAGAGTACAAATGAAGGCTATGAGGGAAAACTTTTTTGATCAATGTGCTGAATTTAGTATATGCTTAACAGAAACAAAAACCTAGCTATACACAGTGAGCATAATAATCTTTCCTTGTCTATAGAAATCTTTATTGTTAGTCATGTTGACTTTTTAAGATCCCTATAGAATAGCCATGTGGAGATGTTCTTTGGGAAAATGATGGTGGGGAATGGTGCTGGGATATATTGATTTGGGAGTCATTTGTTTAGAAGTGATAGTTGAACTCATGAACTTACTGAGATTACCTGGAGAGCAATAGACTATATATTTTGATTTGCCATTTTAGTGAGAGCTCTGCAGTAGCTTGACTTCCTTTACCAAAGCATTTAGTAAACCCATGTGACCCTTTTACAAGGGCCATATTTTGGACAGCCTTGATGAAGAGGAAATCCATATAGGTGATGTGATATAAGGATCGTGGTCTAGCAAACAGAACTCAAGGTGAGTAGCCAGGAGAACCAGGAGGAAAAGAGGGAAACCTAGGGAAGAAAAGGTACTTAAGATGAAGGGATAAAGTTATCAAGCTATAGAGATCAAGGAGGATTAAAGAGGATTTTGGACCTAAAGGCAATTTGTAGAGTTTGAAATAACAGTAATACAGATTAAAAGCTTTATAAAGATGGAGAGATCTGGACATATTTTAGCTGTTAGGGAAAAAGCTAGAAGAGAAGGAGTGATTGAAAATTGAAAAAATTGATTACCTCAGTTCTTCACCTATAAAAATGAGCTGGGAAAGGAAATAACAAATCACTCCACTATTTTTGTCAAGAAAATCCCAAAATGGGGTAGACATAACTGAAACAACTGAGCCCATGAAGGAAATAAAGGAAATAAAGTAAGCAGATTATAACAACATGGTTAAAAATTATTTGTCAGATTTAAGAGTAGCCAAAGAGTTAGTGCCCAAATGAGATAGATCCCCAAAAGATAATTTTGATATTTTACAAAATTTAGATTACTTTCATATTTTACAATAGGTGTAGAAAATAGGCACACTGTTTTTCCTGAGTTCATATTCAGTTCTGGGATACATACTAGCTGTGTGACTTTGGGCAAGTCACTTGACCTTCTGCTTCAGTTTCCATATTTGTAAAATGACCTGGAGAAAGAAATGGCAAATCACTCATCTTTGCTAAGGAAAACACAAATGCAATCACAAAGAATCAAACATGATTAAAAAATGATTCAAATACAATGTTGGTGGAACTGGGAACTAATACATTTTGACTAGGACAACCATTCTGGAGAGTAATGCCCATAGACCCTTTGGTCCAACAATATCCCTACTAGATCTATACCACAAAGAGATCAAAGAAAAAGGAAAAAAAATCCATGTGTACCAAAATATTTATAGCAGCTCTTGTGATGTCAAGGAGTTGAATAAGTTTTGGTTTGTGAATGGAATACTATTTTATTATAAGAAATGACAAAGGGGATGGTTTCAGAAAAATCTGGGGAGACATATGAATTGACACATAGTAAGCAATAATGGAAAGATAATGAAGACTTAGTAACTGATCATTGTAATGTTTCACAACTTCAAAGGACTGTTGATGAAAGATACTGTTTACTACCTCTTAATAGAAAACTGTTGGTCTCAGAGAGTGCAGAATGATGTACAATTTCTTCATTTTCTTTTTTCAGGACATGACCAAAGTAGAAATATGTTTTGCATAACTTCATAAGAACAGTTTTTTTTTTGCCATATTAATGGAGATTGGGTGGATGAAGGGAGATAATCTGGATAAAAAAATTTTTTTTAGAAGAAAATGAGATGAAGGTTACATAGGAAACATATGCCAGACCTCAGGGACTCTGGCCATAGAGCCAGTGTTCCATTCATACTCCCCAACCTCTAACAGTGAGCTTGTTAAATTGAATCACTCACGAATTAGGCACTTGGCTTAGGGATCTGTCAGGGTTAAGTCTTCTGTAGAATAAGGGAGCTTTAACCCAGATATACTGATGCTAAGTCCACACCATCTTACATTCTTTCTTTGACTGTCTCATGAAATTCACAGTGGTTATTCAGGTATTTTAACCAATTTCTTTAAACCCTTGCAACTTCTCCCTCCTTCTCCAAGTTCCATAAGAGGCTTGGTCTTCAGATGCATACGAATATGTTTGTTTTTTCAGGAATCTGTGACATTTAAGGATGTAGCTGTGGACTTCACCAGGCAGGAATGGGAGCAGTTGACACCTGCTCAGAGGTACCTCTACAAGGATGTGATGCTGGAGAACTATAGGAACCTCATCTCTCTGGGTGAGGATAATTCCCTTTCCAACCCTTTCCAACTCAGAATTTGTTCATTGGGATTTAGTTTCAGTCCTTAAAGTTGATCTAAGGCAGGGACCCTCTTTGACAATAGGATGAATAGTTTACGAACTCCTCAGGATAATGTTAGAAGTACCTGAGTTCAAATGTGACCTCAGTGAACAATTAATAATTACCTAGCTGTGTGGCTTTGGGCAAGTTAATTAACTCCATTGCCTTGCAAAAACCTAAAAAAAAGTATCCTAAAAACAAAAAAAAAGAATTAAAAGGAAATTAATTTCAGTGAAATATTTTTTAAAATGATTTCTTAATGTGATGACAGTTATAGGTTATAAGTGCCAGACCTTCCATACTTCACTTTAAAAAAACAATCTTTTGATCCTGCAGGGAATATAGATTCTTATACTGTTAAAATCCAAAATGTTTCTGCCCTTTATTCAGAGAAGAAAAATTCTTTTTTTGGGGGGGGTGATACATGGAAATTGCTAACTTCTTTAAGGGTGCACCTTCAGAAGTCTTTGTCATTTTCTAATCCCCAGGGTTAGGATTTCTCCCCTAAAGCTCCAGTACCAAGACCTGAAGACATCAAAGATTTCCATCTTCTCAGCAGGATGTGCCATCAGTTAGACTACTTTTCCTACTGAGCCTTTCATGAGCCTGCCCTTCTACTCTTAACTGCTGAAGAGACTTTCTAGTCATAGCTCACAGCCTCCTTCAGAATCTCTTTGGCACTCTCTGAGCTTTCCTAAGCATGCCTTCTTTCTCATGATGAGAAACAGCTAGGATTAAAATGTAAGCTGTATACTTTTTCCCAACCTCTCTCCATTTCTTCACTTTTAAAAAACCTATGAACAGGGCTTCCAGTGTCCAAACCAGAGGTGATTTCCCAGTTGGAGCAAGGAGAGGTACCATGGGTAGCAGAGGAAGAAGTACTAAGAAACACCTGTCCAGGTAAGCAAGAACACAAGTAGATGGAAGTCATTGCAGGCAGCAGATCAAATCATAAGTCTTTTCAAGACTTCGGTAAAGAGGTTAGTTAAAGAGCTTTATTCAATAACCCAGACCTGGAGAAAGGATCTCAGGCTTTCATGAATTTTCTCATAGACCTGTTTTCAGCTCATCAGATCATTCGACTGAAATTTCTTCCCTCATTTTTCCCATTAATCTGAGAGAAAGATGAATTTTTTAATTTATAACACTAATTTTTCTACCTGTATTCAAGATTTCATTCTTTTTCTTTCTCTTGGGACATTCTTATGATTATTTCAGTCTTTTTTTAGCATCCTCAGTCTTTATACATTCATTTCCTTCTACTTCTAGTTCTGCATTAACTGCTGCATGTCAATAACAGATACATAACAAAAACCACTTACAGCTGCTGCCCTTTTTTGCTACTTTCTAATTTCTCTTAATTCAGTAGTCTAAATGGCATCTAATGTCTAATTTCTATTAATTCCATTATTCTGAATGAAGTCTAATGTTTTGGAATGTTTATATAAATAAATGTCCTGAAAGGGAGTTCCCTTTCATCTTGGTACATCAGGATAGCCTTCCTGAAAGAAGTAGTACCTGAGCTAGGTATGATATCTTCCAATCTCTTGTCTGGATTTAAACTTCCCATATAGTTTGCCATTATATATACCTCTGCAAATGTTTTATTTTTGAAAATGTATTCCCTCTCTAAGCTTATCTCATTGTCTTTCATATATTGGTAAACAGTATGCTTCCTTCTTAGAATGTCCTGCCCATCCTCTAGTAATCCACTTTATGCACATCTTTTAGTATCCAATTGAAGGCCCTCCTTCTTGAGAAATTTTCTTGCTGTTTTAGATGATTTTGATCCCTCCCTTACTGGGCACTATTACTTACAGCCTTTCCTCTTCCAATATTTACCATCTTACATATGAGCAATCTGAGCCTGACTTTCTGTATCTATAAGAAGGATAATACTCAAACTATTCATTAGGTTTTTGTGAGGAAAGCAATTTGTCCAATTAATAAATCCTGTAAATAAAGAATTAATGTTATTTTAATCTGAGTGAGAAGATATCTCAATAAATGAATTTGGACTTTTACCCTATTAATAATCTCATGGTTCTCAGAAATATATTATTGATGACAAAATGATTTACTTACATAGCAATTTCTTTTCTCCTTCCAAAGAGAACAAGGAACATTTGTATTTTAATTTTTTCCCCCAGATTGGGAAACTAAATCTGAGATCAAGAACTCAGTTCCAAAGCAAGGTACTTCCATGAAAGAACCATCCCAGGAAAGACTTGGAAGATATGTCTTTTGGCACTCACATTCGAAACAATATGATGGATTTGAGAGGCAACAGGAGAGCAAAGAAAGAATTTTGGAGCATGTAGCAGTCTCTCAAAAGAACATGACTAATAAAATAAGACTCCATGGATGTAATATGTTTGAAAGAAGTTTCCCTCTTAAGTCAAGTGTTACAGAGAAGAACATTCCACTAGGAAATAGTTCCCAAAAACATGATGCACTTGGAAATACCTTCAAACAGTATTCAGAAGCAAGTAAAAATAAAAGAATCTTCTCAAGAAAGAAACTTTGTAAGCAGAATGTTTACAAGAAAGAATTTCATTATTCCTCAGCTAAATGTAATGAAATAACTACTGGAGAGAAATCATACAAATATAATGAATTTCAGGAAGCATTCAAACCATGTAAATTCATGACTCAATGTCAGGAAATTTATACTGGAGAGAAATACTATAAATGCAATGAATGTGGGAAAGTTTTTAGAAAAGGTTCATCTCTTACTCTACATCAAAGAGTTCATACTGGAGAGAAGCCTTATGCATGTAATGAATGTGGCAAAGCTTTCAGTGATGGCTCTTCTCTTACTAAACATCAGAGAATCCATACAGGAGAGAAACCTTATAAATGTAGTGACTGTAAAAAATCTTTCAGTGACAGTTCATCTCTTACCCAACATCAGAGGATTCATACTGGAGAGAAACCCTATAAATGCCATGAATGTGGTGCAGCCTTCACACGGAGTTCATCTCTTTCTCAACATCAGAGAATTCATACTGGAGAGAAACCTTTTACCTGTAATGAATGTGGCAAAGCCTTCAGGCAGAATGCATTTCTAGTTTTACATCAGAGAATGCATACTGGTGAGAAACCCTATGAGTGCAGTGAATGTGGCAAAGCCTTTGGTGACAGTTCTTCTTTTACTAAGCATCAGAGAATTCATACTGGAGAAAAGCCCTATAAATGTGGTGATTGTGGAAAATCCTTCAGTGACAGTTCATCCCTTACCCAACATCAGAGAATTCACACTGGAGAGAAACCCTATAAATGTAATGATTGTGATGCAGCCTTCACACACAGTTCATCCCTTTCTCACCATCAGAGAATTCATACTGGAGAGAAACCCTATAAATGTGGTGAATGTGGCAAAACCTTCAGGCAGAATGCATTTCTAGTTTTACATCAGAGAATGCATACTGGTGAGAAACCCTATGAGTGCAGTGAATGTGGCAAAGCTTTTAGTGATGGCTCTTCTCTTACTAAGCATCAGCGGATCCATACAGGAGAGAAGCCCTATAAATGTAGTGATTGTAGAAAATCTTTCAGTGACAGTTCATCTTTTACTCGACATCAGAGAATTCATACTGGAGAGAAACCTTATAAATGTAATGACTGTGGAAAATCTTTTAGTGACAGTTCTTCTCTTTCTCATCATCAGAGAATTCATACTGGAGAAAAACCCTTTAAGTGTAATGAATGTGGCAAAGCCTTCAGGCAGAATGCATTTCTTGTTCTACATCAGAGAATTCATACAGGTGAGAAACCCTATGAATGTAGTATATGTGACAAAGCTTTTAGTAGCAGCTCTTCCCTTACAAAGCATCAGAGAATTCATACAAGGCAAAAATCCTATAAATTTATCGATTGTGGAAAATCCTTTAGTGACAATTTATCTTCTCAATATCAGAAGAGTCATAGTGGAGTGAAACCTTATAAATGTAATGAATGTGGAAAAAACTTCATACATAGCTCATCCCTTTCCCGTCATCAGAGGATTCATAGTCAAGATAAACCTTAAGTATAACTAATGCCACAGTCTACTCAACTCTATACTGGGGAAATGTCATCTATATATATATATATGTATATATGTATACATATATATGTATTTATATATATACACATACATATAATATATGAAAGCTACAGAGATATCATACTGTAAGGATATTAGGAACACTTTCAGGCAGAATTATTGTTATTTATCAGATTATTAATACTGACCAGAAAATAGAAATGTAATGGGTAGGGATGTCTTCAACATCTGCTCATTCTATATTAAGAAAATCGTAATGGAAAAAAATGAATGGAAGAAGCTTCAAAAAAGTTCAAATTGAGTTCCTCATACATCATCAATTTCACTTTTGAGAGTCATTCTGGTTATAGATGATGTAAAGAAAGCTTCAAGCAAACTTGTCCTTTAGCTTGAGAGAAGAGAAAAATATTTCTGGTTCATTTCTCTTTTCTTTGCTATTTATATAAACTCCCACTAGGTAGACCTAAAAACAAGGCTCAGTTTTGACATCTAAAATAATTTCTCAGTAAAACTTGTGAATTGGAACTAAAGAGATAATAGATAAATAGATAAATGGAAAGTGAAGAAATAAAAATTCAGATGAAATATTGAAATACACTTTTCCCTATAGTATGTGTGTTTAGATCTCTTACAAGGCAAAATATCCTTGTGTACAAATTCTGCTTAATGTACATAAGTTACTTATTCTGGCGCCCTCTCATAAGATATGCTTTCAGTGTGAGCTAGAGAAGATAGAATGGATCTGAAAGAGCATGGCAATGGAAGAAATCAAATGTTTCTCTTAGTTTGAGAGCAGGCAAGATTTGAGTAATTTGGAAAGTCATTCTGGGACTAGAGAAACTGATTGCCCAGAGATAATGGTTTTGAGAGGGGGACATGCTAAGACTTCATCATGACTTTGTTCCAAAATTATATCACACTCTCCTTTGTCCATATCCCTAATTCTCAAGGAAACTTCTAGGAAATGTTGGAGATGGGAGGGGAGGGGACAGCTATTTAGGAAAGGAATTGCATCATTTCAGAATAGTCCTCACAAAAAAAGGCTGCAAAATTCAAATAAATGACAACAAAATTAAATTAAATCTGAAAATGAACTTAGCAAAAATCAAGATAGGTATTTGTTGCTGCCAAAAAATTATGCAGTATAATGGCAAAGCAATGAAACTACAAAAGATGTTCATAGAATGTAAAGTGAAGGGGAACAGGCAGAGTAAAGGAGATAGACTGAGGGGAAAAATAGGAATGAATATCCACTATAGAAAGAAAAGCAATCAAGTCACAGATTGCACAAAAAGGGAAGAAGAAGAGATAAGTCACATGATCAGCACATACACTGGGTGAACTAATGGCATCACTGAAAGGCAATAAACAATTAGCACTTGGAGAAATGAAAATGCTAAGATCTAGGAATCTAAGTAAATAAGAAAATAATGCAAATAAATATGACCTTGAAAATCAATAAGGGTTTTCCAACATACCAGAAATAGGCATTTGAGAAGAAATGCAACTTAAGATTGTTGCAGAAAATTCTCCATAGCAGAGAAGAAAACATATAGCACAAAAGCATATAATTTTCAAACTCCTATAGGTTAAAGGTCTTCTTAAGACCTCAAAGGGTAAAAATTAGATTACAATGGAACTAATGAAGAGTCAAATATGTTAGGGGGTGGCTAGGTGGATAGGGCTTGGGCCCTGGAGTCCGGAGTACCTGAGTTCAAATACGGCCTCAGACACTTAATTACCTAGCTGCATGGCCTTGGGCAAGCCACTTAACCCCATTGCTTTGCAAAAAAACCAAAAAAAAAAGTCAAACATGTTTAAGTACTGAAAGGCTTGAATTTAGATCTATTAATCCATGTAAGTAAATATAAGCATAAGAATTGCCTTTAAGAATGGAAGGTTAAAACCTCTAAATTGCGTCTGCCAATGGAAGCAAGGGAAGCTTTAATGAAGAAAACTTTCAATTAAGCCCTGGAGAGTGGAATCTATAAGAACATAACTTGCTCTGGCATCTGCTATGCTAAAATCTTTCAAGCTGTTTACCTCCATAATCACAAAAAATTGACAAAAGTTACTTTAAAACAATTCAAATATTGGCAGTACTGTTGCAGGGGGAAAGTATCTGACAATAGAGAAGGATTATAAATATGGTATTAGTTGGACTAGGTAAAAACTATTACCAAAGCATATCCTTAGGAAAAAAGAAAGTCTTACAAAATTATTTCTAGAAATATTATATGAAGCATAAAAGCAAAATTCAAATCTAGAAAAAAATATTTAGGACCCCAGAATTTGGAGAATGGCTGGAAAATTTGATTCAGCAATTCAATGGATCCATATGTTAAAATGCAAAGTGAGAAAAGGGCTTGTAGGAATGTGGATATAAATATAAAAAAATAGAGTAAATTAATAAAAGTTGTAGTTTCTTCTTTTTTTAATTTATTTTTTTATTCTCATTTTGTACATATGTTTTTCTTTACATTACTAAAATATACTTGTTTACAAGTAAACAAAATACCCCTCCACCCATGAATACCAGACACCCAATGATCACCCTGCTATGTGGCCCCAGGCAGGCCATCCAGCCCCACTTGCCCTGCACCCTCCCCCAAATAATAATAACAAAAAATGTGTGAGTGGATCACATGATAAGTCCATCACAAAAGTTACTTCCATTTTTTCCAACTTTGCCATTGCTGATCGTAACTCTCTCCTTTCTTATTCCTCCACTACCATGTACTATATTTTTCTCTCTCCTTTCACTCTGACTCTGCTGTAGGGTTGCTGAATGGCGCAGCAGACAGATCCCTGGTCCTGGAGCCAAGAAGCCCTGAGCCCCCATACCACCCCTTAGGCCCAGAATCCACCTGGCCCTATGGTCCTGGGCAGGCCATCCAATCCCAGCCCCTTGCAAGAAGTAAAAAATGTGTTATATCTGACCACTGTCCCCCCATGGTCCATC
The DNA here is from genome assembly GCF_037893015.1 of Macrotis lagotis. NCBI lineage: Eukaryota > Metazoa > Chordata > Mammalia > Peramelemorphia > Peramelidae > Macrotis > Macrotis lagotis. Next base: position 914,067,548 of record NC_133658.1, read on the forward strand.
CTCTCCTCCTTTATTCACATCTCTACCCCATCCCCCTGCTCCCCCCTCCTTCTTACTCCAGTTGTCTATACCCCATTGAGTATATTTACTGTTTCTTCTCCTAGCCATCTTTGATGAGAGCAAAGGTTCCCTCATTCCCCCTTGCCTCCCCCCTTCCATATCATTGCAATAGCTCATTGTAATAAAGAAAAAAACTTATTATATGAAATATCTTGGACTATTCCCCCTCTCCTTTTTCTTTCTCCCATTCCATTTCCCTTTTTTTCTATTGACTCCATTTTTACACCATATTTTATCTTCGAATTCAGCTTTCTCCTGTGCTTCAACTATAAAAGCTCCCTCTACCTGCTCTATTAACTAAGATGGTTCATATGAATATTATCAGTATCATTTTTCTATACATGCAGTTCATCATCATTAAGTCCCTCATATTTTCCCCCTCTCCTCCAATCTCCATGCTTCACCTGAGTCCTGTATCTGAAGATCAAACCTTCTGTTCAGCTCTGGCCATTCCAAAAGGAACCTTTGAAATTCCCCTGGTTCATTGAAAGTCCATCTTTTTCCCTGGAAGAGGACATTCAGCCTTGCTGGGTAGTTCATTCTTGGCTGCATTCTAAGCTCTCTTGCCTTCCGGTATATTGTATTCCAAGCCCTACGAGCTTCCAATGTAGTTGCTGCTAAGTGCTGTGTGATCCTGACTGCAGCTCCACGATATTTGAACTGTTGTCCTGGCTGCTTGTAATATTTTCTCTTTGACTTGGGAGTTCTGGAACTTGGCTATAATATTCCTAGGGGTTGGTTTTTTAGGATCTCTTTCTTGGGGGGATCGGTGGATTCTCTCCATTTCTATTTTGCCCTCTGCTTCTAGAATATCAGGGCAATTTTCCTGTAGTAATTCTTTGAAAATGATGTCAAGGCTCTTTTCCTGATCATGACTTTCAGGTATTCCAATAATTTTCAAATTATCTTTCCTAAGTCTGTTTTCCATATCAGTTGTTTTTTCAATGAGATATTTCACATTTTCTTCTAATTTTTCATTTTTTTGGTTTTGAAGTATTGATTCCTGATTTTTGGTAAATTCATCAATCTCCCTGAATTCTATTCTTTGTCTGAAGGATTTATTCTCCTCAGAGAGTTTTCTTATCTCTTTTTCCATCTGGCCAATTTTGCTTTTTAAAGCATTTTTCTCCTCAATAACTTTTTGAACTTTTTTATCCATTTGACCTAAGCTGGTTTTTAGCATGCTATTTTCTTCAGCATTTTTTTGGATTTCCTTGACTAAGCTGCTGATTTCATTTTCATGTTTTTCCTGCATCTCTCTCCTTTCTTTTCCCAGTTTTTCTTCTAACTCCTTCATTTGATTTTCAAAGTCTTTTTTGAGCTCTATCATAGCCTGAGCCCAATTTCTGTTTTTCTTGGAGTCTTTAGATGCAGGAGCTTGTGCTTCCTCATCTTCAGACTGAGTATTTTGATCCTTCTTGGGCTCATTTGCAAAATATTTCTCAATAGTCTTCCTTTTGTTTCTCTACTTGCTCATTTTCCCAGCCTGGGCCTGGTTTTGGGGTGCTTCCTGAGCTTTTTGGGACAATCCCTCAGTGGTCTCAGTGTGTGAGGCTCTGTCCTTGCTACTGGTCTGTGAATGACCATAAGCGCCCCCCTCTGCCACGGAGCCAAGGTGTGTGTGTGGGGGGGGGCCTAGACTGCAATCAGGATCTGAATGTGGTCAGAGCCCCGAGTCCTGTTCCAGGGGCAGAGGACAGAGCTCAGCAGTCTTTCTCTCTTCACTCCTCAGCTCAATGGGCTCATGCCCTGGGGGCTCCTGCTTACCTGCTCCACCTGCTTCTGTTTCTGGGTCTAGGCTGCTGAAAGACCAGGCTGCTGGCTGTGTGCCCTGAGGGCTGGGCTCCACGTGCTTGCTCTGGCAGAGGTCACCCGCTGTTCCCCCACTTTGTGCTGGTGCTCCCCAGGGTGCAGCTCAGGAGACTCCCCTGCTGCTGTGAGCTGAGGCTCCCAGCACCCTGGGGCTGCCTCCAGGAGACTGAAGTTCTTTGGCTCTGGTGGGCCACCCCTCTGGCGGGCCACCCCTCCGACCCGGGAAGCAGAGCCTTTCTGCTCTTTTCCAGGTTACCTTGAGTAGGAGAACTGCTTCACTGGGTCCCTTTGTGGGTTCTGTCTCTCGAAAGTTTAGTTAGAGTCCTTAGTTTATGAGTTTTTATCAGAGAGTTCCTAAGACTCAATCCCTTCATGTTGCCATCTTGGCTCTGCCCTCAAAGTTGTAGTTTCTAATTGTTGTTTCTTTTTTTATGGTGAAATTAACCACAAAATGAAAAAAGAGCAAGGAGGAAAAATTGGCAGCAAAAGGAACTTTGTATTCTCCTTTGGAGAGAATGTGATATTTTTCAACATTACACAGTGAGTAAGTTCAAGAGCCCTATGAATAGCAATACTCTACAGACCCTGGCCCTGCTTCTAGCCCAGCTTCTCCAGTTAATTCAGTATGGCAGCACCTGTGGTAAAGAAGCCAGTCATCTGTATTAACTGGTGCCTACCTAGGGCAGGTAAACATAATCAGTTAAAGCAGCAAAACATCCTGATGAAAAGACAGAAATTATGTGCATACATACATTGATTCATCATGGCATTGATTAATTCATTATGACAATAAAATAGGATCAGCAAAATGGGTGCCCATTGAATGGGAAGTAGTTAGGAAAAAAACATGAATCTGCTATCTGAATATACTTGTGTAGCAAGTAATGACACTAGGAATTTAAAGAATCAATCAAAGAATCAAATTATGAATTGATGAGTTGCAAAAGAGGAACAAAAAGCAATATATATGACTACAGCTTAAATGAAGAAAACACTAAGAATCGAACAGTGATTGGAAAAAACAGTGAAGTCTGGAGAAATTAAGGAAAACATACCTCTATCTCCATAGAGAGCTTGTTAGGACAGAACTCTATATACAGATATGGAGAGGACAGTCAAGCATATAAACAAGGACTTATTAGTAACTATCTGCCAGGAACTGGACTGAGCCCTAGTGATATAAAGAAAGGCAAAAACAGTCACTTCCCTGAAACAGCTTTACATTCTAATTATGCCCATGCAAGATCTATACAGGCCAAAAAAGGAGACAATCTCAGAAAGGAGACACTAGCATTGATTGGAACTAGGACAGACTAATTGAATAAAGTAGGATTTAGCTGGTACTTGAAGGAAACAGGAAAGCCAAGAGGCACATATGAGGAGGGAGAGCTTTCCAAACATGCAGGGACAGGCAGTGAAAATTCACCAGATCTAGAGATGGAGTGTCTTATGAGAGGAACAGCAAGAAAGTCAGTGTTGTTGGATTCCATGAGGAGAAGAAATCTCCGGAAGGATATGAAAGTATAGGAAGGGGGCAAGTTGTGAAGTGCTTTTAGCAGAGGGTTATCTGATCCTGGAGGGTAAGGGAGTGTAGAGAGACCTTTAATTTAGGAAAATAACTCTGGTAGTTAAATAGATGGATTACAGTAATGAGGACATGGGAAAAGAACACAAAGCAGAAGGTTATCCCCTGAACCAGGATGCTGGCTGTGTCAAGAAGAAAGAAGGGTCCATATTCAAGAGATATTGGCAGGATTTGGCAATAGATTGTTTATGTGAGTGAGAGTGAGGAGTTAAGGATGATACTTAGGTTTTGAGTCTGGGGATACTAAGGATAGTGATCCCTTGCCAGCAATAAAAGTTATGAAAAGGAGTGTGTTTGAGAGAAAAGATCAATTCAACTTTGGCCTCAATTGATTTTAAGATGAATTTGCCGGGAGTGGCTAGGTGGCACAGTGGATGAAGCACCAGCCCTGGAGTCAGGAGTACTTGGGTTCAAATCGGGTCTCAGACACTTAATAATTATCTAGCTGTGTGGCCTTGGGCAAGCCACTTAACCCCATTTGCCTTGCAAAAACCTAAAAAAAAATGAATTTGCTTATGAAAGCTATTTCAAGATGCCCAATAGATAATTGGAGATACAATCCTGGAGATTAGGGCTGGATAAATATATTTGAGAGTCATTTACATGGATATTATAATTGATTCCATAGAAGCTAGTGGAATTACCAAGTAAGAATTGAGAAACAAGAAGACTCAGCTAAACATAAACACTTAAAGAGAAAAGGGTGATTGACAGTGTTAGAGTTAAAGAGATGAGGAATAAGAAAAGGCCATTAGATTTAACAATTGATGGATCATTGACAACTTTGGGCAGAGCAGTTTCAGTTGAATGAAGAGATCTGAAGTCAGATCTGCAGAGTTAAGAAAAAATGATAGTAAGTGGAGAAATGGAGTGAAGACAGCTTTCTCAAGGAATTTAGATTAATTCTATGGAGGTATGTTTGGCTCAAAAGATTTTGTTTTGAGCATAAAAAAGACATTGGCTAAGTGTTTAATCATGAGGGTACCAGCCAACAGATTAAGAGAGATTGAAAATTAGTAAAAGAGTGGAATGATAGATGAGGCAGTGTTATGGAAAAGATGAGATGGAATGAGATCCAAGGGTACATGTGAGAAGATTTGCCTTGGCAAGAAGGGGTACTTCTCATGGGACATGAACGAAGGAGTCGATAGTAGCAAAGAAATAAGTGATGAAAAGGAGAGAAGAGGGAGCTTTGATAATTTTTTTTTTTAGTGAAGTATGAGACAAGTTTCCCCAGATGAAAGGATAGAGATTGAGAAGGAATAACAAGGTTTGGAAAAATTTTTGTGTTGAGTGGAATAGGTGAACCGGTTAGGGAGATGTGAAAGGATTATTTTGCTGTCCTGAGAGCTCATTTGAGACTGTGTAACACAATTTATAATGGACTCAAACAACATGGTTTTGGTTTTTTTCTCTAGTTTTGTTCAGCAGCAAATAACAGTGGGTAGTGGGAGCACTTTAGGATTGGGGTAAGGCATGATCAGTGTTAAGATATGGGGGTAAGTGACTCAAGGGTGGAGGATAATGTAGAATTAAACAGGTTCACCAAAGGATCATGATGAAAAATTGATCAGACAATAGACAATGTAACCCTTCACCCCCTTTCCCAGTGTTCTGCTTTCTTGTCCTCAGTGTTTCCCTGAATTACTTGCTTTCATCTTCAGTGTTTTCCTTTTCTATTCATTTTCTGATTCTCATCAAGACCTGGATCCCTCCTGATGATATGGGGTCCTTGACAACTCATTCTAATTCTGGTTGTACTTTCACTCTTAAGCTTACCTAACTCACTGACATGGTAAAGGAGTAAGAATACTGTTTCTCATTACCACTCCCAGTCTCTCCCATTTCCACTATCAGTAAGTAATCTCTTCTCCTTTGAAGTTCATTCAGTACAATTTATCATTCTTTCAAGACACTGTTGACTTATCTACCAGCCAACAGTTTGCCAATGAGTTCAGTGCCTACCAGATAGTCTATCTTAACTGATATCTCAACGAGGGGATATCAATATATATAATGATGCTTGTTAACCTCCTCCACTTGACAGCAAGGTCACAGGGACATACCCTTAATTTTGCTATCACTTAACAAGTATTCTGATCCATGTTCAGGAACTTTGAAAATCCTTTAAGATTTGATAATCTTTTATCATTTCAGGTTTTTCTCTGCCTTAGGATCCCAACCTGTTCATCGTCACTCAGACCTTCAATCCCTCCATCCCTCATTACACTGACTTCCATCCCTTCCCTGTTTCTACTATGTGGTGAATTGGTTAAACGTTATATTCTGTGTGTTCAAACATAAATACCTATATATGTGTATATATACATGCATATATGTTTATATGTACATGTGTGTGTGAAATACCACCTACTTAGTCACCTCCAGTCTCTGTTATTTCTAGGATCAAATATGAACTCTCATATTTAAAGCTCTTCACAACCTAGTTTCTTTTTTCCATTCAAGTTACACTTTAATCACCTATATGTACTCTATGATCCAGAGACCCTGGCCTTCCTGCTCCTCAAACATGACACTACATCTTTGAACTCTGCATTTCCTAATGTCCATGACTGGAAGGTTGTCCTCTCCTCACCTCCACCTTCTCCTAAGAGTCGATTGAATCCTCCTTTCTGAAGCTGAAAGTGTACTGTTAGTGTCTTCCTCTGAAATTACTTTACATCTATTCTATATAGTTTCTGTTATAGATTGTCTTTCCCATTAAAGTGAGAGCTTCTTGAGAGCAGGGACCATTCTCCCACCCCTAACCCTGACTTTCTTTGTATCCTTAGTTTCTTAACACAGTGCCTGGAACATTAAATAATTAATAAATGTCTGTTGATTTACACATAAAATGTTAAGAACTCCTTTTCTAGTTTGAAGACAAGCAGAGTCAAAGACAATTGAAGATGTAAAAGAATTGAGGAGACTTGAGGAGTGGATCCTGAAGAGAAAAATGCAAGAAAGAAATGAAAAAGGTCGTTGGCACGAAAAGGAAAGGAGGGTTAAAAAAATTAAGAAATAGTTAGGGGCAGCTAGGTGTCACAGTGGATAAAGCACCGGCCCTGGAGTCAGGAGTACCTGGGTTCAAATCCGGTCTCAAACAATTAATTGCCTAGCTGTGTGGCCTTGGGCAAGCCACTTAACCCCATTTGCCTTGCAAAAACCTAAAAAAAAAATAGTTAAAGTGAGTTAGTCGGTAGAGAAAACATGATTTAGTCTTTGAGATACAAAGAAAGGCAAGAGATAGCCCTGCCCTTCATGAGGTCATCTCATGAATGAGCAAACATGTATAAGTTATACAGTATAAATAGGAAAAAAAACTAACAAAAGGAAGGTTCCAGAATAAATTGGAATTGGGAAAGGCTTCTTTTGGAAAGTGGAATCTTGGCTTGAGAGACTTGAAGGAAGTAAAGAAATAGAGATGAGGAAGGAGAATATTCTAGGCTTGGAAATTCCTAGAGTAGAAAAATGGAATATATTCCAGGGAATAGCAAGAAGTCACTGGATTGAAGAGTGACTGGAGGATGAAAATGAAGGTTCCAAATCACGAAGAAGGATAATGTCGCCAAAAGAAATGTAAAAATTGGAAGAAGAGGTGGGGTTATACAGAAGTAATTTTTTTATTCTGGACTTTTTGAAAAAATATTGATGGATCATCTGGGTGAATCTGGCTACCATGAACTTAGAGATACAGACCTAGATCTCAGGGGATAAATTAGAACTAGTTATAAGTAACACTATATTTGGAAATCATCTACAATAAAAATAATTAAACTCAAGGGACTGAGGTTACAAAGTATAGAGAACAAGCATAAAGAGACTTTTTAAAAGAAAGTATGGTCCCTGTGGGCACATGAAGGTAGGCCAGACATTTTCTCTGATTCCCCACAACCTTTTAAACTTCTCAAAAACAGAAATTATATAACAAAGATAAAGCAGCTGGCTCAATAGTCTAGTATATCCAAAAATCCAAAAGAAGGTTAAAAATAAAACCCTGGGCTCAATATCTCCACCCCCATCTCAGATGTTACTGGCAGCAAGGTAGCACTAATAGACCCAGAGGCTTATGTCAAAACTGCATCCTATACCCTGATCCCTCCCCTCTTTTCAGAGATATGTAAACCCTGGCTCTAGGTTACAGAAGTTTGCTCAGACTTTGGCAGCCAGCTTGATCATGGCCCTTCAGAAAGCAAAAGCCTGCCAGGACCTGCAACTCCAAAGGACCAGAGCCAGTGAAAACAGGCTTTGAAATTCTAGTGTCAAATTTTACTGATAAGTTTAAACAGTATCTTATATCATTTACCAAGATAAAGTCAAAATGAATAGGTGAATAACTTTTTACAGAGAGCACAGAGTGAGGTCCTCGGAGAAGACCTGGCCATGGTAATAGAGGAAGAGAAAAGGGAGGGAGTCTAGGTGTGTGAGTATGTGAGAAGACCGGTGGCAGAAGGTAGCTGTGGACCTGGTGCTGAGGAAGGGCTGTTGCTGTGTCTGGTTTGGTTTAGGGAGTGGGTGCAAAGTTCTGGCAGGTGGGGAGAGCCTGGGCCTCCAGGGAGTGCAGTGACCAACTGTGCCTCAGAGTGGAGTTTGAGGAAAAGTATTCAGCAGTGGAGCAAGGCTTCAGGGTAAGAATGCAGAAAAGCAAGCAAGCAATGGTGGCCTGTGGGGTGGGGCACTAAATTTTATGATTTAAGCACCAGCAACAAGCACTTTGAGTTTATTGGATTTGTTGATTTATACACTTGTATTTCATCCAGTTCAATTCAAGGTACTGTTCAACTCTAATAAAATTACTGGGCAAAAGGACATGAATTGTACATTCTTAAATAAGTTCATTTTCTAGTTTTTCTCCTCATGTCTGTTAACAAAAATTTGTTATTTGAAATTGCTGTTGCACTTTGGGGACAAGGATTGCCTCACTCTCTTTTGTTCAGGTCCTGGCAGCACAAGTAGAAATATTTTAGTATTGATGAAATCACTCATCAAGCTATAAGCATCCTCTGTACATGAAACGATTTTGACTATTTGGCTATCTTAGATTTTTTTTTTTTGTTCTAAATGCATTAAAAGCATTTTCAAAACCAAGAGACAATAAAAAAAAAATAAAGTTTCTATCTGTCCTAAAAAGTCTCTTCAGAATGCTTATTCTCACATGGATAACTGCCTCAGAGTTAAGAGTGGTGAAGCTGTGCTAAGCAGCCAGCTTGTCCAATCAAACTTCCAATAAGAAGCATCCTTCCAAGAATGGACTTTGGGCCTTGTGTCCCTTCTGGACTCTGCAGTTCCTTGATGCTGATTCTGTATCACTTGGGCTACAAAAGGAAAGGGGGAAGGGCATAATCATTTACTATGCACCTAGTGTTTTACAAACATTTTCCCATTTGATCCTCACAACAACCCTGGAAGGAAGATGCTACTATTATACTCATCATACAGTAAGAAATGGGGCAGAATCTACATTCAGAGAAAGAACTATAGAGTCTGCATGCAGACCAAAGCATTTGATTTTCACCTTTTTAAAAAATTGGTTTTATATATTTTCTTTTTCATTTTTTTCCCTTTTGTTCTGGTTCTTTAATAATATGACTAATATGGAAACAGTCAACATGATTTTATGTGTATAATTTGTATCAGATTATTTGCTGTCATGGAGAAGGGTAAGGGAAGGAATGGAGGGAGGAAGAAAAATACGAAACTCAAAATCTTACAAAAAATGAATGTTGAAAACTATCTTTACATATAATTGGGAAAAATTAAAGAAACTGAGGCAGACAGTTTAAGTGAGTTGCCTAGGATCAGATAACTCATACTGTTTGATGATGGATTTAAACTTATGTCGTCCTGAATCCAGGCCAAGCATTATATCCACTGACCCACCTAGCCATTAATATCCATGTCATTAGCCAAAAACATTTGTTCATGTATGTGATTCTAGCAGTTAAGAAAGTCATTATACAGCCAATCTAGGGCATTAATCTTTTTTGTTTAATGGATTACTTTAGCAGGCTAGTGCCAAATGATGTTTTAAAATACATAACAAAATCACAGAGTTACAAAGAAATCAATGATGTGGCAATACAGTTATTAAAATTCCTGAGTGCCATATAAATATATTTTAAGATATCTAAATGAATGCCTTCTATTTCTGCTATTCTGAATTTCTGTAGGACTTCAGGAATCTCCTCTTTTCTTCCATTCTATGCTTTGGCATCTATCGTGGCTTCTATTTTTATTTCTTTGTGGTCTTATTGGTTTTAAAATGAAGGAGAGGATATTTGTCATACCCCCAAAATAAAAGACTGGTTACTTTCTCATACAGTAGCATAAATAAGCTTTCAGCATCCTCCTAGCATGAGTTTATTCTTTTTTTTCCTTCTCCCTGTTCTGTGTCAAATTATATACTGTTCCAGATCAGAAACAGAGAAACATCTTCACTAATCATCCCATTTATAATTTTTTTTTTAGGTTTTTGCAAGGCAATGGGGTTAAGTGGCTTGCCCAAGGCCACACAGCTAGGTCATTATTAAGTGTCTGAGGCCGGATTTGAACTCAGGTACTCCTGACTCCAGGGCCAGTGCTCTATCCACTGTGCCACCTAGCTGCCCCCATCCCATTTATAATTAAACTAAGCAGTATTCATTACTTTTCTTACATTTCAGTGTGTAAATTGCCAACACAGTAGTAGATGTAATGTAGTGATTGTGTATCAGCATTTTATCCTAATTCTGAAAGTCAAGTCTATCATGGTTGCCACAAGAGGTGACTAGAGAAAGGGAATGAGAGAAAGCAAGAATGATAAAAGGAAAACCCAATTCAACACACACAGAATAACATTGTTGTTTGAATTGACCAGAGCAATTGGGGTCAGATTTCTAGGGGCCAAATCATCAAATTAATTATGATCCATATTTTAAACAATCTCTTCACAAATAATTCTGTTTTAAATCCCAGATTCTGTCACTTTTGGTAAACCAACCAATAGTTGGTTCATCTATTAAAATGAAAATTTGAAGCAGCTTCTAAATCTGACTTTAAAATCTCAAGCCAGTAATTCTCTTAATGTTTTATTAGGTCAGAATTTTTGGATAAGCACAGTAGCATTTATAATTCCCATTTAATTCTTAGCTAACATCTTTCTCACAAAAATTGCTTTGGACATTTTGTCACAGATACAATTATGCAATTAGAGATTTATAAAGAATTAAGGAATAGCCAACCTAAGAGCACTAAATATTTGCTTATTCTGTCTTCAAGATGGGTTCTAATAAAGAAATAAACGTTTATTTTTAAAATATATTTATTTACAATTACATACAATGTTAGTTTTTAACCAGTCTTTTTTTTTTTTGCAAGGCTTTTGAGTTTTACAATTTTTCTCCCTCCCTCCCTCCCTTCTCTCCCCCTTGCCCTGACAGAAAACAATCTGATAAAGGCTTTACATCTGTAACCATACTAAATATAGACTGAAATTGAATGTGTTGTGAGAGAAGAATCAGACTTTTAAAAATTGAAGGTAATAAGCTTTAGTCTTCATTTAAAGTCCACAGCTTATTCTCTGGATATTGGATGGTATTTTTCTACCACAAGTCTTTTAAAATTGCTTAAATGAACAAGTCCATCATGGTTGATCGTCACCCAGTGTGCCATTAGTGTGTATAATGTTCTTCCGATCTGTTCACTTCACTCAGCATCAATTCATGCAATTCTTCCAGGTTTCTTTGAAATCCTGTACCTCATGCTTTCTCATAGAACAGTAGGGCTCCATCACATACATAAACCATAACTTGTTCAGCTATTCCTCAATTGATGGACATCCCCTTGATTTCCAATTCTTTGCCACTACAAACAGAATTACTATAAATATTTTTGTATATTTGGGTTTTTTACCCTTTTTCATGATCTCTTCAAGATACAGACCCAGTAGTGGTATTACTGGATCAAAGGGAATGCATATTGTTCCTGCCCTTTGGACATAATTTCAAATTGCTCTCCAGAATAGTTGGATCAATTCACAACTCTACCCACAATGTATCGGTGTCCTTGTTTTCCCATATCCCCTCCAATATTGATCATTATCCTTTTTTAGTCATATTGGCCAATCTGAGAGGTGTGAAGTGGTACCTCAAAGAGATATTTTAATTTGCATTTCTAATCAATGATTTAGGGCAATTTTTCATATGACTATAGATAGGCTTTCTATATCCTTTGACAGATTATCAATTGGGGAGTGATGGGGGTTTTTTGGGGTTTTTTGGGGTTTTTTTGTTTTATAAATTTAACTAAGTTCTTTATATATTTTAGAAATCAGTCCTTTGTCAGAAACACTAGTTGTAAAAATTTTTTTCCCAATTTACTATAAGGAATAAATTTTTATATATAAGAGGAAACAAAATGTTCATAATAGTGATTACTACAATTGACTGAAACATTTCATGCACCTAGTACAAGGGTTTACCAAGGAGGCTGTTGCCTTAAAGCTGAAAATGGTATCTCTTCCAAGCTTGATTCATTTGCTTTCTGAAGTTGGATCCTATGTTTGGAAAGCTTTCAGTCCTCAATTCTCCTTTCTCCTTGCTTTGATGTTTATTAAAACTGCACATACTCCAGTGTCAAAATTATAGCATATTTTTTTATTCATAGCATTCAAATCTTTTAAAGACACAAAGCATACAGCTTTATGTTCTTGTAAAAAAAAACCCAAACCTTTTCCATACCCTACATTTTCATACATATTTGAAACATCATACTAGATACATCCTTAGGAGTTTAAATAAAATGAAATTCTTCTGCAGCAGTAAAATATGCCTTGTTCACATAAGGGAAGGGAAAAGTTGACCCAAAGATGAATAGAGCATTGCTTCAGGAGAATTGATTGACTTCCTAAAGTTCTGTGTGTATAGCAAAATAATCAATTGCTTTCTATGTTTAGATAGTTCCAGCTACCAAAAAAATGGGGGAATGAGCTTGTGTCCTTACTCTCTTCATTAGAGTTTGGGATTGTCTAGTTCATGAGGAGATATAAGACCAGAGAGAACCTGACTGGGGTACCGGTACTCAGATTGCTAGAACGGGCTCAACTCATGACCAAGCCTCATTCCTCAACTGACTCCCCCATCCCACCATTCCCATCCCTTGACAAATGAAATATTCAAAAGGGGCTAATAGTTCTTTGTCCCCTTTTTCATTTAAGTGTCCATTAAATGGTAATGGTTTACCATTAGCTTGTCAGGAAAATTTCCAGTAATCTGATTCCAAGAAATTAGACCTAGATTTATACTAGTATGGGACTCTTCCTTGGTATCTTTGGTTGGTGATGAACAATTTACTGATTATTGACTAGCCTAGTCAATCAATTGGTTATAAATATCCAGAGATTTTGTCTCAGCATTTTTACTAAAGATATGATATGACCTAACAAATAATTTCTAAAGGGCTACCATGATTTCCAAGTTGAACTCACACAAGGGAATCTGAGGCCATTTTAACTGGTTTTATTATTTTTTTTGGCTTAGTTTTCCCCAAAGAGTCTTCACTTCCCTATTTTGCTCAAGTCCCCCAAGTTGGGCATTTGGGTGTGGTTCAGTGGTTAGAGCATAGGGTCTGGAGTCAGGATAATGGGAGAGATCTGGGTTCAAACCTCACTAGTCAAATGACTGGGTGAGATACAACTCTTAGCGGACACTGTGGAGAAGAAAATGGCAAACCACTCTAGTATCTTTGCCAAGAAAATCCCACTGAGTCCATGGGGTCATGAAGAATTGGGCATGACTCAATGATCAAAACTATCAGAAGTACAAGAAAAAAGCTTGGGCCTATCCTCAAACACATATCAGTTTACTTATGTCTGTGGTAAAATATGGTCTTGACCAGCCAGGAGTACATGGAAGGCCAAACCTTGGTATTATGTCTTGAGCTGTGCTTATTGTAGTATATATTGGCTGCTTCCAGCTTTGGCCCAATGCATCACTACATTACAAAACATGTATGTAGCTCTCAGATTTTGAAAATTCAATAAAGTCAGTGTGGCTTTTTAGTGGCAAAGATTTGGAAATTTAAGGGATGCCCATCAATTGGGGAATGACTGAATAAAATATGGCATATAAATGTGATGGAATACTATTTTTTTGATTGATATTTTATTTTCCAAATACATGTTATGAAAGTTTTTTCAATTCGTCCATATGCATATGTATATTTTTATTACAAAATTTCCTTCCACCCTCCCCACCCCCTCCCCTCCATAGCTGACATTGTACATACATAGTTTTGATAAACATGCTTATAGATTAGTCATTTTCAGTGTGAGGAATTAGTGATTAAGGGAAAGAGATCATTTTTATAAAGTATTCATCAGATTCTGAAGGGTTTTTTGCTTTTTTGTTTTTGTTTTGATTTTCTTCCTCTGGATGGGGATAGGATTGCCCATAGCTGGTCTAATACAGTTGTCCTAGCTCTCTGAACTACTGAGAGGAGCTGCTTTCATCAAAGTTGATCATCTCACAATGCTGCTAATGTGAACATTGTTCTTTTGCTTCTGCTCCCTTCACTCAGCATCAGATCCCATAACTTATTCCATCCTGCTAGTGTGCAATCATTTATGGTTCCTTATAGAACAAGAATATAGTATTTTGTGGGGGCTCAGCTTGAAACCTGACAGGAGGGATAGAGTTGGTGAAATGAGTTGAGTCAACACAGGGGTAAAGGCAGGAGCAGGTTGGCTGTCAGCTACTTGGATTTATTTTTATAGTCTCAGAATCATGTATGCATCAAGCAAGCAAGCTAAAATCATTTCCTTGGTTACAAAAGTGTACAATTTTCACCATCAATCATATAATTCATGTGGTTATAAGTTTAATCATGTGATTACAAGTTTAATTAATAATCACAGTTAATTGATTTTTATTCCTACTCAGACCATGATGACGTCAACCTATCTGTTACCTTGTTTATTACTACATTGTATAACTGTTAATTCATTTAAAGTTATTAATTAAGCAATTCTTTTAATGGAAAGTTTTTTATATTTTCTGTGTAATGTTTTTCGATACACTCCCTTAACAATCTATAGTGAGTGTCTTTATGCTTGCCCACCCATCCGTTAACTCTTACAATAACCAATTTTCTTTCAGGCCTTGTTGGTAGAAACCACGGTTTCTGTGACTTTTTTATTCTTTCCCATGAAACTAAGGCTGTTAGAATTCACATATCGGTTACCTATACTAACTATTCTCTCACCATCTTTATCATATATTCCTGTGTATGATAAAGGAGGGCAAAACTGTTAATTTCCCTGGAATTCTATCTGACCCATCTTGTATCTGTTTTCCCTGTATATATTCTGACATCTTGGAATTCCCAGTGTTGGGTTTTCCAGAGATTTCATAATGTTGAAGCCTTTTGTATGCCTCAGGGAGAGGCAGTCCTGTTAAATTTGGACAGAGTTTACAATCTGTTTTATTCAAGGAATTTTTCTAAAAATCCTTCCTTTATAGTCATTCCACTATTAGGGTGAATAAGTTTTGCAATCAATAACAGACCTATAAATATTGGTATACATGGAATCCCTATATATGTTGAAGAACTTGAGCCTTCTTGCTGCGACTGTGTCAAACAGCTTAGAGATCCTGGCTCCCAACAGTATTTCATAGATTTCATGTACCATAAGTCATTTAACCATTCCCCAATTGCTGGGAATGCCCTCAGTTTCCAATTCTTTGCCATATATGAATATTTTGGAACATGTAGGACTTTCCCCATTTTTACAATTTCTTCTGCATATAGACCTAGAATTGGAATTGCTGTGTCAAAGGGAATGAATAGTTTTATTGCTTTATGTTCCATATTTCTCTCCAGAAAGGTTGGATCCATTCACAACTCCGCCAGCAATGTATCAATGTCCCAATCCTCCCCATAACCCTTTCAATATTTTTCATTTTCCCGTTTTCTCATCTAAACCATAGGTGTGAGGTGATACCTCAATTGTTGTTTTAATTTGCATTTTTCTAATCAATAACGATTTGGAGCACTTTTCCATATGATTATATATAACTTTAATTTCTTCATTTGAAAACTGTATTCATGTCCTTTGACTATTTATCAATTGGGGAATGACTTGTAATCTTATAAATTTGATGCAATTCTCTCTATAATATTAGAAATGAGACCTTTATCAGAACTTCTGCTTGTGAAAATTTTCCCAGATTTCTCCTTTTTTTTTTCTATTTTGGCAGCATTGATTTTATTAGTGCAAAAATCTGTTAATTTAATATAGTCAAAATCATTCATTTTGCAGTTTATAATGTGATCTATTTCTTGTTTGTTCATAACTTTATTCCTTTTCCATAGGTCACATATAGAGTATTTTTTGGTCTGTTAATTTATCTATAGTATCACCCTTTATGTCTAAATCCTGTATCATTTTGACCTTATTTCATTAAAGGGTGTCAGATGTGGGGCTATGCCTAGTTTGTGCCATACTCTTTTTCCAGTTTTCCCAACAATTATGGTCAAATAGTGAGTTCTTATCCCAGAAGCTGATGTCTTTGGGTTTGTCAAAGAATAGGTTGCTGTAGTCATTTATGGCAATTTCTTTTGATCCTATCTTAATTCACTGATCCATTATTCTGTTTCTGGTAACCAATTACTCTGGTAACCAATACCAGGAAGGTTTCTTGACTGCTGCTTTATAGTATAGTTTTAGATCTGGTACATCTAGGCCATATTCCTTTACATTGTTTCCCATTAGTTCCCTTGCTATTCTTGACCTTTTGTTGTTCTAGATGAATTTTGTAACCCTGATGAAAAGACCAGAGCTAAATAGAAAATTTGGACATCAAATAGGTTCAAGAGACACATGAAAAGGTAAAAAAAAGGGGGGGCAGTAAAAGGAAAAAAACTGCTATCCAATAAGTTGAAACTGGCTATATCCCAGCATGGGGAAAAAGATTCTCATAAATCTTGAGAATTGTAACTCTAACAGAGAGAATATACCTAGCCAGAAATAATGGACATCCATGACCTATTTATGAGACTGCTATCCAATGTCATGAAACTGGCTATAACCCCACCTAGGAGAAAGACTCTAATAACTCTCAATCATTTTAACTCTATTAGATAGAATGTACTTAACTAGAAGTGACAGAGACTCAGATATTCTATGACTCAGATAGAATGAGGGACAGGAAAGAGACAGGAGGAGGGAGGGGAATGAATGGGGTAAATTTCATTACACTGAGAGGTACAAAATACCTATGGTAATAAAGGGGAAGAAGGGAGCAGATGAGAAACACCTGAATCTTCTCATCAGACTTGGCTTAAAGTCAACCTACACATACTCAGTTAACTTATAAAACATCTAACCTTTCAAGTATTAAAAAGGGAAAAGGGGAGGGGGGATGGAGAAAGGGGGGGAGTGGGGAAAAAAGGGGAACTAACAAAAGGAAGGAAAGGGAAAAAGGGAAAGGGGAAAGAAAGGGGAGGGGGTGATATAGGAGGGCAAACACACTGAAGGGGTGGTATTCAAAAACAAAATACTGGGGAATATGGATAGGGGGGGAAAGGGGAAAAATACAAACAGAGGGAAGATAGCACGGAGGGCAATAAAGAATTAGTAATCATAACTTTGAATGTGAATGGGATGAACTCTCCCTTAAAACATAAGCAAATAGCAGAGTGGATTAAAAACCAGAATCCTACAAGAAACTCATTTGAAGCAGAGAGATACATATAGAGTAAAGGTAAAAGGTTGGAGCAAAATATATTTTGCTTCACCTGAAGTAAAAAAAGCAGGGGTAGCAATCCTTATCTCAGACAAAGCAGCAGCAAAAATAGATAGCGTTAAAAGAGATAAGGAAGGAAACTTTATCCTCCTAAAAGGTACTATAGACAATAAAGTTATTAAAAAAATTTTTTGTTACTATTTTTTCCTAGCTTGGTAAAATAGTTATTTGATAGTTTGATTGGCATGACATTGAATAAGTAATTTAATTTGGGTAGAATTGTCATTTTCATTATTTTAGCTCAACCTAAGCATGAGCAATTGACATTTTTCCAGTTTTTTAGATCTGACTTCATTTGGGTGAGGAGAGCTTCATAATTGTGTTCATACAGTTTCTAGGTTTGTCTTGGGAGTTAGATTTCCAAGTATTTGATGTCTATAGTTACTTTAAATGGAATTTCTCTTTCTATCTCTTGTTCTTGTGCTTTGTTGTTTATATAGAGAAATACTGATGATTTATGTGAGTTTATTTTATCTTCTGCTACTTTGCTGAATTTGTAAATTGTTTCAAGGGGTTTTTTTAGGATGATTTTCTTGGATTCTCTAAGTATACCATCATATCATCTGCAAAGAGTAAAAGCTTTGCTTCCTCATTGCCAATTCTGATTCCTTCAATTTTTTTCTTCTCTTAGTGCTCAAGCTAACATTTCTAAAAATATATTGAATAGTAATGGTGATAATAGGCATCCTTGTTTCACCCCTGATTTTATTGGAAATCCTCTGAGTTTATTGCCCTTCCATATAATATTTGTTAATGTTTTAAATAGATACTACTTATTATTTTAAGGAAAACTCCATTTATTCTTAAACTTTCTCGTGTTTTTAATAGGAATGGATGTTGTATTTTATCAAAGGATTTTTC
This sequence comes from Macrotis lagotis, assembly GCF_037893015.1. Classification (NCBI taxonomy): domain Eukaryota; kingdom Metazoa; phylum Chordata; class Mammalia; order Peramelemorphia; family Peramelidae; genus Macrotis; species Macrotis lagotis. The sequence goes on from NC_133658.1 coordinate 914,085,647, forward strand.
AGCATCTGTTGAGATAATCATAGGATTTCTATTCATTTTGCTATTGATATGTTCAATTATGTTGAGCGTTTTTCTAATATTGAACTATCCCTGCCTACCTGGTATAAATATTACCTGATCATAGTGTATTATCCTAGAAATAACTTGCTATAGTCTAATTGCTAAAATTTTATTTTAGATTTTTGCATCAATATTCATTAGGGAGATTGGTCTATAATTTTCTTTGGTTTTGTTCTTCCTGGTTGAGGTATCAGCACCATGTTGGTGTCACAAAAGGAGTTTGGCAGAACTCTTTCCTCTCCAATTTTTAAAAAATAGTTTATGTAGAATAGCAATTAATTGTGCCTTAAATGTTTGGTAGCATTCACTTGTAAATCCATCTGGACCTGAAGACTTTTTCTTAGGGAGTTTATTGATGGTTTCTTCAATTTCTTTTTCTGAAATGGGGTTAAGTATTTTATTTCCTCTTCTGTTAATCTGGGCAGTTCGTATTTTTGTAAATATTCATCCATTTCATTCAGGTTATGAAATTTATTGGCATATAGTTTGGCAAAGTAGCTCTGAATTATCTCTTTAATTTCCTCATTGGAATTTGGCTATAATTATATTAAATATTATAGTATAATGGAATACTATTAATCTATTAAGAAATCATGAGCAGGTGAATTTAAAAAAACCTGGAAAGACTTACATGAACTGATGCTGAACTGAATGGAGTGAGTGAGCAGAACCAGGAACATTGTATAGATTTACAGCAATATTATGTGATGATCAACTATGATAGACTTAGCTCTTCTTAGCAATACAATGATCAAGGAGAATTCTAAAAGACTTGTGATGGAAATACCATTCACATCCAGAGAAAGAACTATGGATTCAGAATGCAGACCAAAGGATATTATTTTCACTTTTTAAAAAAATTTGTTTTATGTTTTCCTTCTCTCATGGTTTTTTCCCTTTAGTTTTGTTTGTTTTGGGGGGGGCAGGGGGGGAGTTTGCAAGATAATTGAGTTAAGTGACTTGCCTAAGGTCATACAGCTAGGCACCTAATAAGTTTCTGAGGCTTGATTTGAACTCAGGTCCTCCTGACTCCAGGACCAGTACTCTATCCACTGTACCACCTATCTGCTTTTCTTTTTGCATTTGTCTAACTATTTTTAAAGGATTTGGTTTTTTTTCTGTCACTTTTTGTTACAAGATGTTAATTTTCTCTTGCATTTCTTTTCCCAATTTTTCCATTTGATTTTTAAAATCCTTTCTGAGCTCTTCCAAGAAGTCTTTCTGAGATAGGGACCAATTCATATTCTCCTCCAAAGCTTCTGCCCTTAGGGGTGATGATCAACCTTGATGGACTTGCTGATTACATCAGTGCAACAAGCAGGAACACTTTTGAGCTGTCTGCAAAGGAGAATACCATCTGTATCCAGATAGAGCTGTGGAGTTTGAACAAAGCTCAAGCACCATTCCCTTTAATTTAAGAAAAAAACAGATATTTTATTGTCTGATCTTCTTATTTCTTATACTTTTTGTTTCTTCCTTAAGGATATGATTTCTCTCTTGTCACACTCAATTTGGATCAAGGTACAACATGGAAACAAAGACTGACAAATTGCTTTCTTTTGGGGAGTGGGGGGGGAGGGAAGTAAGATTGGGGGAAAAATTGTAAAACTCAAAATAAATAAAATCTTCCAAGAAGGGGAAAAAAACCCCAAAGCTTCTGCCCTTCTTTTCTGAGCTGGTGTTTGGCCCATCCTTAACTCCAAAGTAACTTTAAATAGACTCTGCTTTCCTCTGACCTTACTCATTCTGGGATTTGTTACTGGGTTCTACCTTGAGGTTCTTGTATTGGGGGAGGGGCTTGTTCACAGACCTTCAGTGTTGAGAACCATAGAGGCTTGCTATCTGGGGTCATTGATGCTAGGAACTCCAAAGTATTGCCTAGTGGACTGATTGGGAAGGCACACCAGAGACTCTCTCTCTGGACTATCAGCACTGGGGATGTCAGCCACCCACTCCTTGGGCCATTGATAAAAGTGGTAACACCTGTGGCTGTCTCTGGGCTGTCTGTGCCAGGGAATGCCAGGCCTTTCTGGCTGGGAATACTAGGGACTCAAAGTCCAGGACAGGCAATCCAGATCGGACTCACTGGTTGAATGGGGGTCCTGGGCACTCACACTGGAGCTCTCCCGGCTGGCCTGCCATGCAGCTATCCCAAGTCTGAAATGCAAAAGCCTCCACTGGAGATGTCCCCCTACAGTCAAGGATCTCAGGTTAGTCCCCACCTCACCCTGTCACCTGTATGCTAGTTTTCTGTTCTCTGCCCTGGGTACACTCAAGCTCCCCCATGACAGACCCAGCTGGAAGATATTGGATCCACTCTGTTCTTTTGTGGGGTTCTTTCACTCTATTAAGAGGCTTGATTAATGTTGTTTCTGAGGGAAAACCAGGAGAGCCTAAGAATGTCCCTATCTTCTCTCTGTTATCTTAGCTTAAAGTTTATTTTTTTTACTGATTATTTCTGATTTATTTCAGCAGTTATTCATGTTAATGGAAATGGGAACCCAACTCTTGATACTATATTTCAATATCAATATCTTCTGCAAATATAAAACTTTAAAATGCATATTTGAGTAGCTAAATCTCACCTTAATCTCAGCAAATGGTCATCAAAGGTCCTTCTTATACTGATTATAGTAAATTTCTATGACCAAAGCACATGAAGGTTGGAGAAGGCAATTTTTTTTTTAAGTTTTGTTAAGAAAATCCCTGGCCTACCTTCTACTGGACAGTTCATTGTACCTGATAGCTTCAGAGGGAAGGCACCACAGGCCTGTAGTCCTGATAAAAGATTTTTCATCATTATTCAAAGGGAAACAGGGCCTAGCAATTGCTTTTCCTTAATTAAGTGTGAAAGTCTAATGGGACCCTGGCAACAGAAGCAAGGGTCCCCAGCAGTGATTGGGTCCTGCTCTGTTGACAAGGAGCCTGGAAGGTACCAGGCTCCCCTCCCTGCAGAACCTGAGGGAACACATAACTAAAGGAAATGTCTATTATCTCAGATGCTTTGATTTCATCTGCTTACAGGATCCAGGCCAACTCCAAACAGGAAAAAGTCTCATGTAAAAAAGCCATTAGAAAGAAAAAAAAGAAGACAGCAGCTAACTAGAGCTTTCAAAGTACATTATTGGAAAATATTTGGGACTGTTTATTTTTTTCTTGATTTAAAATAAAAGCATCTAAAAAAGTGTCTCATGTAACTGGATTAATTTGAGAGGTTGAATCTATTAGTTCAGGCAGCTGTGAAACAGGTGCAGGGTCTGTGGCCCTGGAGACCAACCCTGGGGCAGCTGGGCCACAGAACCATTTAATCTCTTAAAATGTATTTCCTTTACCTGAAAAATGGGGCTTGTTTCTATCCCACAGCAGATCCTAATTTGTTGTCAGGCCCTGGATCCTGCTAGTTACTAGCTCTGCAATCCATAATTACTATCAAGGATCACTTGGAGTTTCCTCCCTTCCATTTTGAATTTGGTCAATGTCACTAAGCCTACAAAGAAAACTTAGGCATGGACTGTCGATGCAGGCTTCCCCTATCTGGAACAACCTGGGAGTTGTGCCCTTCTGCCCATCAGCAGCTCCCTTGGGTCCTTGGGAGTCCATGAGTGGCATGCATCATCAAGAAGAAGGGCTACATACGGTTTCTGGTTTAAGATCTCATTCTATTTGACACTGCAGGAGAGCTGTGTTGGCAGCACAGGCAATGGGCGAGATAGGGCACCCTGGCAGGGACCGGCAGAAAAGGCCAATGGTTCCACAGGCATCCTTCCCTACCGGAACACTGCCCAGTCCTGCCCTGGAGGAGTGTGGCCGAACTCAGGGGCTGGGAAAATAGATATGAGCTGACACCAGGAGGGCCGCCAGCATTCTGAACTTGGCATTCTGGAAAGCCTCCTCCTGGGCTCACATACCACACTGTAAGGGAACCAGGTTCAGCACCTTCTGATCCTAATGGGCGAGCTCGCCTCCTCACTCTGCATAAACACACCACTTAGATCTGCGGCTAAATATGCAGGACAATTGCACATAGAAAAATTTACATTTAAAATCATAAAAATCAAAACAAGGTACTTCATAATCTGTAACTGACTGCTCGAACTTCAAGAAGCAAGAAGAGTGCTAGGCCCGATGAAAGCACCCAGCACGGCCCTGCTGGAGAGCCAGCTCCAAGCCCGGGCACCCTACAAGTTTAGTGTCTCTGGAGGACTGATGAGGGACACACTGTGGTACTTGGGGGTCTTGTATTTTTCTCCTATAGACTGCTGCCCGTGCTGCGGCGCTCTGAGGTAGATCCATTAGGCAGGGCTTAAGACTTTCCAAGGTGTATCCTGTCTGTTGAATGAATGACTCAGGCCCGCTTTTCCCGGTCATCGTGTAGAGTGCTATATGAAAGGCAGCTCCTGCGGTAACTGATGGTAAAGATTTCAGGTAAGGGTCAGCATCGATTAAGTTTAACTCTCCCAGAAACTTGAGCACCAGGTGCTCCATTCTTAACACCTGCTTCTTGGTGTATGCGTCATCCGTGATGTACACAAACTCGGCCACTTCTGGGGGGTAGATCTCTTCAAACTGGAGGTCTCACTCTGGAGTTTGTACTCCTCTCCCACCTCCACCAGCCAGTGCACTAAGATGGCACGCATGCTGTTGGTTATATCCGGTTGCTTCTTCATGCAGCCCACTTTGGGCTTACACTTAACCTCCATTTCTCTAAGGTACAGACAGATGTCTTCATGGTAGTCGGGGACTTCATGGACATTTGGTGGCTTTTCTTCTGATTCCAATACCACAGACATGTCCATAGTGAGGGGAGAATTCGAAGCTGCCGTCCATGGGGTGGTCGAGCGGCGCCAGCGGCTTCCGGGGCTCCCTGGGCTCGGGCAGGGCCAGGGCCGAACTGAAGCCGAGGGCCTCGTCCTCGGCCGCGGCCTCGGGGGACCCCGGGGGCCTCTTGGCCGGGCCGCCCCGGGCCCCGTGGCCCCCATGCCCCGCTTCGTCCACATGAATGCTGAAGGCGGGCTGCTTGCCGGCGGCCTTCCAGGGGGGCACCGAGCCGGGCTCCTGCGCCGCCGCGATCCTGCGGCTCTTGGACTTCTGCGGCGCCAGGGTGGCCGCGGGGCCCGGGCCCGGCCCAGGCCCAGGCCCAGGCCCAGGCACGGTGCGCGTCCTGGCGGGCTCGGCGCCGCCGCGCTCGTCCGGGGGGATGTGTTCCTGGTTCTCGTCGGGGCCGGCGTCCCGGGGCGGCCTGGGGGGCTGCGGCCCCGCCGCGCCGGCCGCCGTGTGCCCCAGCCTGGCGGGGCCGGGCCGGCTCGGAGCGGGGCCGCAGGCGGGCACACGGCCCGGGACGCCGGGGCGCGGCGGGAGGCCGGAGGCCGGGAGTGCGGCGGGCTCCCGGGGCCGCGGTGGCACCGCAGCGCAGCGCAGCGCACAGCCCGCTCCCCGCTCCCGCCGCTGCCCAGGCCGCCTTAGCTCAAGGTTTAAATCAATGCTTTAGAATTGTGATCCTAGAGAAATGTTGTGTCTCGTCAGCAAAGAAATCAAAGCCATCAATATTTAGAAAAATGACTTCAGACTATTCATTGGAAGGACAAATATTGAAGCCGAAGCTGAACTACTTTGGCCACAGAACAGAAACTAAGACTCTGCTGGAAAAGTTGAAGACAAAAGGAAAAGGGGGTGGCAGGGGATGAGAAAGATAGTGCCATAGAAATAAACAGCCTTGAATCTGAACAGACTTCAAGAGATTACTGAGCACAGAAAGACTAGGTGTGCTATGGTCCATGGGGTAATGAAGAGATGGTGTGGATTAGTTCAGGGACTACTAAGACCTCTGCAACGAGGGCTGCCAAGTTCTTTCAGGGATGCTTCCCACTTCTGGTGTCCATCTGAGCCACCTAACTCTCCCCTCTAACTCCAAGAAGCTGCAGCATGAACAGCAATCATATCCTGGCAAACCATTTTGTCAGATGGGTAAAACAGGTTAAGGGTAACCAGAGGCTCACACCTTGGTGAATTAAGGGGGTGTCTATGCCAAGCAAGTGAAGACTTCCAGGGTGGAATGGGCAGATAAGAACAATTTGTTCCAACGGCCATGAAGATAACTGAAGCAAGCAGGTGCTGCTGAAGAGTCAAGATCATATACTGAGCTCTGTTCTGCCACTGACTACTCTGGGGAAAGAATGAGGCTGACAACTTCATGCAAATCCGTCTCACTTAAAATCACATATACACTAATCAAAAGATATCACCCTAACCTTTTTACAAGTGTTATCAGAGTCCTGTGGGAACAGGCAAGTGTCAAAGCAGCAGATACAGATATAGTGGGCTCTCCTGTATATTTGCACACAGGTGGCCCAGGCCAGAATCTTCTTACTGGAAGCTGTAATGGAATTTAGCAGCTCCTGGGTGTCTGAGCAGCCCTTTAGGATCACTGCTTATGGTATGAGGAAAGAATTAGAAAAGGTTCGCTAAAAGTTATCTACTTATCCAAAACTGGCCTGATTACTGCAGCAGGTGCAGATCCCACCTTGTGGTCAAAATGTACAAATGTACAAAAACTTCTTCACAGAACATTCCACTCACCATTAGCATATGGAATGTGTACACACTCATAGACAACACAAGATCCCATAGACCTGAAAGATGACTAGCTCTTGTTGAAAGGGAACTGAGCAAGTATCATATCCAAATAGCAGCCCTGAGTAAAACAAGGTTGGCAAATGAAAACCAGCTTGCTGAAGCTGGTTTTTTCTAGAGTGGCCACAGTGATAGGGAGCACCATGACACTGTAGTACATATTACAATTATAACCTATCTAGTCATCAAGCTTGTATGCCTATCAAAAAAATGAACTACAGTTCATGATGTGATAGCCACTTGTAGGAAAACACCACAATGCTATCATCAGTACCTATGCCCTCACCATGACATATTCTGCCGAGGTCAAATAAAACTTTTATGAAGACCTGGAAGCTCTAATCATCAATGTACCAAAAGAAAACAAGCTTATAATTTTGGGTGACTTTGATGCTAGAGAAGCTTCAGACTACCAGACATGGCAGGGAGTCCTTGGAAGGAATAGAGCTGGAAATAGTAGTAGCAGTGGTCACTAACTACTGAAGACTTTTGCATCTCATGACCTTCTCATCACAAACACTGTCTTCTGCTTTCCTAAAGACCATATAGCTTCCTGGATATACCCTCTCAGCAAATGCTGGCATTTAATAGATTATGTCATTGTAAGAAGGTCAGACAGTGGCACAGAGTGCTGGACTGACCATAGACTTATCCTCTTCAAGCTAAATATTCACATTCAACCAAAGTGGTTGCCCCAAGACAAAATAACCAGAAGAATTAATGTCAACAGATGCGAATACTTCTCTGAGCCAGAACATTTTGTTGCTAACTTGGAGGGAAAGATGAGTCAACATACAGTCGGCAACAGTGGAGGAGAAACAGGAGAACTGCCAAGAGCAGAATGGAGATCTGTATACAACATTTGTGTATCTAATAAAGGCCTTTGATACTGTCAGTCATGAGAGCTTCTGAGAAATTTTGACAAAATGTGGTTGCTTGGAGAAGTTCATCAGTATTGTACATCAATTTCACAATGGCATGTTTGCCCAGGTTCAGGATAAAGGACAATGCTCTTGGGTTTTCCCAATCACCAATGGAAATGAAACATGGCTATGTGTTTGCTCATATGCTTTTTAGCATATATTTAGACATGTTGTTAAATGCCTTCAGTGAGGACGACCATGGTATCAAGGTCAGCTACAACACTGATGGTAAATTTTTCAACATGAAAAGGCTACAGTGTTAGCACATGATTTTTTTGTTTGTAGATGACTGTGCATTCAAAGCAGCCTCTGAAGCAAAGATGCAACAAGAAGCAACAAAGTATGATTTTTTTTTGCTACTTGTGCTGATTTTGGCCTAAGAAACACGGATTCTCCATCAACCAGCAACACACCATCCATATGTAGAATCATTAATAACAGCAAATGGATTATCATTGAATACAGTGGCTAAATTCACTAATCTTGGCAGGATGGTTTCCTGCCAAGGAATGTACACTGAATAAAGTTGACACATGCAATGCCAGAGCTAGCTCAGTGTTTGGGAAGCTCCAAAGGAAAGTGGGGAGAGTAAAGATATTAGACTGATTACCAAACTGAAGGTCAACAGAGCTAGGTGGTACATTGGATAGAGCACTGGGCCTGCAGTCAGGAAGATCTGGATTCAAACCCAGGATCAGATACATTAACTATGTGACCCTTAGCAAGTCACAACTCCTATTTGCCTCAGTTCCTCGTCTATAAAATGGGGATATACTAGAAAAGGTAATGATAAAACACCGCAGTATCTTAGCCAAGAAAATTCCACTGACTATGTCCATGGGGGGTCACAAGGAGTATGATACAACTGAAGGACCAAACATTACGTGTACACATATGCATCCTGTATGTATATTGCATTGCCTCATTTACACCCTTAGGGAACATGCTGAGCAGCAGAATTGCTGGAATAAGGGTATACACCACTAAACTACATTATGACTTTTCTCACATAATTCCAATTTATTTTCCAGAATGGTTGGAACATCTCTGAGCTTCTAAATACTTCCTATCATAACCCTCTTCCATTTTTATCATTTTTTCTGATAGGCAAAAGATAAAAACCTTAAAGTTTTAATTCGAAGTTCTCTTATTCTGATTTTTTCATATGGTTTCCTTTGAAAACTGTTTCTTTCCTTTGACCATTTACCTACTTTAGAATGATTCAATTTTGCCAGTTTGGCAGATATCTTTATCACGTTTTTACCTGAGATGTTTTCCCTCATTCTAGTTTATTTTTTCAATTACATGATTTTCTTCATGAAAAATTTAAAAAATCTTATGTGAATGAACTTTTACTTTTCATTCCTGATATGCGAATTTTGTCTACAAAGATTCCCATAATTAAGTAGCTATGGCCTAGGAGATTAAAACAAACAAAAATAGGTTAAATAACTTTCCCAGTCATACATCATTAAATGTGAGATAGAATTTAAATATAATTTTCCTGACAAATCCCTATGTACTTTGCCATGCTGCTTTAACTTGTCATTTTATCTTTCACAATCTAACACCTTTTAGGGTTTTTTTTTTAGTTTTTTGTAAGGAAATGGGTTTAAGTGACTTGCCCAAGGTCTCACAGCTAGGTAATTATTGTGTCTGAAGTCGGATTGGAACCCTCCTGACTCCAGGGGTGGTGCTCTATCCACTGTGCCATCTAGCTGTCCCAACTCTTATTTTAAAAATTTTTAATGATATATTCTTTTATGTTTAGGTTGTATATGCATTTGAAGTTCACTGTGCCATGTGATGTAAGACAGTGGTCTGAAAGTATTGTACAGTCAAATTGTTTTCCAGTTTTTCACAGCAATTTTTGTTAAACAGATTAGTACTCTTCAAGGAGAGAAATTTCATTAATTGCTATTGATGGTAACGCATACTAGCCATTTCATAACTTCATGCTGACTGATGCTAAAATTTTAATAAAATGTTAGCAGATAATATAGCAATACAACTTTAAAAAATATTGACTAGGTCAAAATTGAATTCATACCAATGATGGTTCAACCTCAGAAAAACGTATTTATGAAATAAAGAGGAAAAAACCTGCTGATAATATAAACAAAAGGTTTTAATACTATATGGCTACATATTTATATTAAAAACTTGTTAAGAAACATAAAGGTCCTTTTTAAATGTTAAGTATTTATTTAAAACCAAAAACTAGCATTGTTTGCAATGGAAAAATACTGGAAAATTTTCAAGTAATAACTTGAAAGTAATTGAACATTCTCAGTTTTATTGAATCATGCTAAAAAAGAGGAGTCAAAATCAACACTGTTTACATGCTTGATGGTTTATTTAGAAAACCAGACAATAAGGAAACAGACTAAATTCATATAAAATAAATCCAAAAAATTATCAGCATTTCTATACAGTATTAACACAAAAACAAAGAGGAAATAATAGAAAAAAGGAATACCATTAAACATATCTACAAAATGCAGAAAATATCTAGGACTTAACCTATCAAGATAACTTGTCTTAATTCATAAATTTAGTACTAAAAGCAATTAAATGTTCAGGTGAGCCATACTATATAATAAAAATGGTACTAATCAAATTAGTCTGTAGATCTGATGATATACCAATCAGATTTCTACATAGACAATAAATGCCTGTACAAAATAATGTTCACATGGAATAAAGTTTTAAGAAATCAAAGGAAATTATTTATTTAGCACCCATAGGTGCAAGGCACTGTGCTAAATGCTATGAATACTAAAACAAAAGTCTCTACCCTCACAGATCTTACATTCTACCATGAGACATGTACAGAGATAAATACAATTAGAGGGAGAGAATACTAGCAACCAGGAGGTTCAGGAAAGGCTTTTCTAGGAGGTAGTACCTGAGCGAATCCTTGAAGGCAAGGATTTCTAGGGTCAGAGGAAGAAAGCATTTATTCTCGGCATGGTGGGCAGCCTGTGCAATGCTGAGCTATCATCTCATATTTAACAAACTGGCAGAGGGTAAACAGTAAAAAATTCAAGAACAGAGGGCCTGCTGGTGGACAAGCAGGCTAATTTATTGCTTGTGGCACTATGAATAGGTACTCTTCTAGGAAGCAATGTAGAATTACACACACAGCTGCTTTTTCGAACTTGTTAATCCAGCAATCTTGGGTTTTTTTTGGGAGGCAGTGACTTGCTCAGGCCCACAATGCTAGTGTCTGAGACCAGACATCCTTCTGACTACAGGGTATCTATTGTGTCTCCCAGCTGTCCCCATCAATCTCTTTGCAGCATTTGTGCTCAACAGGTCAATAACAGTAAAAAAACAACACGTACAAAAAAACATTGGGGGTGAAAATATGCCCAATGATTGGTAAACAGCTAAGAAATGATAATATGGTGAATATAAATTCAGAGGAACATGGGAAGACTTGTAGGAAATGTTGCAGAGAAGGCAGAGCCTAAAGAACAAAATACAGACTGACTACAATTTGAATGAAGATAATATTAAAAGGCAATATGACTGCAGTCATGCACATAAGAAAATGTTGGTTGCTATTAGAAGTTTATCGTATTAATAAATGGTAAATTACAAAAGAACAAATTGGCATGTACTAGCAGTAAAAATTTCTATCAGTTGAATTTGGTTAACTGGAAGACTGAATTCTGTCAGTGAGAATGTTAGGAAATGTTTGTTTTGGCAAAATAAAATGAAAAATAACAAAAAAGTGAGTGGCTAGGTGGTGCAGTGGATAGAGCACCGGCCCTGGAGTCAGTACCTGAGTTCAAATCTGGCCTCAGACTCTTAATAATTACCTAGCTGTGTGGCTTTGGGCAAGCCACTTAACCCCATTGCCTTGAAAAAAAAACCTAAAAAAAAGAGAAATAAATAGTTCCCCCAAGTGATTTAGAAAAATGAAGATAAAAGAGTCATGCCTCAGTCATTGGGCACCAATGATGAATTACTATCTTCAACTACTTTGGGAGATAGAGTTTTTGGAAACAAAGAGGTGATACTCCACTCTGCCCTGTCAATTCACATCTGGAATATTGTATTCAATTATAAGCATTATGTTTTAGTAAAGAAATGTATAAAATATGTCTAAAGAAGGGTGATAAAGAGGGTCAAGGAGCCTGAGTTTAAGACCCATGCATCCAGGTGAAAGAGCTGGTAATGTTTTTCAAAAAGAAAATTCAGGGGAACAGGATAGCTTCCTAACAATTAGAGCTCATTGTTGAATGAGTTGCCTTGGAAGATAGTAGGGTTGGTTCTACCTTACTAAAGAGCTTCAAAGTGAAGCTAAATGACTATTTGTGGGGTGGGTTGTCTTGGGACATGCTTTATCTGGTATGGGTTGAATTAAATGGTTTCTGAGCCCCTTCCACTTCTGAGATTCTGTGATTTTGTGAAGGTCGGTGAAGAGTTTGCAGGGCTCTTGCCAAATGTCAGTTCACTAGAGTTCCTTCAATTAGGTTCACAATTAAAACGAGTCCTTTGCCACAGTTACTACTTCTATAACATGAAATTCTTACATTATGAAAGAGTATCTTTTACCTAAAAAGTTTCCCACATTCACTGCATTAATATGGTTTCTCTCCCATATGAATTCTGATAAGAGACATTTTATGGCTAAAGGCCACTCCCTTAAAGGAGTTCTCTTCAATATGAAATGTTTGACATTTAATGTTTTTTGCTGCAATATTAATTATTTAATATTATGTTTTGTGTCTCAGTGAAAAGCCTTTCAAAGGACAGGAGATTTCTCTCCAATATGAGTTTTTTGGCTGACATTTAAAGTGTATTTCAACTAAAGGCTTGACCAGAGTCATTTTACATTAATAAGGTTTTTCTCCAATATGACTCCTTTTGTGGTAAATTAGGGATGAGTTGTGCCTGAAAACCTTCCCACATTCATTACATAGATAAGGTTTTTCTCCAGTATGAATTCTCTGGTGGTAGGTAAGCTGTGTGCTCTGAATAAAGGCTTTCCCACATTCATTACATTCATAAGGTTTCTCTCCAGTGTGAATTCGCTGGTGGAAAGTAAGCTGTGTGCTCTGGTTAAAGGCTTTCCCACATTCATTACATTCATAAGGCCTTTCTCCGGTATGAATTCTCTGATGGGAAATAAGCTGTGTATTTGACCTAAAGGCCTGGCCACATTCATGACATTCATAAGGTTTCTCTCCAGTATGAATTCTCTGATGGGAAGTAAGGTGTGAATTTGACCTAAAGGCTTGCCCACATTCATGACATTCAAAAGGTTTTTCTCCAGTATGAATTCTCTGATGGTAAGTAAGAGATGAACTAGAGCTAAAAGCTTTCCCACATTCATTACATTCATAAGGTTTTTCTCCAGTATGTATTCTCTGGTGGTAAGTAAGATGTGTGCTCTGGATAAAGGCCTTGCCACATTCATGACATTCATAAGGTTTCTCACCAGTATGAATTCTTTGATGGAATGTAAGCTGTGTGCTCTGTATGAAGGTCTTCCCACATTCATTACACTGATAAGGTTTTTCTCCGGTATGAATTCTCTGATGAGAATTAAGTTGTGTATTTGACCTGAAGGCTTGGCCACATTCATGACATTCAAAAGGTTTTTCTCCAGTATGAATTCTCTGGTGGTAAGTAAGGGATGAGCTATATCTAAAAGCTTTCCCACATTCATTGCATTCATATGGCTTTCCTCCAGTATGAATTCTCTGATGGGAAGTCAGCTGTGTTCTCTGGATAAAGGTCTTCCCACATTCATTACAATGATAAGGTTTTTCTCCAGTATGAATTCTCTGGTGATAAGTAAGTTGTGAACTCCATCTAAAGGCCTCTCCACATTCATTGCATTCATGAGGTTTTTCTCCAGTATGAATTCTCTGGTGGAAAGTAAGGGATGAGCTATAGCTGAAAGTTTTCCCACATTCATTACATTTATGAAGTTTCTCAATAGTATGAATCCTCTGATGTTCATTGAGATGTTTTCCCTGAAGAAATGCTTTCCCACATTCACTGTATCTACAAGCTCTCTCTTCAAAATGTATTCTATGATGTTGAATGCTTGAATCACAGCTGAAAAGTTCCTCACATTCATTATCCTGGGAAAGTGTCTTATTATCACACTTCCAGGCTTCTTTCAATAAGGAATCCTGATGACCATCACTTGAATTTCTTTCCTGGAATGACTGAACTATAGTAAGGCCCAACTCTGAAGCTGATTCATTTATTTTGGACAAAGTCTTCAAATCTGTAACAAGCAAATAAACACATTATTTATTTTCTCCATCCCAAGATAAAGTACTATTATATTACTTTTATACCGTCTTCCCTTCTACTGCTAACTCCTCCAGTGTCTTAAAAAATGATATTCTACTTTGAAGGTAAATAACAAAAAATTGCATCACCTTATATGTATGGGATGATTATAGTTTATTATTATTTTTTTGGTTTTTGCAAGGCAGTAGGGTTAAGTGACGAACCCAAGGCCACAAAGCTAGGTAATTATTAAGTGTCTGAGGATGGATTTGAACTCAGGTCCTCCTGACTCCAGGGCTGGTACTCTATCCACTGCGCCACCTAGCTGTGTCCCTACAGTTTATTTTTTAAAAATTCACATATTTGGGGGAAATCATGAAGAAAAGAGGCATTACAGAAGTGAAAAAAGTTATATGTCTAAATGCTTATGAAAAGGAGCCTTCTGAATTTTGAAAGGAGAATACTAAATTGGCAGCCAGTATTGGCATCAATGAATAGTGCTAGATATGGAGCTCAAAGAGACATAGATTTTAGTCCTGTATCTGGAACTTAGAAGTGAAGAGCAACCATAGCTAAGATTCACTTAAGATTCACTTTTATCATCTATACTTAGGGATATTAATACACAGACTTCACAGGGTTTCATTAATGATCAAGAAAGATATTTGTTATTGTTATTATATTCAAAAGGATTTGACTCTCAAATTTGGGATTTCCCTCCAGTAATGCTGATCAAAACACAACTATGCCTGCCTGTCCCATCCAACTTTTGTCCCTATTATTATATTATTCTATTAGTTCAATACAGGGTGTCCATGCCACCATTTTCTCTCAACATTGCAAGTCCAACAGTGAAGCACTTTGTCCATCTGTCATGCCATGTTCTTATGATATGACCCATGAATCAAAGAAATAATGAATAAACATGAAAGCATTCTTCCCACTACACTATGTTGCTCCAATACAAAATGGAGGGCATTTATTCTGTGTACTTCTAGGGGGAAGAACTAAAATGAATGTGTGGAAACTACAGGGAAGCAGCCCTCGAGTGATTAAGAGTCTAAGAATAAGGGTTGTCCCTTTACAGATGAGCTGTATCACAAAGTTGTTAGTTCACCATTTCTGGAAGTGCTAAGATAAGGGTTGTTTAATTATTTACTAAGGATGTTACTAAGAGAATTATTACTGAATGAAAAGTCGAATTAGATTGCCTTCTTGTTCCTTTTAAGATTCAGAGTTTCTAAGTCCCACTTATACTGTTTAGATTCACCTCAAGGAAGAGAATAATGAAAGGAAAAATGATCAACTTTTTCAACCCATGCCACAGAAGCCTCTACGCCCTGGAAGTTAATTCCACTCATTTAATTAATTAATTAATTTCTCATCCTGAAAATATTGTCCTCCCCTGTGGCCCCTTCTTCCGTTTGTTCCTTCACCTGAGGACTTCAATTTGAAGGACCGCTGCCAAGCCGGTTAGGTTTTCAGTCTTCTCCAGGTTCCATTTCCAACTTTGCAGAACCCTTTTCAGACCCCAATGCCCCAACTGAGACAACCCTTTCACAATACTCCTGCCTAAATGTCTGGTAGCTCCTTTTAACATGTCTTCTATCAGAACCTATGCTACTTGAGTGCAAGACGTGTCTTTCTTTCTCTGCTCTATTTGTATTCTCAACTCTTGGTCCAGTGCCTGACTCATGGTAAGCCATTAATAAATGCTTGGGTGACTTGCGGTAAATAATGAACTGTATCTTTTCTTCTCTAGGGGTCCTATGTTCAGATCTCCCAGGTTCTGATTTCTAAACTGAGGAACAGACAAATTATATCTCAAGCAAAGACAGTAGAAGAAACTGAACATTATTTTTTTTAAAAAAGGACACCTATTAAGAATCAGTTTATTTCAGAATGAATTTTTTATTTTATTTTTATTTTTTTGGATTTTTGCAAGTCAATGGGATTAAGTGACTTGCCCAAGGTTACTAAGTAATTATTGTCTGAGCCAGAATTTGACCTCAAGTCCTCCTGACTCCAGAACCAGTGCTCTATCCACTGCACCACCTAGCTGCTCCAATTTATTTTATTTTGTGATTAACAAATTATCAAATTGACTATGACACTTTCTCACAACTAAATACACCATTCACCAGTACAGAAGTTGATACTTAACCAAATTGAGGAACAAGGCAGAAAGAGCAGACATGTGAATATCACTGCTATCTCAACTTACACTCTGGCCTTACTGCACCTTATTCCCACTGAATAAAAGTGTCCAAACAGATTAGTGGGGCAATATAGTTTCCACAGCAGCAAGCAGTTACAGAAGTAATAGAATTGAACTTCAATCTTTCCTTGATTTTATTGGTCTGCACCCATGTTACTTGAACATATTTCAGTTTTTTAAAACTATATACATAAAAAATAGAAAAAAATAAAAATAATAATAATAAAAAACTATATACAAGGGGGAAAAAACTGACCTAAGGGAATACTGACCTAGTCAGTCAACTATATGACTAACTTCTAAGTCATCTTTGAATTGATCCTAAAGGAATGTACCACCCTTAAAAGTTTGAGAATTAGGCAAATAGGAGTTCTCTGGAAGAAAGGCTGCATAAAGAAAAGATAAATATTCTACACTATCCAACATCTATTTCAATTCAAATAAGATTCTTGGTTACTGGGTATAATCCTGGTCCAATTTGGAGGCAGATTTCCTCCACAATGTCTCCTTTCTGAGCCTCTGAAAAGCATAATGTTCAACTATTCTTACTGAACTACTAAAACATCAAGGACAATTCTAAAAGACTTGTGATGGAAAATACTATTCACATCAAAACAAGGAATGCAGACCAAAGCATACTATTTTTACTTTTTAAAAATGTCTTATAGTTTTTCTTTCTCATGATTTTTCCCCTTTAGTTCTAATTCTTTTTTCACAGCATGACTAATATGAAAATATGTTAAACATGATTGTACATATATAACTTATATCAGATTACTCACTGTCATAAAGAAGGAAAGGAGGTAGAAAAATGTGGAATTCAAAAGCTTCAAAAAGATGAATGTTGAAAACAATTTTCGCATGTTATTGGAAGAAATAACATTAAAAGAAGAAAGCCTCATCTTTCATCTTAATTATACTTGTCTTTCAGTTTAGAAAACCACAACAGAGAGGTGATGCCATGACAAGTACATGAATTTGAATGAGGAGGTGCTGTGATAAGTCACTAGCCTAACCTCCTCCAGAGCCATCTGGGACTAGTGGCCAGATATAAAATATTTATTCAAATGCCAAAAGTACTTTGTTCATTTTCTATTTTATCTATCTACCCTTGCAGTATCTTCACTCTAGGAATTACTCGCTTCTCTCCATGCCCAAGATAGAACAGCTCTACGATTCATTTAAACCAAATAATGGGAAGCCATTCTTATTTGACTTTTTCCATATCAAACACCAGATATGGCCCTTCTCTTGTAAGGTCTAGGACAGGTCTATACTCACAAGCACCCAAACATCTTAGGGTAAGGAATGGAGGCAAGGTAAAGTAGGCTTCAGAAATCTGACCTTGCGGAAATGAGAGAAAGCTCTGTATCCTCCTAGGGCTACTGCACTCTCCTCTCTGACAACAGAGGCAATTGTGAAAGAAAAGGTGTAGGACAATGATTTGTTGAGAACAAATGAGGGCACTTAAGCTGTCCTTCTCCACTAAGTGAAAAACTTGAGGAAATTTTCCTATTCAAACCCTAAAGTGGAGAATTCAAGAGACAGTTATCGGCTGCATTTCACCCACTTACCTTTTAACCCTTTGCTCTCCATAATCCATGGTATTTTTCCTTGCTCCAACTGGGAGATCACATCTGGTTTGGAAACTGGAGGCCCTACTTGGGGAAAATACAAAAGTTCTGAGGATAGAAAACCACCTTCAAGTTAAAGGACACCCATTCATTTTCAGGGACAAGTTAGCACCCCAGAATAACCAAAGGGCAACACAAAGAACCTTTGGAAGATGATTTATGCAGCTGTTGTTTGTTCTGAGGGGAAGAGAGTATATAGTTAAAGGCAAGGGGCTGGAAAAAGAAAATCAGGTCATGTGTTCGCATCATAGGATCATTGATTAAGAGCTGGAGACAGCCTTGAGTCTATTCCTTGCATTTTGCAAATGAGGAAACAAAAGCACAGAGAGGTTAAATGACTTGCCCAGGCTCACATAGTGAGGCAGTGCTATATCCACTACCTACCTATCTAGCTACCTGGTAGGGCAGCTAGATGGGGCAGTGGATAGAGCACTGGTCTTTGAGTCAGGACAGGAGTTCGAATCCTGCCTCAGACACTTGATACTCACTAGTTCTGTGACCTTGGGCAAGTCACTTAACACTGCCTCTCAACCAGGACCATCTCCAGTCATCCTGATTCATATCTGGCCACTGGACCCAGATGGCTCTGAAGGAGAAAATGAGGCTGGAAACAACACAGCCTCCCCTCACTCAAATCTGATTCACTTGCTTGTCCTGGCATCACCTCTCTGACATCATGGTCTTCTTTGGTAATGAAGGACAAATATCATCACGATCATGATCATTAGGATCATTTATCATCTACCCACTTATTAGAAAGGTAAAATTCTTTCTTTTCTTCTGTTATTTAACTTGAGGCAACAGAAGAGGTACAGACTCAATGGCAGTCCCTTCCAGTTTTACAAAACAGTCCCTTCCACTGAATAGAGGCACCTAAATGGCACAATGGATAATACACTTAGGAAGATCTGAGTTCAAGCACAATCTCAGATGCTTACTAGCTGTGTGACCCTGGGCAAATCATTAAGCCTCTGCCTGACTCAGCTTCTTCATCTATGAAATGGAAATAAGAATAGCACCTTCCTTCTGGGGTGGTTTTGAAGAGAATAATCATAAAGCACTTAGCACAGTGATTGATATACAGTAGATGCTGCATAAATGCTCATTCCATTCTCATTCCTAGACGATGTAAAAATGCCTTGATTTACAGACACATGTGAGCAATTGCAGCTCTCTTCATGCCCAACAACACTCCACAGCATGGAGCCAGTGCAGAAGCACCCCAGCAGATGCCCAGGTCTATGTAGTGGGCCAGAGGAGCCTCTCTTACCCAGAGACACCAGGTTCCTGTAGTTCTCCAGCATCACATCCCTGTACAGTTCCTTCTGAGAAGGGTCCAGATAGCTCCACTCCTCCTGGGTGAAGTCCACAACCACATCCCTAAAGGTCACTGCCTCCTGCAACACCAAAAGCGATCTGGCTTATTCAGAACCTGCCACTCCCCATCACTAGGGACTAGGACAGGCTAGGGACTATGGGATGGAACTTTGGGTTCTCAGATTCCCAGTTTACTCTTACTTCCCTACACAGTGATAAAGAGTGACATCCTCTGGTTCCTTCTCACTTGTGTGGGCTCTCTCTCCAAAAATGTCAACAATAAAGCATTTCCCCTCTTTTTTTTTTGAGTGACAGTTGGCTTATTTATATTATTACAATAATCTTGTGAGAGTAAACATAAATCCCTCTCCCCCAAAGATAGAGAAACCTCAACAATAACGAGAGAAAAAGTGTACTTCAGTCTGTGTTCAGATTTCAATCTGTGTCCAAATTCAGTCTCTGACATGAGTTGCCTTCTTTATCGTAAGTCCACCAGAGAAGCTGCTTCAATATCTTTTCCCACAGTGAGCACTTCCCTCTAAAAGCCACTGACAATCGATAAGATCCATATGTCCGTTATAATTACATACATAGCTCTAACACTGTCATCAAACCTCAGTCCAAAGAGGTGATCAATAAATAAATGGAGCTCTCTATTTGGGACTGAAAAATGCAATTCAGACAACCTGCTACCTTATTCATCAGACAGGGATACCCAGGGAGGAAGAGGATTGTCATAGGTCAGGGCATAGTTGTGGGAAAGAGAAGAAGGGCAACTGGTTAGGATACACAGAACAGCTAGACCACTGGAAGGAAGTATTGAACAAGTTGAGAGATTACAAGAACAAGGTCATAAAAATGTTTTTGGAATAATCTCTGTCCAGAAATAGGGGCATTTGGAAACTACTAAAATATGCAACAGTTTTCTTGGGGGCAGTCAGAAACTGCTAGTCAGTAAGTAAGAGCCCAAATTTTGCCAGGGGTTGCCAACACCATTAAACATTCTCCAAAAAAATTTCCATTAATGATTAAATACTATTTCTATCAGATACTGTCCCTAGCAATTTCCTCCAGATTACACAATTTTCCATTGACTAATTAGAACTTATTTACAAGAGAGAGTAGCCCCTCTATGGCACCAGCCACTTTCTAGAGATAGCTTCTACCTCATATAGTCCTACCAGGAATGCTACTCTACAACCCTACATAATACATTCCCCAAAGCTACCATTAATGCACAAGTTTGAGTGACATTTTTATTTTAAAGAACATTCCTCACATGAAATTATTTCTCATTCTAACTATTCTTTTAGACCAGTTTAACCCTGGGCATGATTCTCAAGTTTTTCCCTAATTTAGTAAATAAAAGCATTTATTCCCCCCACCCCACCCTGGTCCAACTGATCCAAAAGGTTCCCCACCACTGTTTTTGCCTCTCTAGGACTTTCCCACTATGCTACTTTGCCCTGATCCAGCTAATCCTTGAAACTTCTACTTTAGGAACCCTGAATTCAGCCAGACCAGCAGTGTGCTCTACCTTGCCGGCTTGCCTCTGGCCTCCCTGCTCCCAAGTTCCCAGCCTTGTAAACCCAATGGCAATCTGATGATTCTCAGATCAGTTTGTCCAGCTTCCTGACCTCCAGTTACAGCAGACAATGTCTTCTAGACATCTTAAACTCAACATGTCTAGTCATTATCTTTATTATCTTGCTCTCCAAACCCTCTCTTCTTCCTTACCTTTTTTGTTTTGTTTTTTTTGTGGAGCAATGGGGTTAAGTGACCTGCCCAAGGTCATACAGCTAGTATGTATCAAGTTCCTGAGGTTGGATTTGAATTCAGGGCTGGTACTTTATCCACTGTACCACCTAGCTGCTCCCTAACTTTCTTATTAGTATTGAGGAGAACATTATTCTTCCCAGTCAGCCTAAGCTTGAAACTTAGGTGTCATCCTTGATTCCTCACTCTTCTCTCTCCAAATCCAATCTGCTGCTATGTTCTGTCAGTTCTACTTTCCAAACACCTCTTGCTCTTCTCCCCTCTGATACTGCCACCTTTCTGATACAGACTCATCACCTCATGTTTGGACTCCTGCAATCACCTGCTGGGGAGTCAGCCTGGCTCAAGTCTCTCTCCACTCCAGTTTATCTTTCAGCCAGCTGTCAATGTAATCTTCCTTACGTGACGGTCTCACCATACTATCTCCCATTCAAAAAACTCTACTGATTCCTTATTACCTGCAGAATAAAATATAAAATCTTCTGACTTTTAAAACCTCCCATAACCCAACTCCTTCCTACATTTTCAGGCATTTTTGCTTATCACTCCCCCTCTACATGATTCAGGGGCACTGGTCCCTTGCTGTCCCTCAAATGTGGCCTATCTCCTGGCTCTGTAGATTTTCCCTGGCTGTCCCCTTAGACCGGGAACCTTCTCTTTCCTTATCTCTATATCCTGGCTTCCTGCAAGTCTCAACTAAAAATATCACTTTCTCTAAAAAGTCTTTCCTAGTCCTTCTTAATGCTAATACTATCTCTTTCCTTCTACCCTGTAAATATCTTGTGTGTGTCTATTTTTTCTATCTATCCATCCATTCATCCACCTATCTATTTATGTTGCCTCTCTCATGAGGTTCTTTAGGGTAAAGACTGTTTTGATAACCCCAAAGCCTAACATATGCAACATGAGACAAAATAAACTCTAATAAATGCAAGTTGAATGACTGGAAAAAATATAAAACTCTTGTAACTAATAGGCCTAATCAAACAAAACAAATTCTTGTAGTAGCCATGTCTGAAAATCTATGCCTCATAGAAATGGGTCTGTCACCTTTCTGTCAGGAAGAAAGTCCACTGGTCCTCTGGAAGGGTGCTTGATCATTGTATTGATGGGGGGGATGGTGGAGTTGTGCTGTCACTGATCCAGCTGATAGCTGCAAAGTCTATTGGAACAGGGAAGTCCATCCAAACAGGAAAAGCCCATAAAGCATACTGCTCAGCCTAAAACTAGCTCAGGAACTTGAGGAGTTCAGACCAAAGGGGCAGCGATCAGATTTTGCAAAGAAAGTTTTCCAGTCTCTAGTTGGAGCTGTTCTGGAAATCCTGGAGTAACTCAATCTTCAGTACTCCCAAGAAAGCAGCAATAGGATCAATTTAGACATTTCTTCCAGTGTGAAGCAATGCTCAGCCCTAACATACAACATAAAGTCAGGAAGTAGCCTGGAATAACCAGAAAAAAAAAAGAATCTCACCATCAAAAGCTACTATGGGAACACATGCTTAGGACGTATAAATCCAGAAGCAAGGGATGACTTCAAAACACCTACAACATGGGGCAAAAGTATTCCCAGAAGAGATAAAGCAATGGATTTAAAAGTTTTTATAAATGTAATGAGAGCGCTAGAAAAAGGAACTGGAAAAGAAATGAGAAGATGATAGAATTGGAAAGAGAATTTTTAACAAACCCAATTTAGGATAAGCAATACAAAACCTTACCCAAGCAACAAATTCCCTGAAAATCAAAATGGTCCAACTAGAAACCATGCGACATGAAGAAATATTAATGCAGAGTCAAAAGTAGAAGACAATGTAAGATATCTCATAATGAAAACCAACTAACCTGGAAAAAAAGAGAAAGAAGAGAAAATTTAAGAAATTATTGGACTATCTAAAAGTCAAGACCAAAAAGGGAGCCTAGACCTAAGAAATCATAAAAGAAAACTGACTAGAACTCCTAGAACCAGATGAAAAAGTAGAAATAGAGTCTGGAGGTCTTCTCGAAGAAACATCAAAACAAAAACTCCTAGGAACACTACAGTTAAAATCCGGATTTTTTCAGGTCAAAGAGAAAAAAAAATACTGCAAGCAGTCAGAAAGAAAGACATCAAGTACTGTGGAGCCTACGGTCAGAATCACACAAAATGAGCTGATGCAGAGTGAAGTGAGCAAAACTAGGAGAAGAATGTTTATAATTATGGTAACGATGCAAAAGAAAAGACCTCTGAAAGACACAGGAGTTCTGATCAACGCAATGACATGATTCCAGAGGGCTAATAAAATATGCTGCTGCTCTCTGGACAGGGATCCTTGTGGAAGTGCATAATCCAGTCATTTGTTCTGCAACTGAAGTTCTGCTTTGCTTGTTTTTTCCAATGGGGAGTTGGGAGAGAGAAGGCAGATTTGGGGGCATCTAAAAAACAATAGCCAATAAACAATAAAATGCGGGGGGGGGGCGAAGCTTCCTCCCAGTTCTCAATCTCCCGTCCTGCTGGGGCTGCAGACGCAGGGCCCGATGGCACGGCTGGTGCCGGGCACTCTCCCCTGGCAGAGCCCTCCTCAGGCCGGTCTTCCTTCCTTGGAGATCGGGACAAGCACAAAACCCTTTTTTCTGATCCTAAAAATAAAGCGGGGGGGCCCCTCCAGCTTCCCCTCCCGGCCCGCAAGGTTCTGCCCAGGAGGGAGGGGGCGGCCTCCCTTCGGGGTCTCCAGGCTGGGCCGCAGGCCCCCCGGCCCCGCCCCGGGACGCTCACCTGAGGGGCCCGCGCCGGCCCGCGCCCCGGCTCCATCCCGTCAGCGGCTGGCCCGGGGGCAGCCAAGGCCGGCGAGCGGCCCGGCCCGGAGCTGGGGCGCCGCATCCCGCGCCCGGCCGGGGGTGGCTCGGGGCGCTCGCGGAGGGGGCCGGACCGGGGCCATCGCGCGCTCGGCCCGGCCCACCCCGAGGCCCCGCGCCGCCGCCACACCTCGCAGCTGACTGCAGCCTGCTCTCGGCGGGGCGGGGCCCCAGGGACGCCGGGAGGCTCCGCTGATTGGCTGGAGCGCGGGGCACGTGGTCGTGGAGCGGCGGGGGCTGGTCGCGGGGCGGGGCCGAAGGACAAAAGGAAGCGGCGGCCGCCGCCGGAGGTGGGGAAAGGGGAGGCCGCAAGGAACTCTGGGAATCGTAGTCCGGAGGCTGAAAGCGCCTCTTCTGCGCCTGGCTAAGAGACTGGAGCTTTTCCCCCCAGTGTTGGTGGAATCTTCCCAGAGGAAGATTCTAGGAGGACAAACCTTCCTGCCTGCCTGCCTGCCTCCCTCCCTTCCTTCCTCCCTCCCTTCCTTCCTTCCTTCCTCCCTTCCTTCCTTCCTCCCTCCCTTTCTTCCTCCCTCCCTTCCTCTCTTCCTCCCTCCCTCCCTTCCTTCCTCCCTCCCTCCCTCCCTTCCTTCCTTCTTTCCTTCCTCCCTCCCTCCCTCCCTTCCTTCCTTCCTTCATTCCTTCCTTTTTTTTCTTCCTCCCTTCCTCCCTCCCTTTCTTCCTTCCTTTCTTCCTCCCTTCCTTCCTTCCTCCCTCCCTCCCTCCCTTCCTTTCTTCCTTTCTTTCTTCCTCCCTTCCTCCCTCCCTCCCTTCCTTCTTTTCTTCCTTTCTTTCTTCCTCCCTCCCTCCCTCCCTTCCTTCCTTCCTTCCTTCCTTCCTTCCTTCCTTCCTTCCTTCCTTCCTTCCTTCCTCCTTCCCTCCCTCCCTCCCTTCCTTCCTTCCCACCCTCCCTTCCTTCTTACCTTTCCTCCTCCTTCCTTTCTTCCTCCCTCCTTTCTCTTTTTTCTCTCCCTTCCTTCCTTCCTTCCTTCCTTCCTTCCTTCCTTCCTTCCTTCCTTCCTTCCTTCCTTCCTTCCTTCCTTTCTTTCCTTCCTTCCTTCTCATATAATCCTCATCTCTGTGACCACTTCCTAACTGTGCAAAGCAACCCACAGGTTGAGACTCCAAGAGAACTCTCTCAGGGTTCTTAGCTACACAGGAGCCCTCACCAGTGTGTTTCTCATAATTAGCCATACCTGATTGCTTTTTAGCAATGAGTATTTACTACTAGCGTAGTGAGGACAGTTGCTATAAAACATTCCTTCAAACCAGGCAAGAACTCATCCCCTGTACATTCAAGATCTTTGGAAACAGTGAGCTTAAATTTAAATTTGAGTTGAGGAAGTGAGTTGGTTATCCTTTGTTTTCTCAAAGAGGACCAAAATGATATCCTAATATTAGAATCAAGGTATAGTGTGTGCAATTGGGGCAGGTCAGACTGATATAAGCTTGGAATGCTCTACCACAGGTCGGGTACATTTTGTGTTTATTCTGTAAATTTGTGCATCCTGCATTTCTTTTGAGCTACTTCACTTGTGCTTTGCTCATAGAGCACAGTGCCTTCTTTGTTGGGATTATGCCATAATGGCAGTCCTTTGCCAGTATATCCCATATCACATAATTGATTCCAAAATTCACTTTTTCAGGTCAGCATGTGAGTGCTTGCTCTGTGTGAGTTCTCCACAAAATAGTCTTTGAGACAATTGTACTTTTGGTATTAAAACAATATGACCAACCTTGGACTTGCAATCCCTACACTAGAGTTTGAAAGAATCTTAGTGTCCTGTACCTTAACCTTCCAGGTGATCTTCAGAACCTTCCTAAAACAATTTAAATGGAAGTGATTCCATTTCCTGGCATGGAGGTAGAATACTGTCAGTTTCATAAACTTCAGCACAATGTCTTTGCAGACTTTCAGTTTGGTAGTCAGTCAATACCTTTTCTCTCCCACACTTTCCTTAGGAGTCTCGCTAATATAGAGCTATGTCTCTGGCAAGGTATGAGTCAACCTCATTATCAATGTGTACATTCCTGGAAAGTATACAGCCAGGGTAAGTGAACTTAGCCATGAAATTCAATATTAATTCTTTTGCGACAACTGATGGATTCACATGTGGATGGTGTGGTGCAGGCTGATGGAGCATCTGTGTTTTCTTGGTGTTACTTGATGGCCAAAATGAGCACAAGTAGCAGAGAATTGATCTGTACTTTGTTGCATCTCAGCTTCAGAGCCTACATTGAGTGCACAATCATCTGCAAACAGAAGATCATGCACCAACACTCCCTCCACTTTAGTCTTGGTTTGTAGCCTTTTCAAGGTAAATAATTTACCCTTAGTGTGCTAACTCATGTTGATAACCCTGCTGGAAACATCATACTGAAAAGCATAAGATTAAGCACACAACTCTGCTTCACTCCACTGGTGAACGGGAAATCTCGAGAGGATCATCCACTAGCCAGAACCCAGGCAAGCACGCCATCATGAAACTGACGTGCAATACTGTTGAACTTCTCTAGGAAAACCAATTTTGCCATAATTTCCCACAAATCCTCACCTGACTGACATTATCCAAGACTTTCATTAGATATACAAATGTTGTTTACAGACCTTCTACTCCTGGCATTTCTTCTGGACTTATCAGGCAGCAAATACCGTATCAATCATTCCTCAACCCTTTCTTCCAGGTAAAGGAAGATTTAAGGAGGGCTCTGGAAAGAATCTTGCCAGCAATGGCTAAGAGAGAGACAATCTCCCCCTCCTAGGATTATCACAGGACAAATTATTCACTGTACCTTTACAGAGCTGGACAATGGCGATGCACTTGAACTCCTGGAGGATAACCCCTTCTTACCATATGAATTTCCTTGATAATCCATGACATATAAATTATACACACAATTGTATTTTTGTGTGTGTTTGTGTGTGTGCATGTGTGTGTATATTCTAATAGTCATTTTCTAGTGGATAAGTGATCAAAATATACAAACAAGCAGTTCTCAAAAGAGGAAATAAAAGGAAGTAAGAACCAATGAAAAAAATGTTCCAAATTACTGATAATAAAAAATAAAAATTCCCAAAGTGACAGTGATGACAAAAATGACAATAGTCAATGTTGGAGGGCTTATGGGATGTTAACTGCACTAATACATTGTGTATTGGTATAATCCTTTTGTAAAACAATTAGAAATGATGCAAATAAAATGACTAAAATGTTCATACCCTTTGATCCAGAGACTCCATTACTAGTCATGTCTCAAGAAAGCCAATGATAAGAAGAAAGTCTGATATACATCAAAATATAGCAGCACTTTTTATGATAACAAAGAGGCATCTAGCTGCCTGTGAAGAGAGTACTGGGATTATGGTCAGGAAGAGCTAAGTTCAAATCTAACCTCAGATATTAGCTGGGTGGCTGGACAAGTTATTTAACTTCACTCTGCCACAATTTCCTCAACTGCAGAATGAACTTTTTTTTTTTTTTGCAAGGCAATGGGGCTAAGTGGCTTGCCCAAGGCCACACAGCTAGGTAATTATTAAGTATCTGAGGCTGGATTTGAACTCAGGTCCTCCTGACTCCAGGGCTAGTGCTCTATCCATTGCATCCCCCAGCCACCCCCAGAATGAACTTTGTAATAGCACATGCCTCCCAGGGTTGTGAGGATCAAATGATCTTCACTTAGACTGGTGCCTGGTTTATTTCTGCTTTTTCCTTTCCTTTCCCCCTTAAAAGGAGCTGCCCAATGACTGAGGAATGGCTAAACAAATTGTGGCAAATGAATGTAATAGAATATCACTGAACTATTCATCATTTACTATGATAAATACAAAAATGCATGGAAAGAAATACCTGAAATGATGACGAGTGAAGAAAACAATATATACGATGAGGACAACTATGTCAGTAAAATGAAAAACCACACGCAGAAATCAAAAGTAAATAAAATTACAGAGGAATGACTAACAAAAAGAGATGAGAAGTGTGAATGGAAATCACGATTTTCATATTGATCAATATGATTTGTGTGATGAATTTACTAATAGTTTAATTTTAAAGATCATTTTTACAACCAAACTCTGAGAATTACAATGCAGTTAATTATCTTTTTTTTTATCATTCACTTTTTAAATTTTCATCCATTTGTACATGCTCATTTCCAAGTTACAAAATTTCCCTCCACCCTTCTTTCCCGCCCCCCCCTCCCCTCTAGGGAACAGTTAGGTTAGCATTTTCCATACATATTTTGTTAAACTTATTACAAATTAGTAATTTTGGCATGAGGAATTAGGATTAAGGGAAAGAGATACATAAGAGATGCTTTTTATAAAGTGCTCTTGTTTTTTGTTTGTTTCTCTTCCTCTGGTGCGGGATAATATAATCCATAACCAGTCTAATACAGTCGTCCTAGCTCTCTGGATTGTTGAGAGGAGTTGCTTCCATCAAGGCTGTTCCTCTCATAATGCTGGAGAAGGGTACATTGTTCTATTGATGCTACTCCCTTCACTCAGCATCAGATCCCACAAGTCATTCCATGCTTCCAGTGTCTGATCACTTATGATTTCTTAATAGAACAATAATATTCCATAGTATTCATGTACTATAATTTGTTTAGTCATTCCCCAATGGATGGGCATCCCCTCAATTTCCAATTCTTTGCCACTACATAAAGAGCTGCCATGAATATTTTGGAACATATAAGACTTTTCTCATTTTTTACAATTTCTTCTGAATACAGTCCTAGAATTGAATTGCTGGGTCAAAGGGAGTGAATAGTTTTATTGCTCTAAGTTCCATATTTCTCTCCAGAAAGGTTGGATCCATTCACAATTCCACCAGCAATGCATCAATGTCCTAAACCTCCCACAATACTTTCTTTTTTTCTTTTTTCTTTCTTTTTTTTAGATTTTTGCAAGGCAAATGGGGTTAAGTGGCTTGCCCAAGGGCACACAGCTAGGTATTTATTAAGTGTCTGAGGCTGCATTTGAACTCAGGTCCTCCTGGCTCCAGAGCCAGTGCTTTATCCACACAGCCACCTAGATGCCCCCTCATAGTTGTTTTAATTCACATTTCTCTAATCAATAATGATTTGGAGCATTTTTTCATTGGATTATATACAGCTTTAATTTCTTGGGGAATGGCTTTGTAACCTTATAAATTTGATGCTATTCTCTCTATATATATCTTAGAAAAGAGACCTTTATCAGAACCCCTTGCTGTGAAAATTGTTTTTCAGCTTTCAGTTTTCCTTCTGATCTTGGCAGCATTGCAAAACCTTTTAAATATAGTCAAAATCATGCATTTTTCAGTGTATATAATGTATTCTATTTCTTGTTTGGTCATAAATTTCTCTCCTTTGCATAGATCTGACAGGGTGGTTTTTTTTTCCTCTGTTAATTGGTCTATGATGTCACACTTTATGTCCAAATCCTGTACCCATTTTGACCTTATTTTGGTATAGTGTGTGAGATGTGGATCCATGCCTAGGTTTTGCTAGATCTATGTCTTTTTTCCAGTTTTCCCAACAATTTTTGTCATACAGCAAAGTCTTAACACAGAAGCTACTGTCAAACAGTAGATTACTATACTCATTTCCTACTGTTTCTTTAGAACCTATCCTAATCCACTGACCCATTACTCCATTTCTTAACTAGTACCAGGCAGTTTGATGACTGTCACTTTACAGTATACTTTTAGATCTGGTAGAGAGCTTGGCCATCTTCCTTTACATTTTTTCACCAGTTCCCTTAATATTTTGTTTGTTTGTTTGTTTTTGTTTTTGCAAGGCAGTGGGGTTAAGTGGCTTGCCCAAGGTCACACAGCTAGGTAATTATTAAATGTCTGAGGCCAAATTTGAACTCAGGTCCTCCTGACTCCAGGGTACTATCTACTTCGCCTCCTAGCTGCCCATAAGTTCTTTTTTTGATCTAATAATTTGTAAATTGTCTCAGATCTATCTTCCAGTTGGTTTATTTTTCCTAAAAAGTATTTAATGTTTTCTTTAATTGTCTCAGTCGTTTTACTTCATTTGATGAAATCTTGTAGCCTCGTAGATTATTGGCTTCTTTTTGTCTAATTCTAATTTTTAGGGTTTTATTTTCTTGTGTTTGCTTTTCCAATTGGTTAATTTCACTCTTTGCTGAGTTGCATTCCTTTTTCAGTTGGTCAACTTTATTTTTTGAAGGGTTGCATTCTCTTTCTAATTGGTTATTTGTACTTACCTTTTTCTTAGGTTTTTGCAAGGCAGTGGGGTTAAGTGGCTTGCCCAAGGCAACACAGCTAGGTAATTATTAAGTGTCTGAGGTCGGATTTGAACTCAGGTCCTCCTGACTCCAGGGCTGGTGCTCTATTTACTGTGCCAACTAGCTACCCTGATTTTTACTTTTAAATGGATTTATTTCTTTGATTAATTTTTCATAATTTCCCTGCATGACTCTCATTTCTTTTTTTCATTTTTCTTCTTCTCTTCTTTGGTTTTCATTTTTATTTTTGTTTTGTTTTTTGTTTTTTGTTTTTTAGTTTTTTTGCAAGGCAATGGGGTTAAGTGGCTTGCCCAAGGCCACACAGCTAGGTAATTATTAAATGTCTGAGACCGGATTTGAACCCAGGTACTCCTGACTCCAGGGCCGGTGCTTTATCCACTGTGCCACCTAGCCACCCCCATCTTCTTTGGTTTTTAAATTCTTTTTTAAGATCTTCTATGGGTTTTTGGATTTGAGTCCAATTCATAAGACTCTTTTGAGACTTCCCCTGTAGGCAATTTTTCACTGCTTTCTTCTTCTGAGGTGGCATTGTTATCTTTATCTGCATCGTAAGTGATCTTTTTTTCCCTTAGGTTTTTTCCCAAGGCAAATGGGGTTAAGCAGCTTGCCCAAGGCCACACAGCTAGGTAATTATGAAGTCTGAGACCAGATTTGAACCCAGGTACTCCTGACTCCAAGGCTGGTGCTTTATCCACTATGCCACCTAGCCGCCCCATAAGTGATCTTTTAACTTTTTTGCTTATCCTGATTGTATGAGCTCTAATGCTGCGGTACAGTCAGTATAGACCCAGGCTTTTTATGCTGGGACTGGGATCTGATCCCTGGTTTGTCCCTGATCAAGATATTGCCCAGTGTAGGCATTGCCTTTTCAGGTTTGTTTCCTCCTTCATGTCCAGGTTCTGCCTATGTAGTGGTTTGTTCCCAACCCAGTCAAGGGTTCAGACTTGGAACCCTCACTGCAGGCTTGCTATATAGCTGCCTGGACCATACTGTTGGTACCCAGACTGCACTGTGGCTAAAAACCTCCCACAGGCTTTCCCATTCTCCTGCCTAGCTGGGTTTTACTCCCCCCCCCACCCCAAGAATTAGACCATCCTGGAAGATCCTCCATGATGTCTGCAGTTGAAAACATCTTTGGATCTTATCTTTTTGGTGGAATCTGTAGCATTTTTGTCTGTACAGAGGCTTCATTTAGTGTTGGGTAGGGCAAAGCTCCAGGAGCTTGTTATTTTTCCTATAGCAATCCCCCCCCCCAGGATACAGTGCCCATCAAATACCTGTGGGATTTCTCCTCAAGACAGGTCATCGTAAGGCCTCCAGAATCCCCACTACAAACATCTTTCCCTTCTAAGAAAGAGATAGGAACCATGAAAGTGCTTATGCCCATGGTGGATCTCCACAGAACATTAGTCAGCCCCTAGATCCCCTTAAACCCCTACATCCGAGTCACAATTCACAATTTCCAGGAACCAGATTAGGGAATGCCACCCTCCTTTATATCAGACTTGGAAAGGACAAAGACCAGCTAATCCAAATCTCTCATTTTAATGAAGAGAAGCTGAGTCTCAGAGAGGGGAAGCATTCAAGACCATATGGTCAACTTGGCAGAATTTCTACTTGAATTAGAGAGTGAGAGACAAAGAGACAGAAAGACAGTGGGAAAGAGGGGCAGAGAGACAGATAGAGGAGGGAGGACACAAATAAAACCTCCTTTTGAACAAATATGCAGATTAAAGACCTGAGATCCAGGCAATCAGATGAGCTACCTCAGGTCACAGAGATGGGAAACATACAAGGGCAAGATTTGACCTCCATCTTTTCAGGCCATAGCCCATCTTTTCTCCTCACCCAGAAGTCTGATCATTGCTTTTCTTTCTCATCATCCCCCTAACATTGACACAGCATTCTTGAACTGTTTTCAGCATCATCATCATCATCATCATCATTAGCAATGAACATCACTTTAAGGTATAACTAGTATCTCATTTTTACACTATTACAAGCCTGAGGAAGCAGATACTTTACTTCTTATTCCCATTTGACACTTGAGAATACTAAGGCAGAGGTCAAGTGATTCGCCTAGAGTCACACAGGTAAAAAGTATCCAAGACTGGCCAAGTGCTCTAACCACTGTGATACTAGCTGCAGAAATGTTTGCTGGTCATTTTGCCAACATGACCTCCTTTGGTTTAGAGGGAGGCAAACAGGCAGTAAGTGATGAAGGTGGGATTCAAATCCAACTCTTCTGATTTCAAGTATACTTTCCAGGTCTCCCTCCATCACCAAGATGTTACAGCACTGCCATCTTGTGGTCAGAGCCTTGAACAGCTGAACTAACGGCAGGCATTGAGTACCATCTGACTGACTGATGAGAAGCTTCTTTTCAACCATGCTCTCATGAAAAGAGTACAGGGTTTAGATGAATAAGAACCGCATCAGAATCCAGACTTTCCTATTCACTATCTTCTTAAATTTGGGCAAGTCACCAAAAGTGACTTAATCTCCTCATTTGTAAAACGATCTAGAGTAGAAAATGGTGAACCCTTCTAGTATCTGTTAAGAAAATCCCCTCAAAAGGAGTCAAAGTGTCAGTCATGACTGAAATGGTAGACTGAAATTTTACAGAAGGGAAAGCTGAGGCAAAGAGAGATTAAGCAATTCTCTTGTGAGAAGCAGAGCCAGATTTGGGAACCAGGTTTTTTGGCTCCAAACTCAGGTTGCTTTTTATCACAATGCCTGCCTGATTCCCCAAGATTCAGTTTTCAATTTCTTCATCTAAGATGGTGGTATCATACACTACTTATCTTCCTACCTTTGTACCCTTATAACCTTAGCACTTGTGACAACCTGTCAATTTTGATGTGCCCCATTATCAATAGCTCATGAATACTTAGTCCAGAGTGTTTAAAATTTTTTTTAATTGACATCTTAATCAATGGCACACCTCTCTCTTAAGGGGAGAGGGGCGAGGAATGCCAGAAATGTTAGGTCTTATATGCAGTTTGAAAGGCTTTGTTCCTCCCCCTTCATGTCAGTCATTGGTTGGGGTCACCAAACCAACTGATTTAATTCACCCCCATTTTTTCCCTACCCTGCTGCTCAAAGGGGAAGTATGCAGACCCTAGTTAATTTAGAAAGAGGTGGGGCAGACCTGCCTAATCGCAGGATTTTTTGGAGGCTAAATCTTTTGTCTTAATTCACACATCTGCCCATAGACAACAATATAGGCAGACCCCAGTCTTTGTAATGTAAACTAAAAATTTTCCCTTCATATTCTTGTAGAATCTAAACACCCCCATATTCTTCACATGCCCCAAACTCTGAGACCCCCCACCCCTACTGTCAAGATTCATCACCTGTGACTGTTCCATGACCTTCTACACCAGAATGCCCATCAGCTGTTGACAAGGATGCAGTTGTTGCTACCAAACTTTGGTGATCTCTGTCCAAAGGCCATAGGCAGCTTTCAGTATTGTCTGAAACACTCAAAGATCCCAGGAAAATGCAGGGGTGGACAAAGGTCACCAAACGGAAGGGAAATGTGCATTCTTCCGTTACCAGAGGTCACTACTAATTCAAGTCACCAACAACACTCAAGAATGATTTATTCAGCAGCTACTCTGTACCAAGTTCTAGACTGGGAACTAAGGATACAAAATTAAGGCAAAATTCCCCCCCTCCAAAACCAACCAAACCAAAAAAAAAAAACAAAAACCAATGCCTGCCCTCAAGAAGCTGACTGTCTGATGGGGGAAACAGGAGACAACAAGTACAAGAAGATATAGATGAAACACTGAAAATAGTCAACATAAGGAATGAGGGGGGAAGGCTAGATTTTAATAGGCATCTGAAGGAATCCAGGGAAGTCAGGAGACAGAGATGAGGAGGGATGAAGGAGAGCCAGAGAATATGCCCAAATATTTTTATTCCCCATCTCTTCTTCCAAGAGGATGAAGGAAACCAAAATCTCATAAGGAGAGTGGTTGGCAAAATCCTCAGGGTTCTTGCTATCCCCACAGCTTGGAAGCCTCGTGGTGAGACTGACTGGGTTAGCGTGGAGTTGCTGCCTTCCTTTCCCCATGGCTTGGCTGCTCTAAAGGAATTACTGTGTGCAAATGGAGCAGGACCCTAATAGTGGGAGAACCCAGGATCAGGGAAGATAGGTTGCATTAAACAGAAACAACTAGGGACTTCCAGGGAGTTTGGTCCAAGGCCACCACCAGGGAAGGTGAGGTCAAAGCTGCACAGGTTAGAGACCTTATTCCAGGATGTCTCTCTTGGTGGCAACCTGATTGAATGACTGGTTGACTTGGTTCTGCTCTGGTGACACCTCCTGAGTCCTAAAGGAGTTGTGCTTCATGAAAGACCTTGAGTTTACAGGATCATAGGACCATGGATGGACTCCAATGTTATCAGTCTAAACCCCTCATTTTATAGATGAGGAAACTGACTTATAAGAACCAGGTGATTTGCCCAACTACTAGGGAGATGCCATTGGCTGAGCTGTCCCAAGTTCCTTTTTGATCTGGAAAGGAAAGTGTCTTTGGCATGGAAGGCTCTATGGTGGGATTCTAGAGTCCTGATTTTCTGACCTTGCCCTTTCTTTCATCCTGCTGGTTTTCCAGAAATGAATCTTGGGTCCAGATAGCATGAGTGTAGCCTTGCATATTGACTCAGCCTTGTGGGGTAGAAAGAAGGCTGAAGAAAGAGGCAGAAAATCTGGCTTCACACTTTCCTTGCTCAGTGCCATCTTGGACAAATCAATGAATCTGCTTAGGTCTTCATTTCTCATCTATATAGATATTGGGTTAACTGGTCTTGAAGGCTCCTCCTAGAGCTTTAGATCTATGATCTGTGATCTCTGACCCACACTGAGTTCCCTACCCTACACCATAGTCCTATTCTTCCCTGACTGGGGCAGGGGGTCTTCTTTACTGTTCAGTTATCCTTTCATAATTTGATTTTTTTGTTTTTTGCAAGGCAATGTGGTTAAGTGACTTGCCCAAGGCCACACAGCTAGGTAATTATTAAGTGTCTGAGGCCAAATTTGAACTCAGTCCTCCTGACTCCAGGGCCAATGCTCTATCCATTGTGCCACATAGCTACTCCTTAGGTCTCCTTTCAGCTGTATTTTCTGTCTTGTATATTTCTTCTTCCAACTTCCCACCATTGGTTGACTTGTTTGCTGGGTATTTAAATTCACCCTTTGCCTAGGGATCCTGCCTTATGTCAAATTTCCTAAGAGTGTGGGTTTCCTGGGTCCTTGGTCATAGAAAGCACATTCCCTGGGTTCTGCCCCTTAGATTGCTACTTATTGCTTGGTTTGCTCCTGCTGTACCTCATATCCTGGAACTAGGACTTGGTTAGACCTTGGTCATTGATCTCAAAGATCTTCTCTCTGCTTTTTAGACTCTGCTTGGTCCTGTTCCCCAAGTCAGATTACACCCAAGAAGTCAGCTTTGGCTCTTAGCCCCTGTGGTCACTATCATTCTCTGTCCCTCTGGCTTCATTGAATCAGAGACTCCTGCTTCATGTTACAGAGCAAAATCCACAGTGAGGTTTCTATGATTGAGTAATTCCCATGGCCCAGGTACTGACAGTGGTAACTCAGTCTCTAAATTGAGTTCAATTTTGGATTCACGACAGTTCTGAGAGTGGGTATGCATGTGGTGGGTTACAGGCTGGAGGATAGTGTACAGTTCTTTTGGGTGGTGTAGACTTGCTTAAGGGTTTCAAACCCCTACAGCTAGTCCCAGCTTCTCATCCCCCACCCCCATTCCATCCTCCCAATTTCACAAAGTAGATCTTGTTCCTGAAGACATTGCCAGCAGGGCTCAGAGTGAAGGACTAGCCTGGAGTGTGCTACTCCCTCCTGATTTCATAGCCAGAGGATGAGGGTTCAAATTCCACATTTCTCACTTACCACTTGTGGGCCATTAAGCCATTGAACTTCTTCAGGACTCTGTTTCCCTTACCAGTCAAATAAAGAGGATGAGTGATGGTCTCTGAGCTCCTTTCCAGCTTTA
Organism: Macrotis lagotis; assembly: GCF_037893015.1. NCBI lineage: Eukaryota > Metazoa > Chordata > Mammalia > Peramelemorphia > Peramelidae > Macrotis > Macrotis lagotis. The sequence continues at coordinate 914,121,577 of NC_133658.1, forward strand.
GATCTATGACTCTGTGACACAAAATTAATCCTTCTCCCTTCTTACTCTGAGATCCTGAGATCTGAGTTTCCCACTTTCTATGATTTCTGCTCTAAAGCCCTTTTGAACTCCAAAATTCTACAGTGTAAGATTGCTTTAAGGTCAAATCTCCAGATTTGGAGATCACTGGAGATCTCAGTTTCTATCTTTGCTCCTCATTACCCATGTAACACTCATCTAGTCCCCTTATCCCTGGGGACTTCAGCTTCCCCATTTGTGAAATGAAGAAATTGGTTAGGTGACCTTGAGGCTGCTCAATCATTCAGTAATGCCATGTTTTCTTCACCTAATGAGCCTAGAATGGTTCATTTTCCTTCTTTCCAGCAAAACTTCTTCCTCCCAATTCCATTTCTCGGGGCTGTCCTGGCACTCCTGGTGTGTTATTGATATTGTGGACATCATCTCTTTCAAGGTTAGCTTTGAGAGGAGTCTTATGGGGACCCTGTCATAAGCCAGGATTGCCCAGGGACCCTGATGGGTTGGTGGGTTTCTCCCTACCTCCCATGTAGGCAGGCTCCTGGTTCATCCATATTGCCCTCTGACACCCTCACATAGACTTGGGCACCCTGAAGGAAATAAGAATTATGGAATGAGTGGATTCTAAAACATGAAAGGTGACCCAGAGGGCCCTGGGCAAACAGGCCTGTGGGTAGAGGCCGTGCTAGGGGAATATGAGTGTCAGCACTTGTCTTTTCACCCTGGGAGTCTCATAGACCAGGAAATCCCTTCTCCTCCTTGCTGTGCTCTAGGAGAAAAGGCAGGCTTTGGAGCAGAAGGAGCTATTGGGAAACTGAGGCTTGGGGAGATTCAGGCTCAAAGTTTGTGTGGAGGAGATTAGATGCTAGTCCAAACCTTGAAGAGGGGGCATGTTTATGGATCTGTCCAAATGGGTTTGGAATAGGAGGTGTGAAGGGGGAAGAGACAGGGAGAGAGTATAGACCAAATCTCTGCCCCTGGGTTAGGGTGAGACTCTCAAAACTGGCCTTGAAAAATAGAGAAAATCCTAAGGATTCTTTTCAAAACCAAGATGAATGAAATATGATCCCAGTCATTGGCAGCTTAAAGTCTAGTAAAGGAATTAGAATTCATTGATCATTGTAATAGGAGGCAGACAACCACCACCAGAATCACCACAAGACCACAACCAGCAACACCACCACAAGAAGCATTTCTAAAGTCTTAATTCTGCACATCATTTATCTAATTTTATACTTACAATCATCTCATAAGAAAGGTGTTATTGTTATCATCTTACAAATGGGGAAACTGAGGCTAAGAGAGATTAACTTTGGCAGGGTCAGAGGGCTAATATGATAATCACAGAATCTCAGAGCAGCAGGGCTGAAAGACCATTTTATCCAGTCTAGATGTTAAATTCTCTTCACAACATCTGTGGAAAGTAATTTATTCCAAGTAGGTAGGCCTTGACCTTTCCAGCATATTTCACTTTTGGAAAGCTCTCACTGAGAAGTTTTTCCTAACATCCAACCCAAATCTGACTCTATTTCTGCTCTCTCAGGTCAGAGCAAGCTCTCACAGTGAAGTAGGCCTCTGGATTTGGAGTCCAGAAGTAATAAAATAAAATTCTACTTGGAAGGAATCTTAGCACAGGGAAGGTCAGAGCTGGGAGGGGTCTAAGAACATATAATGATCCAATATCACAGTGGAAAGAGACCTTAGAGACTGTTAAGGTCAACCTGTCATTTTAAAGTTGAGGAAACTGAGAGGCCAACAGTGGTTGAACAGATTGTCACCACTCATGCATTGAGTTAATGGCAGAGTGGCACATATCTAGAGGTAGGTCAAATTGTCGAGGACCTCAAATTCTGAGATTGAATTTAGATGACAGGAAATACATGCAGGAAAGCAATGAGAATGGAAGCTTCATGTTGGCTCTTGATGGAAAGTTGAGTGGAAGGAGCAGTGGCATTCAGCTAAGCAGTTCAGTCAAGGGCTCACTGCACTGGAATGGCCTCCTTGTCCCAAGTTGTCCATGGTTCCATTGCAGAATTCCTTCCTGGGCTGATAAATATAGATAGGGAAGAAGGTTCTAACAAAGGTTTGTTTGTCCTAACAAAGGTTTATGAGTCAGACATGCACATACTTTCCATGGACATGTTTTCATTTTGTCAAACTTTATTAGAGAAAGTAATTAGGTTTTTTTTTTTGTTTTTGTTTTTTGCAAGGCAAATAGGGTTAAGTGGCTTGCCCAAGGCCACACAGCTAGGTAATTATTAAGTGTCTGAGACCGGATTTGAACCCAGGTACTCCTGACTCCAAGGCCGGTGCTTTATCCACTGCATCACCTAGCCACCCCTAGAGAAAGTAATTAATGCATTATAAAAGGTGGTACAGCATGGCCAGGGAAAGAGCAGGCCCTGTGCAACTTGGCAGCTTATGGATTTATGACCCCTTGTTTTCACATTTAATTCATCTGGCTAATGAACTTAGAGTGCATTATATATGTGTGTTTAGTGGCTTTTTCCCTCTTCCTCGTCAACCTCCTTCCCCTCCTCTCCTCCCTCAACCCCACTATCCAAGGGCCTGGGGTACCCAACAACCAGTCCAGGGAACCAGGAGCCAACCACTCCTCTGAGTAGCAGCAGAAGCCAAAGTTGGGGCCATTGGACTCAGCTAGTCTTGGGAGCCTGCCATCTTGGCCACCCCGGTTGTCTGCATGGGGAAACTTGGGATGGATTATGAAGTGGGAAAGGGTCCCAGCGATAGAGCCTTAGCATAGCACATCATAGAGAAAAACACCCTGGGTTGTCAGTGAGATGAGTTAGAGTTTTGCTGTGACCCTTACATTGAGTCATTGGTGAATTTGGGTAATCCTTTCCCCTCTTTAGGTTCTTATCTAAAAAATGATGAGGTTAGGCTACATGGTCTATCGTCATTTTTAGCTTCAAAATCCTGTAACTAAACTGTTTTTAAAGTTTTTTCATAGAATTAAATATGAGACCTGTGATTACAGCAACTCCTAGCAATGCAGGCCAGGGAATTCTCTGTACATTGTAGACCTAAGAGTTGAATAGAACACTAAGAAATCAAGTGACTTGTCCAGAATCACACAGCTAATATGATGATGAAATGTGACCCCAGGACTTTAGTTTCAAGGTTAACTTCACTTTTCAGGGAATTTAGGGAGACATAGTCATGGGTAGGGTAGCTTAGAGCAGAGCCAGACTCCTCCAAATTTCTCTGGTCTTCTGGCTGGACTTTCATAGTTCCAGAGCATGGGGGGAAAGCTTTTAAAAATAGGGGGACTGGGATAGCTAGGTGGCACAGTGAATAGAGCACCAGCCTTGGAGTCAGGAGGACCCGAGTTCAAATCCAACCTCAGACACTTAATTACCTAGCTGTGTGGCCTTGGGCAAGTCACTTAACCCCCTTTGCTTTGCAAAAAACCCTTAAACAAATGGGTGGGATTGAGTGTTGTGGATTAGAGTATAGATGCTTGGCCCTTGAGTGAAAGACTTGAGCTCCAGGGTTTATAGAGCCAGTGCTAATTAACTCTGGAGAGCCTATTGGTGAACTTTCAGATCAGCAAACGCTACACAACAAAGCCCAGTCTGAGTTACTGTCTAGACTTAGGAAAGCAATGGATCAAATGTAATGCAGATCCATCTTACAAGCGCATTTGGCTCCCACATCCTATTGGTGTCTATACCACTCCACATCCCCAATCCTCAACTTCCTGTGAGAGGGAATGCTTCCAGCAACAAACTGACCCAGGCCACAGCCAACAACCAAGCCTGGGTGTGTGGAATGAGTGTGTTTTGTGTATTTGTGTGTAAGAGACAGGCAGAGAGACAGGGAGACAGAGAGGCATGCACAATTTAATCGGTCCAGCCATTCGCCCTTGCATCAGAAACGGCTACTCTTGAAACATGGCCAGTTTGGCATTCTGATTGGATTCTGGGCTTCACATACCTATGACTACCAGGTGAGGACTTGTCTGTCCACCATTGATGTCATCTCCTGCCTTCTAGATCTCCATGTTTAGAAGACAAGAAATCAGTCTGCTTCTACTCAATTTGAGATGGGGATGGGGTGAGTGGTAATTCAAAGGATTGTTGACCTACCTTAGATCACACTGTAAGAGAAAGCAAAGACTCTTGTATGGCTAATGAACTTCCCCCCCCCCCCCCGCCTCAGTTACGTCAATTTTTTTTTAATGTTTAAAAATTTTGAGTTCCAAATTCTCAATAGTTTCTACATGTGCAATCATTTCTGTATCATGAAAGAAAATACAAGATGCTAGAAAAAAGTGAAAAATCCACTGCTTTCATTTCTCTCTCTGGAGGCATTTTTCATCATGGGACCTTCAGAATTGTCTTGAATCATTGATAACAGCCAAGTCATTCACTGTTGGTCACTGCACAATATTGCTGTTACTGCATACAACCTCCTCCTGGTTCTGCTCATTTTGCATCAGGGCAAGCAAGTTTTCTCAGGTTTCACTGAGTTCATTATGCTCATTTTTTTTTTAGATTTTTCAAGGCAATGGGGTTAAGTGGCTTGCCCAAGGCCATACAGCTAGGTAATTAAGTGTCTGAGGTTGGATTTGAACTCGGGTCCTCCTGACTCCAAGGCTGGTGCTCTATTCACTGTGCCACCTAGCTGCCCCCAATTGTGCTCATTTCTTAAAACACAATAGTATTCCATTACAGTCAGAGACAACTAGTTCAGCCATTTCCCCATTGGACAGCTCTTCAATTTCTAATTCTTTGCCACAACAAAAAGAGCCACTAAAATATTTTTCATATTAAGTCCCTTTGTTTTGTATTTCTGAGCTAGTAGCACTATTGCTCTATCAAAGGGTACGCACAGTATTAAAACCCCTTTGGCAGAATTCCAAACTGCTCTCCATAATGGGTAACTGTCCAACACCAACAATCCATTAGTCTCAATTTTTCCACATCCCCACAATTTGTCTGATAGGTGTGGAGTGGTATATCAGTTTTTCATAGGACAATAGGTAGCTTTGAATTCGCCTGAAAATTGCCTGTTCGTATCTTTTGCCCACTGATTCAATTGGGGAATGACATGTTATGAATTTCAATCACTTCTATATTTGAGGGGTGAAGCCTTAAAAGAAATTGGCTGTAAAATTTCCCCCAGTTTCCTACTTTCCTTCTAATTGTTTGCATTGGTTTTAGACCCTTTTAAAGATACCCTCTAGTGTTTCTCATTGGATCATACATTATCATAAATCTGACGTGCTCCCCCTTCTGATATGCCCCTTCTCAAAATTATGGCTCTGTTTTGATCTTATGGTGCATAGATGTTCTTCCATACTAGTTTCTACCAAATTGCTTCTAATGGACTTTGCAAAGGCAGTACTGGCATCTGGAAGGTGGGACTTCTCCCCAGGGGCTGTCATGCTCCGGGAGGCTGTGGAGAAGCTGAGAACTGACCTCTCTGCATCTCTTTAAAGGTTCCTCTTTGTATAGTTCATTTGGGTAGTTACTGTCTCAAGTCAAGGCAGTCAATTGAAGCACCCACTGTACTAGGCCCTGGGAGTAGGAAGATGGGAATCAGTCGCCACCCTCCAGGAGCTCCTGGAGATGTGGGGCTACAACAGTCTGAGCAGGGAGGAGAATCCTGGACAATGAGGGGAGCAGGAACAGCATTGAGATGAGACTCTGGTGGGACTGGGAGTCCAGGGTGGGGCTGGCAGGATAAGTCTCCCAATCCAGAGGCTGCTGGGTAGAGCCCTGGGAAGCTGCTAGGTATGTGACACTGATGTTCTAGTGGAGTTGTGGGGAACACCAGGGAGCACGCCAACCCCTGTACACAGCTATCACCATCTTCTCCAATTGTAGCCCAGCCTGGTCTATACTGGACCCTATCACAGAGTGATGGTTGATGAAGACAGCTGGAACCCACCGATGAAAAGATGGTTTACTCCCTGTCCTCCATAATCAAGGTGATTCAGGGTGGTGTCTGACCCAGGCCACAGCCAGCGCCAAGCCTCCTGTGCCCACTGTACTTCCCAGCTGAATTCTAAGTTGGACAACTTGTATGCTGGTAGGCAGAGGGCAGGGGTGGGGGGGGATCCTTGGTCTTCCAGCTCTACCCCATTTCCACTTACCAGTTTTATAACTACCACCATCTATTATCTACCACCACCACTACCAATACCAATACTGCTATTACTACTACTAGCATCACTACCACTATTACAACTATTACTAATATATCCACTATTACTAGTATTTATCATGAAAGGTTTGTAAATCACTTTGTATTAACTCACATGTCCAACTCCAAGACTCCATTATGATCTCCAGGAAGCAGCTGGAGATGCACTTTTCCAAGGTCATACATCTAGCCAATGCTGAGATAGGATTTACACTCAGGTCTTACTGACTGCAAACCCCAGACTGTGTCTGCTCAACCACTGAGCTGCCATGATAGACCAGGCCCAGGACACTAGGGTAGTAGTCCCTGATGGCTTTCCCCTCTCTGGGCTGCAACCTCAGAGTCAACTTCTCCCTGAGGAGTCAGAACTTTTGGATGATGGACAGGAAGGGCATAGCATGAGTGCCACTATATCAGGGCCACTTGGTGCTCAGCCTGATTTCTCATAGGTTTGGGAGGCTCCCGCTTCAGTGTTGGGTATCAGAGACCAAAATGGACAGAGAGGGCTGACTTGACTTCAGAGGAGTCAGCCATAGGCTGTATCATTTGAGAAGACCAGTGAGGTCCCTGGTTGAAGGGAATGTCCAGACCCAGGAAGCTAGTGGTTCCACTGCCCCCTTCCTTAGAACTCATCAGAGTTCTAGGTATCATGTTTGAGGAAATAATTGGGAAAACTGGAGGCTGTATGCAGGAGGGCCACCAAGATGGTGAAAGTCCCTAAAGCCACACTCTGCAATATCCATTGAAGGAGCCAGAGATGTTTAACCTGGAGATGAGAAGGTTCCGGAGAATGGGAGGGGGCAGGGGGAGGTACCATAAGCCCTTATGTGAAGGGCTGTCACATGACAGGATGGGTGGTCTATGGACCAAGTGTTAGAAGAGTTTAAATGTGTAAAACAAAACAGAGGGCTCCAAAGGAGACCAATGATAGTGAAATGCATTCAAAAGTCAAGCTGGTCCACCTAAGTAAAGAGCCTCTGCCATGGGTTCAGTCCTGTGGGTGGGTAGGTGGGTGGACATGGAAGACTAAAGAACTCCCCTGGTGGCCTTCACCTCTGGATTCCATTGGTCTGGTTCCAGATGATTTAATACTGAAGCATTAAAGAGCTCATCTACTTCAGAACATCTGTGAGAGCCTGGGGGCATGACAAGATTGCAGTCTTGAGGTTCAACACCATCCTCAGGTTGCAGGGGCATGAACTCCATTCAAGGTGGGTGGGCTAGGTCTTGTCATTGTCTGCCTGGCTGGGAGGCAGCCAAAGAAGAAAGGGTGGCTGCCATGTTCAGGGAAGCTGCCATTGATGGCTCTCCTAGAGTCTTTCCTAGGGTCATAGTCTCCATCCTTCACAGGTACCAGAGATCTCCAGCACCATTTTGGCTCACCTGCCCTCTGTGATTCATGGAGAAGTATGGCAGACCATAGTGGAAGCTGTTGTCCTGCTAAACTCACTTGTACCAGGTTGTCCTTATTTCCCTCCTGAAGTAGCTATGGCCTCTGAAGGAGGTCGATGTTGGCTGGAAGGCTCAGGGCTAGAATCTGGTATCATGTTTGGTAATGCCATGCTTTCCCTCCACTATCACCTTGCTAACATTTTAATTACAAACATCCTTGAGCATCAATACACCCAACCATGATGATGATGGAGCAACTAGTTTCTCACTTCAGTAAACACATCTTACAAGCAAGGTGGTGTGGTGGATAGAGGGCTGGGCATAAAATCAAGACGACTTGAGTGGGAGACCTATCTCTGATACATCCCAACTGTGAGATCTTGGGCAAATCGATGGACCACTGTGTCCAAGCCAACTCTTCCAAGTTTGGCAGAGAAGGTGCCAGCTGCGTGAGTAGGGGGAGTTCCCTATGCCAATGATAACAGAGATCCCAAACCCAAATAATGCTCTTACACTTCATCCTTCCAAGTCCCCCTCAGTATTGTCTATTCTGACCGTAGCTCCCAAATAGATCATACATAAGACCACCCATAGATTTAATGAGAAGGAACCTCGGTGGTCATTGAGGAAGTCAGGCCCAAAGGGCTGAAATGACTTGTCCAAAGTCATGATAGGAGGAAGCAAAACAGGGAATTACTGAATCACAGATGTTGCAGTTTGGTAGAGTTTAGAACATTGGCTCCAACTCTCAGCCTGGCCCTGACCTGGGGAGTCAATTCATTTGACTTCAGCTGACATGTATTGAAGACCTCCTGTGTGCAGAACACTCTGCTAGCCCATTGAAGAGACTGATATGTAGTTAGGGGGCAACTCCTACCTACTTAAAATCTGAAGTTGGGGATGAGTTACCCGTAGAACCATTCTACATAGTCTTGCTCAATGGGCACATTAGAGAATGGCAGGGCTGTAGGAGAGATTCCCGAGAGGATCCAAGGAAGTATGTGAATAGGGGTCAGTTGGATTGGGTGAGTCAAGGGAATGTGAGATCAAGGCAGTGGAGTGGGTGTCCTGTTAAGTTTGTGGAAGGCCTTGAATGCTGGGCAGAACTTAGCTGAATGATGGGGAGCCACTGATGTTTCCATTACAGGGATATTGACAAGGTTTGAGAATTTCTGAAAAAAGACTCTGCCTTTAGTATAAATATTCTAAAAGCTTTGATACCCAGCATCCAGGAAAGCTCAGCTCCCAGTAACAACCTGAACTGCTTAGAGGACAGCTGGCACCTGTGGACCTTATTGTGATAAGCAAGTATGGGTTGGCAGGGACTTAGCTCTATCTCACCTGACACCCCCTCCCCACATATTCCTGGTGGGTGGGTGAGTGTGTGTATGGGGGGGCAGTGCTAGTTGGGAGCCTGGACGTGGAGTCACTTCCTTCCCCAGACGATGGGTGGTCTGTACCAAGTGACTAAGGTACTGGGCAGAAAGGAGCCGCAGGAAGTCTTTCCAGAGCTCTTCTGCTAGTCTCTCAGGAACTGAGTAGTAACGCCCTATTCTGGCAGAACCCGTCAACTGCAGACAACTGAAGCATCATCCGGATTGCAACCCTGGTGAGATTCTGTCCTGCAGGTACTGCTCACTGGCTTGCCAAGGCTCGGGGGGATGAGCTCCTGGGCTTTGAGAGCATGACAGTTTCCAATCACCTTGACTAGATGTTCAACTGAAGTCTGGTTCCCTGCCAGATATGGGCAGCTCCTGGCCCTGAGAGCGAGCCTTAGTCATCTTGGGGCAGGCCAAAAACAATAGCCTTTCTGCCCTTCATCAATCCATTCATCAAGAGGCACATCTATAGAGGACCTACCATGTACCAGGCTCTGAAGCCTGGAAGACAATAGGGGAAAAATTCAGAGGTGGGGACCCCATCTTCTGGGCATTGTTATGCCCAGACCACCCCCCCTCCTCTCTTGGGACTACTGTCCTCCCCAGCCTCCACAAGGCCTCCTGGCCCTTCTCCTCAGCTGCCTGTTTTCTGTTTGAAGGCTGTGTTCTCCCTCTGACTGGCAGCCCCTCTGTCACATAGAAGCTTGCTAATGAACTGATGGGTCTCTTTTCCAGACTGGTCATCAAAACTCTCCAGCAGATGCCTAGTCAAGCAGGGAGCCAGAACCTGCTACAGAGCTTGAAGCACCAAAAGATGTGGACTTTCCTGAAAGATGCCAAGTCACAGAGGAGTGTATCTTCTGGCCAGGTAACCTGAGCCACCCTCTGCTCCTTTGGGGGATATTCACAAGTACAACAAAGAGGTTTCAGGGTGGATTGCAGAACTGAAAGGATCTCAGGGATCCAACCACAGCCATACTGGGATGCCGGGGAGTCCCTCGCCATGATTTCATGCTGTCTTGAGAAGACCCTTGGGAGGGGGATTGGATAGGAAGGAGCTTCTCTGGTAACAGATGAGGAAACTCTAAAGGATTGTGAATGTCTGATGGGATTCTATATCGAGCCTTCCTGACTCTGGGTCAGGCAGCATCTCCTAAGGTCCTGGCTCAGCTTACTGGATAGTTTAAAAATACCATGTAGGGAGAGGCAGAGTCAATAAAACCACTACTAAGACCTAATGGTCTAAGCATCTACTATGGGCAGAAACTGCTGATGAGGCAAAAAGTGTAGCTCCTGCTCTCCAGGAGCTCAGTTTCTAGCTGGAGGAGAAAACATGAGTCCCTGTGGGCATGTACTAAATGGATCCAAAGGAATGGGAGGTTGGGGGAGGGGGTGACAGGACCAACTTTCCACAGGTGGTGGTGGTGCTGGAATCTATAGTCATATGAAAAATTGCTCAATAGAAAACTGCACATTTAAACATCTGAGAAACCAACTCATACCTCTCAGATTGACCAGTGTGCCTAGAAAAAAATGATCACTGTTGGAGGAAATGTGGGAAAAGACACTAATGCATTGTTAGTGGAGTTGCTAACTGATCCAACCTTTCTGGAGAACAATTTGAAACTGAGCCCAAAGGGCAATAAAAATGTGCAAAACCACTATTGGGGGGACGGCTAGGTGGTGCAGTGGATAGCACCAGCCCTGAAACCAGGAGTACCTGAGTTCAAATCCAGCCTCAGACACTTATTACCTAGCTGTGTGGCCTTGGGCAAGCCACTTAACCCCATTTGCCTTGCAAAAACCTATGGAAAAAAAACACTATTGGGTCTATGATCATGAAAAAGGGGTAAAAATCCCACCTACAGCTCTTGTCAAGAATTGGAAATTGAGGGTGTGCCCATCAATTGTGGAATAGTTGAACAAATGTTAATGTGATAGAACACAATTGTTTAAGAAATCATGAGGGATGGGATTGCAGAAAAGTCCCTGCCCCTCTAAAGCTGCCTCTCTCCTTCCCCAGAGCCATCACTCTTCCTAGTACTCCTACAGACATTTCAGAGCTGATGTTCCCGGGACTGGATTCAGATTCATTCAAGCTCCTGGAGAGTCAGCAGCACAGCCACCTTCAGAGAAGTGGAAGGTGGGCAGCATAAGGGGAGCCAGAGCTGCTGCTTCCTAGCCCAGAGGCTGGGACCTCTCCCTCTTCCCCTGCCTGGTCATTGCTACCATTTGTGGGCTCTATCTTGGGCTGATTGGGTGGCAGCCCAGGGAGCAGACCAGAGGTCACCAGCCAGAGGTGGTCAGAGATCAAGGTGCTGAACTGATCTGGGTCTGTTAGCTTGGCAATAGGTTCCTGTGACCTGTGGGCAGCCCCAGGGTGGGAGGGTGGGAGGCTTGCCCCCAGAGTTTGCTTAATGAATTCACGGAGTCGGAGGTCAACACCACCCTGGCTCTCCTTCATCCCAACACCTCAACACTTCCCTCCCCCTCCCTGTTCCCTCTTCCCAGAAGGTGTTGCATCATGGGGAGCTGATCCCAACCAGGTCTCTGCGGTCCACCTGCAGGGGAGGGGGAGGCAATCATCCCTTTGCCTGACTTGCCCCAAGGGAGACAACATTCTGAGGGGAACTGGAGATCAAAACTATCTTAAGGTGTGTATTTGTATGTGTGTATATATTTATGAATATGAGCATGTGTGAGCATGTGTAAACATGGGGGGGGGGGAATGCTGGGGTGGCAAGGGGGAGACCTAGGGGGGCCAATTGACAACCCTCCTTCAAAGGCTCTTTGATCCTGGGTTCAGTGGGCCCACACACTCCCCCAGCCAGTGGGCATTGATCTCTGGTCTAGGGGCTGCCCACAGAAGGATTTTTAGTCAAGCCTTGTTCAACTAGCATCTCAACCTTGACACTGAGGAAAATGGGCATCTCCACAGAACCAAGGCTTGCACAGCCCTGAGCCTCTGGTCTCTTCCCAGTGCCCTTAGGGACTTGCCACCGGAGGGATCTTCCTTTGCTCATCACTGTCCCCCTTTTTGGTCTCTGCCAGAAGATGATGAAGTTCACAGTGGTAAAGTTGACCAAGGTGGTCAATCATGTCCACAGCATCCTGCACCTGCTGTCCGAATGGCCCTGGGCAACATAGCCATCAGGGCTCCCAAAGAGGTGAGAAGAGGGAGCAGTTGGGGCCCTCCCTGCTGGGTGGCCTGTCTCCCCACCCAGGTGAAAAACTACCAGAAGCTGCTTCTGGAGACGTTCCTCAGTTCATTCAGTGATCCTTTAAACAGTCAGGTGATCTAAGAGACCATGATGGCTCTGACCAAGGTACTGGGGCTGATGGGCAAGCCTGGCTCGGAGTTCCACTTTTGAGGTTATCTACAGTGCCTTACTCAGCTGCTCCCTTCAAGGGTTTTTGAAGATGTGAGTCAATGGCCCTAGGTCGGGGAGGGGCTTCTCCCAGGATCTGGAACTTAAAGGGGCCTCAGAAGCCATCCACCCCCATTTTACAGATGGGGAAGCTGAGGGCAGGGTGGGGAGTCACACAGGTGGGGAAGAGTAGGCTCCCCTAGGTCCAAATCCAGGGCTCTATTTACTTGGAAGCAAGTGGTTTGTAGGCTGTAGCCTAGGGCAGGACCTCACTGCTCTTCTTTCCCACATTTATCTCATCCATTGAAGCCTTGGGCAAGACACTCTGAGTCTGTGGACAACTCATCCTCCAGACATGGGTCAAAGTGGTTAGGTGTATAAGGGAGGCCATGGAGAAAGGAGAATGGGGGGAGGATTAACTGGTGGAAATTCATGTCATTTCTTGCAGAACACACTCAGTGAGCGAAAATCCTGGAGCCAGGAGAGGTGGAGTGTGCCCGACCCATGGCCATGTGAAGGAAAGGGGCCGAGATGGCACTACAGTGAAGATAAAGGTTGTAGTAACATCCCTGAGGGCACCAAAGACCTCACAGTTCCCAGAGCCTGGATGTTATCAGGGAACCTCTGGAGAAGTTTAATACAATTTGAGGATGAGGGCTGGGGTGGCTCAAGTGAGGGAAGCACTAGGAGGGAGGGCTTGAGGAGATCCCAGGATCAGTATGGTGCCTCCCCTTATCTGCTGGGACTTGCAGCACTAACAAAGCAGCCCAAGGTTCATCCAAACAAGCACCATAACTAATCCACCAGGGCCAGGGCTGGTGACAAAGGGGCATACCCTGATCCAAGGAGGGTATGATTACTTGGGGAGGAGTGTAAGGATGAGCACAGTACAAGGAAAGGGGGAAAAGGAGGGAGGGGATCAGGGTGGGCTTCCTAGAGTAGGTGGCCCCTGAGATGAGTCTTGAAGGGTCAGGAAGTTTCTGAGAAAGCAGGGAATAACCTCAGGAAAGGTCTGGGACACTAGAGGGGAAAGCTTGGGTCTCCTGCTCAAGAGACCAGAGAAGATAGAGGGGCATTGAGTAGCAAGGTGGGGAGGGTGGGGAGGGAGCCTCCTTGGGAGGCAGGTCATCACTATCAGAGGTAATAGGGAGCCACAGCAGACTTTAGAGCAGGTGAGTGACCTGGTCAGACTGCCACCTGAAGAGAAGCATCTTGGGAGCTTGGTGGGGATGGATTGGACTGGGGAGAGACTGGAACCTAAGAAATGCTCTCTGTAGTCAGGGAGAGGGACTAAGGCTGTACTTGGATGGTGTCTGGGGGGAGGGAAGGTATGGGGATGGAGAGGGAAGAGGCAGAGGCAAAGGCAAATTTCTTATTTTGTTGACACTGCAAGTTTTGTCCTGGAGCATGTGGGCCCTTCAGACTTGAAGGGCCATCTGATTCAATGTAAATTGTGGCACCTCTGACACCCTGCCCACCCGCCTATGCAGTTGGACTCACGGGTACTTCCTGCACCATGGAGGAGGTCACTGCCCTCCTCCCCATCTTCTGAAGATCTGTGGCGGTCTGGAGGGTCTGGAGGGTGGGAGGCATGGAGATGGGCAGGCAGGCGGACTGGCAGGTGAAGGGAGGAGAGCCAAAGACTCCTTTTGAAACTTCCTTTTGGGGGAGTCCTACTCTTCTTGGGTCTTGTGCATTCTTCACCCAGAGTAGCTGCTGCTGCATCTGAATGCTTGGCAAGTCCCCCCTTCACTCCCTGCAGCCCCCCACCTTCTAGGCTCCAGATTTCTGCAGTCAGATTTTCTCACAGGTTCTCAAAGGGGAGAGAAAGACAAGAAGAGAGGAAGAGGAGGAGGCACTGATGCTGGTCTTGAACAGCCTCCCACAGTGACTGTCACATACCTTGGTGTTCTCACTCTCGAGCCACACAGTAACAAAATATTGATGTATCAAAAAGAGGGAATTTCTAAGATACTCTCCCATCATCTTGGGGTACACATTCTCCTTCTGGTATAGCTGCAGCACCTCACAAGATGTCTCCACAGCTGTGTGTAAAGCAAAGCAGAAGGGAAGGCAGGCAGTGAGGAAGAAGAGATGAAGCCAGGGTCTCCCTCAATGAGATCTTCACACTCAGAACCTGCTCCAGCACTGAAGCTCCAAGACCAGCTGTGAACAGCCAAGGTCGCTCCCCAGGAGAATCCTCCCTGCATTCCCCCACCTTCCTATCCGCTCTAATTTTTGAGCTCATACCCTAGCATATTTAATATCAAGCCCTGGGAATCTTTACCAATAAAGAGATTTCCTAGCAAAATCTAGGGTATAGTAATTACTATCAGGTAATCTCCAGAGAGGGTCCCTCTGCCCAGAATGTCCCACTCACTCCATGTTATGGAGACCTGCTAAAATCCTACCCCATCCTTGAAAATTCAACTTCAGTGCCACCTTGATCATCCTATCCTGATTCCCCCCAAAAGATATGGCCTTTCTAACTTCTGAACCTGGATAGAATCTTGTTGGAACCTTTTGTTTTACTTGTAGGTTTGTCTAACTCACTGGGTCCCTATTGTTTTACCAATATTATCCTATTTGGTCCCCACATCAAACTGGAGAGGTACATTTGACAGATGAGGAAACTGAAGCAAACAGAAGTTCAGTGACTTGCCCAGGGCCACATCACTAGTAAATATCTGCAGTCAGATTTTAATTCCGATCTGCCTGACTCTAGGCCCGGCCTCAAGAGCAAAAATCTATTTTGTTCTCAGGTGTAGTTTCATGTCTCTCAGTATCTAGCACATTGGCAGATTCTCAGTATTGTTGGATGCATGGATGGATGATTCATGGAGAAAGTTCCTCTCTCTAAAGCTGTCTGTCCTTGGGAAACTTTCAGACTATCAAACTTCTGATGTATTCTATCCCATTTGCCAATCTCAGATTGGAGATTGTGGTGGCTAGTGTGACCCGCATGTAGGAGATAAATTTGAATATTTCAAATAAATTTGAAGACAGATGTATGGGCTAGGGAAAGTGAGCCTGAGGGAGTTGTCCCCACTGCCTTTCCAAACTCTCTAGCCCTCCAGACCCACCTAGCAAAAGCAGCCTTTGACTCTTCTTCACTTTTTAGGGTTAGGTACTAGTAGAAAGAGAAGGGGAAGGAAGGTGACAGAGGAAAGAGAAATGGAGAGAAGATGAAGAGAGAGAGATAGTTATGGAGAAGAGAGAAGACGGAAAAGAAGAGTCATGAAAGAGGAGACAAGGGAAAAGAAGACTGAAAAATGGAGGTGAAAGAAGTCAAAAGGGAAGGGGGGTGGGTAAGAGGATACACCCCAAAGAGCTTATGCTCCAGTAGGGAAGACTACATGTCTGTCCATAGTTACATACAGAGAAAATGGAGGGTAATCTTACCAAGGGAGGAACAATCAGGAAAGAGGTTGGAAATGGGATAAGTGAGGAATGCTAAGGAGAGCTGTTACCTCAATTTCAGAAGTCTTCTATGAACAGAGCCCAACAGAAGAGAGCAGCAGCAGCAATGCAACACCCACAATGATGAAGACTACCAAAATGGTCCATGGGAGATTTTCTGGAGTCATTTGGGTGACCAAAGGAGGAGTCATCGTTGAGACCATAATTCTTTCTAGAAGTTGGAGAAGAAGGCAGAAGAAATCTTAAACTCCATCTTGAGTGATAGCTGAGGTAGTTCATACTCTGAGTATTCCTCACTAGGTCAGTCAGTCTTGACTCTATAGAGCTGAGCCTTTGGGAAGCCAGCGAGCACATGGGGGTGCTTTCTTAATGGGAAGTATGGTAAGGGCTGGGTAAGAAAGGAGCAGCTAATTTTCACATCAGTGGCCACAACCCAGGCTGGGTCTAGCCCTTCAGTCTCTGGGATATCATTCTATGTCCTATTTTGCCTAGGAGGCAAAACTGAGCTCCTATTGATCTCTTGACAGATGGCATTCCCAAATTTATAATTCTTCCTCCTAAGTATTTCCTCCTGACATTCAACCAGAGTCCTAAAATAGTCAACTCATAAGTCTGCTTATCATCCCACATGACTGTGTGATACCTGTCTTGCAAGTGAGAGGTGGATATGTCTTTTGGGTAGCCAGCTTCTCAGGCTACCTGCCATTTTGTTCTCTTGCAATGTTTATTTTTTTCTCCTTCGGCCCTTGAAAGCTGCAGTGGTGAAAAGGCTATACTCAGTTTTTACTAGAGAAAAAAAAATGAGATGTGATAGAGTTCATTGTCCTTGTTGTCTCTGGCTTCCACCCTCTTAACTCTACCCACATGACTTCCCCACCGCATCACCCTCTCCTAATCGTAATCTTGAGATAAAAATTGAACTAGTTAGACGGTCACCAAGAGACCTCTCGAACTTAAGAGATTTTGTAACTAAAACATTATCACAAAGGTAGGGGTGACCAGGTGAGAGAAGTGGTTGTCTAGAAAAGGCAGGGAATTTTGAACTTAATAACAGAATTGTCATTTGGTTGATAGTGTACTTGGTGGAAATTCAATCAAGAAAACTATATGACTAGCATATATTATAGACATGTCTTAGGCATTGGGATTTCCAAGTAGGTAAAGAATATAGAGTGAGGGGATTGCAGGATCCTAAATTTAAAGGACCTCCCTGAGGGTCATGTACTTTAATCCCTCTCATTTAAATTTTTTTTTTATTTACTTAAGGCAATGGGGTTAAGTGACTTGCCCAGGGTCACAGAGCTAAGGCAATTAAGTATCTGAAGCTGGATTTGAACTCAGGTCCTCCTGACTCCAGGACCAATGTTCTATCCACTGCACCACCTAGCTGCCTCCAATCTCTCTCATTTTACAGATGAGGAAACAGACCTAAAGAGGTGAAGGAATTGCAGCTCTACCAACTGGTAAGCATCAAAAGTGGGATTTAATGCAGATGCTTAGACTCTAGAGCCAGTGTGTTTCCCACCATACCAAGCTTTTCTATTGAAATTTTACTTGTCACCAATTTTACTTATTCCCATGGTGGTGGGAGGAATAAAGATCAGTTCTATGAGAATCAGACCAAAGAATTTCTGGGGGGAAAAAGACCATCTCCTGTTTTGCTAATGAAAAAGTAGAGATTTGTGAGTGGATTCTGTACTGCTTGAATGACTGAGTCTAATTATTCAGTTTGAGGTTAGGAGGAAGACCCTAGGGACCTTCCCAAAGGATCTGTGCTAAGCTGGCCCTGAGCAGTTTAACACTTTTGTCAGCAACTTGGGTAAAGGCATGAGTGGCACGTTCATTGAATAGACAGATAACACAAAGCCGGAGGGACAGTTAATACATTGGAGAGAGAAGAGAGAGTTAAACAGCCTTAGACTGAATGGAATACTGTAAAATTGGATAAGAATACATGTAAAATCACATATAGAGGCTGCAAAATGTTCATCATTTCAGTATAATGTGAGGGAGGCATGGCTCGTCAGCTGTTCATCTAAAAAGACTTTTAGTGAGCAACAGGTTCATTTTGAATTAGCAGTGTGGCAGGGTTGTCCAAGAAACAAAAGCCACCTTGGGCTACCTTATCAAAGGTAAAATGCCCAGGAGAAGAGGGAGGGTGGTCCCTCTGTCCTGTTGAGATCACATTTGAAAAACTACATTCATTTCAAGGAACCATGTATCTTTTGAAAAAGCAAGATAGTAGAGCCTACTATCTCCGCCAACACTAAACCAATTGCCAACCAACTTTAATGGAAGGAAGGAAAATCCAAGAAATCTCAGGAACAGTGGCACCATCTTCGCAAACCAACAACCCTACTTCCACAGCCTGTCCCTGAACCCACTGTCCAGGCAAGCAATGCTTGGAAAGAGATGGCTTGCCAACTGTTCCTGCAGGAGCCACAGCTCCCATCCTCAGCAGCCACAGCTACAAAAAACACGGAAAAGGAAGTGGTCATCAATTAAGTCCTTGAATTTGTCAAAAGGTTCTACTTCAGAAACATATCTGACTTTATTAATGAGAATGACATCAAAGAAGAGGTATGACCATCTGGAGCCTCTAAACCCCTCTCTACTCTTAGATCCAGGGGTCCTGCCCCCTGTCCTTCAGTTGAGCCTTCCCATAAATATCATTGCTTCTGTGTTTGGGGGCTAACTGGTCCTGGTCCTGTCACGCTTCAACTTCCTCCAAAGTTCTTTGTGCTCAGTAACCTCTCACCTCAGATGCTTCCTCACTGTGTGAACCTTCACCTCTCTGGACTCAAGGTCCCTCGTCTGTAAAATGAGGGCTTGGGTGGATGGTATCTGAGAATCCTTCCATCCTCCAGTTTCTGATCCTATGAATATAATATAAGGAGAGGTATGAAGATAAAGCAGAAATTAAAGAAAATTCAAGCATTTACTAAGAGTCTGGTATATCCACTGCTGGGGAGGGAAGAGTAAAAAGGAAGCAATAGGGGTGGCTAGATGACTCAGTGGATAGAGCACCAGCCCTGGAGTCAGGAGGACCTGAGTTCAAATGTGGCCTCAGACATTTAATAATCACCTAGCTGTGTGGCCTTGAGCAAGCCACTTAACCCTATTGCCTTGCAAAAAAAAATTAATTTAAAAGGAAGCAATACCTTTTTCCTGAGGGGATGGGAGGCAGAGTATTAGTACACAAGTGAGTAAATTCAAAATATATTTGAGAATGAAGGAGAGGTTAAGGAAGACCCTTATAGGAGGTGATTCGTCAGCTCTGTTCAAAGAGATAGAGATGAGAAGGGAGGGAGGGCATTTCAGTCAAGGAAAATCAACAGTTTAGCAGAAATAATGGTATGAGCCTAGAAATTATGGTAAAATATCTTCAATGCTAACAAAAGAACCAGGGTAGGTAACCTGGAAGAGGTGGTCCTTAAGCTAAGTCTTGACAGATAACTAAATAAGCGCAGGGAACAGTAGATCTTCCTGCTGAGGTATGGACCAGCCACCTCCTGAGCTCTCTTTCAGTCCTAAGATCAACAACCCTCTCACTTCAGATGCAATTTGAATCCTGTTTTGTCTAACCTGGTCATGCTCAGAATCCTAGACTTACATCTTGGTCTAACATAAGACCCAACCACCTTTTCAGTCTTCACAGTCAAAGTACCTTCTTCAGGTGGGGGTGGCTGTTGGGGTGAGTTCTGAAATTTAACTGCCTTTGGCATCAAAATTCTGAAAAACTCCATCTACTCCCAAAGTTCAAGAAAAATAACTTCTCTGAGTGGGACCATGTTAGAGAGAAGGGGGCAGATGGGTCTCCCTGCCCTTCTAGATAAAAGGGGAGTGGCAGTAGAGGGTCTAGGCTAAAGGAGAGTTTAGCAAGAGGGGCTGTTCAAAAAGAAACAATAACAACCCAATCAATAATGCCAAGGCTTGAGAAATATATAAAGAAACTTCAGTGTTGTCACCCTTAATAAACCTGAGGCAATGTCTGAGCTATAAGTCTACCAAAGAGAGGTAGGGGAGATAGACCAACCATTCACACTCAGTCATAGAGGAAGACTGAAAGGGACTAAAAAACAGGTCTAGTCTGACCTATTTTCTCCCATTTTACAAAGGGAAAAACTGGGGTTCATTCCCACGGCCGAATATAGTTAAATCAGATGCAAACCAGTTGAGCTCATCAAATAGTAATTAGACACCAGGGAAAAACAATCAGTTTCTGATTGGAAGAAGTTTATTTTTGTTGGTGTATGGGGACCCTACCTACTGGGGGAGGGGGGGACTCATGAAAGGTCTCATGGAGGCTGCCCCTGAACCCGAAGGCAAGCACAGGTCCTAAGGAAAATGAGGTGAGAATGCACACAAACCTACCTGTGCAATGACATGGTGATGGGAAATGGAATAGTAGTTGAAGCAATTATAAAAGTTTAGTTCAACTTGACTTTTAATAGAATGATACCAAATCTATTCCACTTTTGTGCTAACACCTGAGGACTGGATGCTGGGAGGGAGAATCAGGAGAGAGTCACCAGGTAGGATCATCCTTGGGAAAGTCAGATGGATGAATTCGAGAGGAGGAAGGAGTTCAGTGGTTTGTGTGTTTAAAGTCTCACCGGGTGGTCTCTCTGGGGCAAGGTGGACCGCCTCGCTCTGTTAAGCTCACCAGGAAGATGGTCAGCAGAGATTGTATCACTTAGACTTGTTAATACTTCCCTGACTTGCCCAATGGTGACTGGAGCCGTTTCAAACTGAACTGATTGAATGTTACATTTTCAGTGTGACTCAATGTGGATCAATGTACAACATGGAAACAAATTGCTTTCTGTGGGGAGGGGGGACGTAAGATTGGGGGAAAAATGTAAAATTCAAATAAAAGCTTTAATGAAAAAATAAATAAATAAAAATAATAAATTTAAAAATATAAACAATTTCCAATGTGAGCATTTATACCTCAGAAGTCAATGGACGCTACACGTGATGTTTATTGTTATGTTAATGTAAGACATGATGTGAGAAAATGATGGAGAAATGTTAATAATGTTGACCACGTGACCTGCTTATTTTTTCAGAGAGCAAATAAATATTTGTCAGCACCCCAATGATTCTGTGTAAGATTTTTTTTTTAAATTTAAAATGAATCTAAAAAGTAACAGCTACTAATTCATAATGTGAACTGAAGCAGTTGCACTTCTAGCAGATCCTCGGTTTCTTCCTTGTAAGCTGATCAGTTTGGATTCCTTCCAGTATCAAAATAATGAATAAAGGAGGCAGATTATCATCAAAGAAAATGCCGAGTTGATCTTAGGGAACTCGTCAAACTTAATTGACCTCTTGACTACATTGTACAGACACACTCCGGTTTACAGAAGCCTAGTGAATGCAGGTCTCAGTATGTTGAACTGGGTTGGTGTATGTGTGTGTACCCACAAGAGAACTTGGCATAGACTTCCCTTGAGAGATGGTGATCAGAATTGCATTAGAAGATACAGGGCCTGGGGTAGCTAGGTGGTGCAATGGATAGAACATGGCTCTGGAGTCAGGAATACCCAAGTTCAAATTTGGTCTCAGACACTTAATAATTACCTAGCTGTGTGGCCTTGGGCAAGTCACTTACCCCATAGACTTGTAAAAAAAAAACCCTTAAAAAAAAGATGTAGGGCCAGTGGAGCATTCCTTTCCCTTTTTGCATATCTATGAACCTCAGTCTCCTGTAAAATGGAAATAGAAATACTCATACAACCTACTAACCACATTGATTGGGAGAAAAGGTTTTTGTTAATGTTGAAGTGTTAGAAAAATATAGATAACTCCCTCGCTCTCAAGAATCTTACTCTAGGGGGTGGCTAGGCGGCCCAGTGGATAGAGCACCGGCCCTGGAGTCAGGAGTACCTGGGTTCAAATCCGGCCTCAGACACATAATAATTATCTAGCTGTGTGGCCTTGGGCAAGCCACTTAACCCCATTTGCCTTGCAAAAAAAAAAAATCTTACTTTAAAAGAAGAGCCTATCTTTGTCTCTGTTTTTCTTCTTCCCTTTTTAAGAATTTAAGAATTTTAAGAATTCTTTGGAAAAGCAAAATCAGGTCAATGTAGGTGTAGGGAAACAAAATAAGTTTCAGGAGAAATAATAATGCATGAATTCTACCTGGGTTTTAGAGAACTAGAAAGTAGGGAAAGGGAATTATTCTAAATAGAATAATTAGAACACCAACGTAAAAGGTCTTTGAAGTTCTCTGATAGTATTTTTTAATATATGCACACTACATAAAGAAGTGGAGCAGCTAGGTGGCACAGTACATAGAGCAGCTTTGAAGCTGAACATTTTCTTCATATTAACATTTGTAATCCATTTATATTGGAATGTGTACATAAAGTATCATGAAGTAAAAGATGAATTGAGGGCAGCTAGATGATGCAGTGGATAGAGCACCGGCCCTGGAGTCAGGAATACCTAGGTTCAAATCTGGCCTCAGACACTTATTAATTGCCTAACTCTGTGACCTTGGGTAAGTCACTTAACTGCATTGCCTTAAATAAATAAAATTAAAACAAAACAAAGATGTATTGTTTCAAGCTGCTCCATTGAAAACCATTGTAAAAATTAAAATAGCTCGAAGTCCCACTTCATTCCCATCATATTAGCAAAAACAAGATGAAATTAGTTAATTATGGAGGGCTAGTAAAAGGACAAGAAGACTAATAGAGAAATGTCTGAAAGTGCTCCATGGATTCTGCCACAAAATTCTGTCACTAAACTGAGCATATTCAAAGACCCAGCAATCCTATGTGGTATATACCTTAAAGAGATTTTTTAAAAAACTCGTATATAAAAATATTTACAACCTTTTTTTTTTTGTTGAAGCAATCAATTAGAAACAAAGTGGACAATCCATTGGGGAATGGCTGAGCAAACTTTGATAGATTCATGTAATCAAATATTATGTCATAAAAAGATGAATCTTTACATACTTAGAAAAACTAAGACTTCTATGAATTGATGCTGAATGAAGTGATGAGAACCAAAAGAACAATTTTTACAGTTGCCACAGCACTGTAATAGAAAACAGTTTTGAAAGTCCTCAGAATTCTGATCAGTGTAGTGACCAATTACGTGGACGGAAAACTTAATGGATACTTCCCATTTTTTTGGCAGCAGTATGATGGTCTGGAAGTACAGATAGCTCCAATGTGTCAATTTTTTTTTTTTTGCTTGTTTGATTGCAAGGGTGGGCTTCTACTTGGGGGGATGGGAAAAGCTGGTATGAACATATAACATATGTAATATATGAAAAAAAAGAAATGAAAAAAAGAAAAGCTTCAGTGAAGCATTTTTTTTTAAAAACTCAAAAAGAAAGCAGAAGGGGACCCAGACAAGGGGAGTAGTTTTGTGACTAACAGATTAAATTTGAGACAGAAATAAGGACTGTGATTTCGTTGTTAAGGGGAAGGACCAGCTAAGGAAATCTCTTCTCACAATGCTTGTCAGAACTTTCTCTGTGCAGCCAGGACCCCAAGAAGTTAAATAACTTGTTGAGTCACACATGAATTTGGGTCAGAAATGGGACTGGATCTCCCTAGTGCTGAGACCAGTTCTCTGTTATGCCAGATGGACTGACAGAGAGACAAACAGATAGACAGACAGATAGATAGAAAGATGGATGGATATACAGATAATATTATATTAATGTGTTATATTAATATTTATAATAATACATATAATGATATATTTTTAATAGTATATGTAATATATACTAATGTCATATAATTATATGCAATGTGTACATATGTAATTTAATTATATATATACTATATAAATGTACTATCTATATCTATATCTGTATATTTATATCTAATCTATATCTACATCTATATATCTAGATGTTTAATCTATACATCTATACATCTATATCTATATCCATCGATGTCTAATCTATATATCTATACATCTATATCCATATCTATATGTATATCTATATCTAATCTATACCCACATGTCTAATCTATATCTTTATCTATACATTTATATCTCTATACATCTATATATCTATATCTATACATCTGTATCTA
This sequence comes from Macrotis lagotis, assembly GCF_037893015.1. Taxonomy (NCBI): domain Eukaryota; kingdom Metazoa; phylum Chordata; class Mammalia; order Peramelemorphia; family Peramelidae; genus Macrotis; species Macrotis lagotis. The sequence goes on from NC_133658.1 coordinate 914,145,391, forward strand.
TATATCTATACATCTATATCCATATCTACATGTATATCTATATCTAATCTATATGTATATATATATCTATCTAGATCTATATACATATATCTATACATCTATATATCTCTATACATCTATATATCTATATGCATCTATATCTATATAAATCTACACCTATATCTATACATCAATATCTATATCTATATACATCTATATCTATACATTTATACCTAATCTGTACCTACATCTATATATATCTAGATGTCTAATCTGTATCTGTATCTGTATCTGTATCTGTATCTCTATCTGTATCTCTATCTGTATCTGTATCTCTATCTGTATCTCTGTCTCTATATCTCTATAACTATCTAATCTATATCTATATCTATCTATATGCATCTATATCTTTATATCTGTGTATCTATATATCTATACATCTGCATCTGTATCTGTATATCTATACATCTATATCCTTATACATCTATATATCTATACATCTATTTCTATACACATCTATATATATCTATACATCTATACATATGCATCTATATCTATACATTGACATCTATATCTATATATCTACACCTATATCTATGCTGGTGAATGGGGCTTGTTTCTTTTGACTTTGTAGCACCAGTGCTACACCAGTGCCAGGAACAGGGGCTTTATATAAATTTGTTAATTGATTCATTGCTATGTTATATCAGGGATTTCTTTCAGATATGCATTGGATCAGATGACTGAGGTGCCTTCAGGCTCTCAAATTCTGAGCTTCCATGATTCTGGGATTGTGGGATTTTCTGGTGCCAACCTCAGCTTCCTTCCTGCTGCCCTGAGGTGAGGCTCAGGGAAAGTCCATTTTAAAAATGGAAAAAGTGAAGCTAAGAGAAACTCCTGACTTCCCTGGGTTCCTTCAGATGCCTATTAAAATCTTGTCCAAGAAGCCTTTCCCACCCCTACCCCTTATGTTGACTCTTTTCAATGTCTCATCTGCATCTACTTGTACATGATACCCAACTGTCTCCCCCATCAGATAGTGAGCTCCTCAGGAGAAGGCACTTTTTTTATTGGTTTGGGTTTATTGTTTTTTTGCCTTATTTTTATATCCTTAGTTCTCAGCCTAGGGCTTGGTGCAGAGTAGCCACTCAATAAATTATTCTTGAGTGTTGATGGTTTTGACTTGAAACAGTAGGGACCTCTGGTGACAGAAGAATGCAGATTTATTTTCCCTCCAGTAACCTTTGCTAACCAGCCCTGCATTGTCTTAGATTCTGAGTATTTCAGACAATGCTGGGGTCTTTGGACAGAGATCACCAAAGTGTGACAGCAACAGATGCATCCTGGTCAACAGTTTGTGGGCATCCCAGTGCCAAAGGTCATGGGACACCGACAGTCATAGGGAATGGGATCTTGACACTAAAGGCAAGGGTCTCAAAATTTGGGGCATGTTGAAATGGACAGGTTGTCTCAAATGTTAAGATTATGGGGATATAAAGGTAGGAAGATAAGCAGTGTTTGATACCGCCATCTTGAATGAAGAGGTTGAAAACTTGGGGGCTCAGGCAGGAGTTGTGATAAAAAGCATCCTGAGTTTGGAGTCAAGGAACCTGGTTCCCCAACCTGGCTCTGCTACTTACATGATTTTGGGTGAATCTCTTAAACTCTCTTTACCTCACTTTCCCCCTCTGTAAAATTTCACTGTTTAATTGTTGCAGTCAGGACTGACTATGATCCCTTCTGGGGGGATTTTTTCAGCAGTGATACTAGAATGGTTCATCATTTTCTTTTCTTCTCATTTTACAAATGAGGAAACTAATTCATCAAAAGATTAAGTGACTTGTTCATACTCATGAAGATAGTAAATAGGAAAGCCTGGGTTCAAACTTGATTCCTATTGATCTAAACCCTGTCCTCTTTTCACGAGAGCATCGATGAAGTTTCTCCTCCCCAGCCAGATAGAGGAGCAGGGTGGTACTCCATGTAGGTTAGCTAGTCCAGTTGTTTAAGGCTTTGACCACAAACTGGCAGTGCCCTAACACCTGCATATGGAGTATCACAGGTTGGTGATGGAAGAAGGGAATATAGTTGACCCAGGTTATTCCCTTAAAATGGAAACCCCCAAAAGCTTTGATTGGAGAGTATTATACTTGAAATCAAGAAGAGCTGGATTTGAATCCCGCCTCTATCACTTACTGCCTTTGGGACCTCTCTAGGCCAGTCTGCCTCCCCCTGAAAGCAGGATCATAAAAATATCCTAACTCTTGCTGGGAAGACCAGAGGACATCATGTTGGCAAAGTGTTTTGCCAAATCTTTTTGCAACTAGTGTCATAGTGGTTAGAGCACTGGGCCTGGAGTCTGGAAGATATGAGTTCAAATTCAACCTCAGACACAAAAGTGTCTGTACTTGTGTGACTCGGGGCAAATGACTTGACCTCTGCCAACTGTAAAATGGGGGAAATAAGTGTAGTTTCTACTTCCTCAAATCATGTTAGTATAAAATGAGTTAGTATAAAATTTGTACCTTAAAGTGAGGTGAAATGCTAGTGTTGGTGATGATGACAATGGTGATAATGAAAACAGTTCAACAAAGATGTGTGTGTGTGTGTGTGTGTGTGTGTGTGTGTGTGTGTGTGTGTGTGATGAGAAAGAAAAACAATGAGCGAACTTCTGGATGAGGAGAGAAGAGGAAAGAAGACAAGCTATGACCTGAAGAAATGGAGGTTCAAATCTTGCCTTTGTATGTTTCCCACCTGTGTGACCTGGAGTAGATCACTTGATTCCCTGGATCTCAGGTTCTTTATCAGCCTATTTGTTTAAAAGGGGTTTTTGTTTTGCCTCCCTTTTGTCTGTTTGTCTGTCTCTGTCTCTCACTGTCTCTGTCTCTGTCTCTCCATCTCTCTGATTCTGTTTGTAGTCTCTCTGATTCTGTCTCTGTCTCTGTCTGTCTCTGTCTCTGTTTCTGTCTCTTTGATTCTCTCTCTCTCTCTCTCTCTCTCTCTCCATTAAATTCAAGTCCCAGTTCTGCGAAGCTAACCATATGGTCTTGAATGCTTCCCCTCTCTGAGGCTCAACTTCCTCTTCATTGAAATGGGAGGCTTGGACTAGATTGTCTTTATCCTTTCCAAGTCTGTGATATAAAGGTGGTATCCCCTCACCTGGCTTCCTGAAATTGTGGCTCATGAGAGCTCAGTTTTATGGGTTTGAGGGAATCGAGGGGTTACTGTTATGGGGAGACCCACTATGGGAGCCTATCTCTTTCTCCCTTAGAAGGAAAAAATACTTGTGGTGGGAATTCTGGAGGTTCTATGGGTGACCCATGTTGAGGAATAATCCCACTGGTACTTGGTGAGCACCTTGTCCTGGGGGGATGGGCTGTGGAAAAAGTGACAGATATACAATACGAACCAAATTTGGATTCAGAAAGTCACTGAAGTGACTAGCGTTCAGAACTAGATGTCTCCCTGTGGCCAGCAGTGGAGGGGGGGGTACTAGAGGCTGGACATCTGACCCTTCCACCCTGTCTGTTCCCTCCATGGAAGAAGTCATAAAAGACTGGTCAGCATTAGTCTCGCTACCCCAGTTGATGACCACGGCCAGCAGTGAAGCATTCTGACCTTTGGCATATACGTGGCGGCTGGATTACGACGTTGTCATTGGGCCCTTTTCCTCCAACCCTACTTATGTGCAGTGAGACCCAACAGCAGCCAACACCATGACTTTAAAAAGGAGAAAAAGTCAGTGGGATTTGATGTCCCAGCATTAAGAATATCCTCACCTCAACCTAGGGGAAGCCATAAGTCAGGAACTTTTATCTAAAGTCCTGTCTGTGCTAAACAATCCACAATAAGTCAATTCAATGTAATTCTAGAAATGGAATCCCACACCTCTTAGGAATCAGGGACTGTGCTGGAAGCCAGACCCACAAACAAAACTTCTGCTCTCTGGAATCTTGCCAGATGGCTATATAAGATTCTCTTAGCTGGAAGCCACGTAAGAGATTACCGAGCATCTGAGGAACAATTCCTGGCCTAGGGCTCCCCATCCTGGCTTTGTCTGAATTGTACACATATTCTACCCCATTAGCCATTTCTGTAAAGGGGAGGCTTCCACCTATCTCCACCAAGAAACCAAACATCAGATGACCACTGTGATAGAAATAGTAGATGCCCACGGGAGGGTCAACCAAGTAACCTGTTGATAGAATGCTTGTGAAAACACATTATCGTCAAATGTTCCAACTTTGTGTTCCCTTTACAAACATGGACTTCTGCAGGAGGAAAAAGATTTCACCTATTAGGGTCAATCTTTGACAGGAAATAGCTCTAAGATGAGATGGAGTTTCCTTTATCCTGAGGGTTGGAACCTCCCAAACCTCCTGTAGAGTTCACTTCTCTCTCTCTCTCTCTCTCTCTCTCTCTCTCTCTCTCCATTAAATTCAAGTCCCAGTTCTGCAAAGTTGGTCATAGGTCTTGAATGCTTCCTTTCTCTGAGGCTCAACTTCCTCTTCATTAAAACGGGAGGCTTGGACTAGATTGTCTTTATCCTTTCCAAGTCTATGATATAAAGGTGGTATCCCCTCACCAGGCTTCCTGAAATTGTGGCTCATGAGAGCTCAGTTTTATGGGTTTGAGGGAATCAAGGGTTTACTGTTCTGGGGAGACCCACTATGGGAGCCTGGATTTGAATCCTGATTCTGCCACTTCTATTTCAGAATGCCTTGCAAAAGCCACAAAATGCCCTCCAGGCCTCGGTTTCCTCAACTGTAAAATGAGCATGTCAGATCAAAATTGGTTTAAGCCATATCCAAATCTCCTAAGACTTCCAACCCCTCTGTTCTAAGCATTTGCTCTCTTCTACAGGCAGGGATTCCCACAACTCTCTCTCCATTTTCCATCATTATGGGCTCAGCCCCCATGATCTCCACTGGGGGTCCTGCTATATTTTGTCTGGAGAGTCCTAAAAGGTCCAACTTGGGCATGTTACCTTGCCCTCCTTTTTTTCCCTCAGGAGCTCCCATTAATTGCTGACATGGATTTGAAATATTCTTGGATTTCAGAACAATTGTTATAAGGACAAAGGAGCTGTGAGGAAGACCCATTAAGTTTCTAAGACCAGGTCAGGGGCAGTGCAGGAACTTAGCTGAGGAGGTTGTTTCCTCACTGGCTATTCCCTTACACCAGTGGATTCTCAAATTCAGGCAAACAATCCTCCAAACCAACATATTCCTCTCTCTTGCTGATTTCTTTTTTTTCCCTCTCTAGGCTAAAGTCTCAAGGGAGGGCCAGTTCTGAAGCAGGTGGAATCAGGGTTCATGGCCCTTGAAATCCAGTTATAAGAAAACTCAGAACTTCACAGCTCTATTCTACCTCATTTCTAGCTCTCCCCAAACCTTGGATTCATCTTCAGCTAGGGCTTGTCACCAACGTCTTCCAAAAGTCTAATGCACTTTATTAAACATGGTGCCACAACAGGACTGAAAGTGACTCAGGGACCCATCATGGCCCCCTTCCCTTGACTATATCCCTACCTCTTCTCTAGGGCACGATCTGTTCATGAGTACAACATTTATTCTGAGTACAGACCCATGATCAAGACCCTTCCTGTGTAGGAAAACAATGTGTAGGAAAGCACTTTGTGACCAGAGGGCTCCAGAAAATCGTGAATGATCCAGCTGTTGGGACAACTCTTAGTTTATGACTGGAGGATAAACCACAAATTTTAGAAACAAAAACAGAAGATGAGGTCAACAGTAACAGAGGTTGAATGTTTCCGAGTGCCGTAAATAAAATCGCGATTGACGTTCCCTGTTTGTTTTGGTTTTTCCTTTTAAGAAATCATCATTTCATTCTTTTCTGGTTAATCAAGGTTTTGTTTTAATATTGAAGATTTTCATGACTAGTAAAAGAAGGTTCAAACCCAGAGGACCTGGGGTTCACCCTTGGATACTTGCTGTGTGAACACAAGCAAGGTGCTCCGAGTTCCTGGGTCTCCATAGTTTTGTCTCTTAAGAGAGGCATTGGAGGGTTCAGACTTGGCTTAAAGGTGGAAGACCTGGGTGTCAATCTTGTAGTTAATCTTAACTACTTATGCCCTGTGTGACCTCTAGCTACTGACTATGCCTCCCTGGACCTCAATTTCCTCATCTAGGAAATGAATGGGTTGATTCCATGGACCTCAAGGTGCCCTCCAGCTCTATATCTGTGGTCCTAGATCATTCAATAAAGAGACAGAAAGATCTCTACTTGGGAGACTTCCTTTGCACTTCCCTGAGCTTCTGAAACTGCCAGCCTCTTTCTACCACAGCAGAATGGATGTAAGTAGAAACAAAGGGCTCTTTGAGTGTCTAACCTATCAAAGACCATAAATGTCAACAGAGAGATAAAAAGAGTAGAAGAATAATAGTATGATAAAGCTTTTCCTTTTTCCTAACTGATAGCCCTCTAAATTTCAGAGGGTCCATGTATTTGAATCCAGGGAGGTCAGGAGCATCAGGGTTCCTTTGCACCCCTTTCAGACTGACTACCCCTGGAAGAGGGAGGTGGTGAAAAGTGCCCTCATGGGAATGTATAGCAGCATGACTGCTCACAGTGCCCCAAGGAAGCCCTTGTCCTGTGTGGAGGAGGACATAACAAAGAAGATCCTGCACCACTACAGTACTAACTTCTGAGGCCTGGGGACCCTGAGTCTCTCTAATGCCTTCTGGGAGGGGGGTGGCTCAGGCGACTCAGGTGGCTGAGGCATCTAAGGGTGGCAGGTCGTTGGGGGGGGACTCCCCTATCTCATAAGATCCCACCCCAGGAGTTCCTGCATTCTAAAGGAAGCCAAGGTCCTTAGAGGGGGGCCTGCAGTTCAATTTCTTCAGGTGTCTGGCCATCCAAGCCTTGGGAAAGATGGACTTTGACTATACCTATAAACCAGAGCTCACTGCTAACCTCATTAAACTGGAAAGGGGTTCTGCCTGAGTTTGGGGGTTGGGGAGAGATTCCTGCAGCTGCCTGAGGCCGGTCACTGGACAGCCTGGCTGTGGTCTTGTTGTGATGTGCAGGGGGGATTTCCTCTCTGGAACCTCTTCAGGAGGAAGGATTAAGAGGGAGGAGCTGGGCTCCATCCAATGAGGGGCACACTGAAGCACACTGAATAGATGAGAAAGAGAGAGAGAGAGAGAGAGAGAGAGAGAGAGAGAGAGAGAGAGAGAGAGAGAGAGAGAGAGTATGTGTGTGTGTGGTGACACAGAAAGAGAGAACAATCAAGAATGAACCTGAGAATAGGATTGGGGAGGAGGGGTATAGGGTGAAGACCTTTCTCCAAACCCTGCTAATATTCCTTATCAAGCTTATAAAGAGTTTAGACTAGACTACCTGTGGGGGGTTCTAGGCTGTAGGGGTCTTAACTTGGAGTCTGTGATCTTATTTGACAACTTTTAGTAATTATAGAATTAAAAGCTCTTGGATTTGAGGTGCTGAGATTCTGGAGCAGGAAGTCTTGGGGCAGATCTCTCTTTTTGGGGTTTCACAGTCTGTGGGTCCATGTTGCTCAGGGGGAAGGGATACATGCTCTTTGCTAAGTCAGTTGGGTTAAGCTCTCATTCCAAGGTGCCAAGCAGATTTTCTATTTAGTTTGGAGGGTTCCATAATGGTTAGTACCAGGGACTTGACTCAGAAGCTGGGACTTGAAATCTCTTCTTGGTCACTCTTCTGACCAGGGATTGTTTCATTCTTTGGGAACCCCATCCCAAATCGACTGTTTGGCACACTTTTGGATAAAATGTTCAGTGTCTCTGCCTGTAAAATGGGGGTGGGGAGGCCATCTACCTTCTGGAATTTCTATAAGACTCCATTGAGATCCCAGAGTTCTCTGGGCCTATCCCCATGAGTATCTTCATTCTGCTTCTAATTGACCTCCTTGCTTGTTGGGCAGGTGATCAAGTCAGAGTCCCTGGATTCTCCTGTGTATTACCTGCCGATGACTGAGCTCTGGTACCTCAGGTAGGCTGGGCCTGTGCCCAAGACCCTTGGCTAGGGCCAGAGAGGCCCCATCTCAGAGATCAGCCTTGAGAGCCCATGTCATCAGTGGAGAGCTCTTGGCCTTCTCCTGGCTGAATGATACCTGACCATTCTAGAGATAGAAATCATGATAGGGCAATGGAGCTAGAAGAGGAAGGAGGGTGGACACGAGAGGTTCTCAGGTTCAGAGTTACAGCTGAGGGAAAGCAGACAGGAGGTCCGTTGGGGCTAGTGGGGGGGCCCAGACTTTAGGTCATGCTAAGCTCATCCTCACTAGTTGGGGGTCCCATCAGAAGGTCCTAGCTCTCCCAGGGCTGGCCAACTGCATTCCATATTCTCCTGGCTTTCCCCTGCTGTCCATGTCAGGTCCTTCAGGACGGGCAGTTTCCTTCCTGTCTCTGTACTCAGGTGGTCAGTGGGCAATGGTGGATCACTTGCTGTAACACAGACCCTGTGCCAAGACTGACCCTACCTTCAAAGAGCTCTCCCCCATCTCAGCGTGTATCTACAAGTACTTGTATTATACCCAGTTAAGGTTCCGGAACTTTCCTGAGAGTGGCAGTTGACCCCTCCATCTTCCTTCCAACTGACTTTGGACAATGGGACCCTTTCAGGAGCAGGGCCTGCTGCTCTCAATGTGCCTTGCTTTCCCCAGTGACCTGATGCCTTATTTCAGATCTGAGGTCAACCAGGAGCTGGTGGACAAGAGTGTCCAGTGTGTATTTCCTCTCCTTCCTCCAAAAGGGAGGTGAGTTCTGGTCTCTGGCCTCCTCCTCTGTTCCATGGTGGACCTTGGTGCTAACCTTGGTCCTCAATCCTACATCCCCACTCACCTATGTTTCTCAGGTTGCAGCCTTCCTGAGGCCTGGACTGGGGAAAAGGTGGGGAACTGTTGCCTAGATTGTAGCCCAGCCTAGATTGTAGCCCAGTCCTTGGGGGGCACTCTGTGCCTGTGACCAATCTGTGGTCATTACTAGCAATGAATAAACCCTTCTGCAAGGAGCTGAGCTCGAGAGCCACATAGGGAGAGTCCCTGGGTGCCCTGGCTTGCCACATGGAGAGCCCCCTCTTCCCAGCACAAGGGCATGTTCAAGGCTTACCAGATCAGAAGCAACCTGGGGAGATGGGGGTGTGAGGGGACCTTGTCAACCACCTTTCTCTGTCTCTCTGATCATGGCAGTGAAGGCGAACCTGGCTCAAGTCTCTCCTCCCAACCCTCTCCTCTGTGTCTGCTCCTACAGCCCATCAGGTCAAGAATCATCTCTGGCTAATGTGTCTGGCTTCCCCAGCTACAGTAGGCCTCAGTTCACTGGGTCATAGCCTGAGAGATGGGCCTTCCACATCATCTCATCTGACCCCTTCACTTGACAGAAGAAGAAACTGAGGCCCCCAACATTTACTCCCCCCAGGGAATCTCCCCTCAATCCCTCTACTGTTCTCACATCTGGCAGAACAAGGGACTCTAAGGTTTTGGCCTGCTGATGGATGTCATGACCCCCATGCACTTCTTCTCTTGGTCTCAGATGCTGCGCTAGAATTCCATGGCTTTATATCAATGAAACTGATGCAAAACATTCTTTTCAAAGAGATGGACCCCAAGGGCATCCAGGAGATATTTCATGTGAGTGTCTGGAAGAGTCCTGAGGTCCTCTACCCACTGACCAAAGAAGCTGCCCTCCATGGTGGCCATGAGTATGGTATCTTAGAGGAGGGCCAGGCTCCTCCAAATCTCCCTGCTCTTCTGGCTAAACTTTCATAGCTCCAGAGCATGGGGAGGAGATTGCCAGTATGGGGAGTCTGAAGGCTCTTCATGGACAAGTGAGGGGGGGATTACCCCAGGCTCTAAGGGGATCCTTCCCCTGGGAAGCTGAGGAGCTCCAGAGTTTTCCAGCTGGTCTGGTGGGAATGAGTACCAGGCCCTCCGTAATTCCTCACCTCCTTTTCCTACCAGGTCTTTAAGAAGTGAATACAGTCAAGGAATGGGAAAGACAGAGAGCGGTCAACCTGAGCCTTCATCTACTGAGAGTTTAAAAGGAGGTTGTCACCTTCCTAGTGAGTACAGGAGACCCCCAGGACTAGGTAAACCCACAGCCCTGCAGCTGAGCTCCCACTGACAAGCCCCCATCGGGAGCTGGGAAGGCATGCTCATGCATGAACTCACAGACTGGGGCTGTTCCACAGGCCGAAATCGAGGGATGAGCTCCCACCCTAACTCACATTGATTGTGCTTATTTTTAGAGAAAATTAAAGAAACATCATCCCAATTAACAAACATTTATATTTTCTCACTCCTATTTAGCAATAAATGGAATTAAAAATTCCCACCCTGGCCATACACTGGGATGTTTGCCTCATGACAAACTCGCAGTCCCTCACACCTCTCTGGGGGTGAGGAGAACTCTCAGCCTAGGGTCAGCATCATTCTCCTTGTCCTTTGGCTCCCCTTGCCCCACTCTATCTAGTTATCCATCTCCTCTGAAACTGTCCCTTTTCATCAATGATAGCCCATGATCCCCACATGCCACAGGCTGATACTCCTGGGAGGCAGGCACCCCTTACCTTCCAGGTTTGGGGACAGTTCATCTTGTACAGTCTGGATTAAGGTTTAGTTGAACATTGATGGGGACCCAGAGAATTCTCTCAACACTTAAGAGGCAGAGGCTGATATACCCATTCTGCATATGAGGAGACTGAGACAGGGGAAACAGCTCACCCCATGTCCCAGAGTCAGTTGAAGGCAGGATTCTAACTCATGACTTCCCGACTCTCTCATGTCACCAAGGTTCATGCTTCTCAATCTAAGGTTGTTTAGGGAGACAAGCTTTTTCAAAAATAGGTGAGCTGTTTTGAGCATCAGCATGGAATAGTGGATAGGTGACTGACCCTTGAGCAGAAGACTTGACCTCTGGGGTTTGTGGAGTCAGTACTAATTAGCTCTGGAGAGCCGATTGTTAAATTTTCAGTGTGAACCTTGCAGATGAGCAAACAACACACTACAAAACAGTCTGTGGTTGCTGTCTAGACGTAGGAAAACAATGGATAAAATAACATTAATGCAAATTCATTTTATTTTTTCCCTTTTTTAAACTATTTAATTATATTTATTTTTATTTTATATTTGTACAAATGATGATTTTTTACACATGACTAAAATTTTCTTGTTTAAGAGTAAAAATAATACCCCCTCCCTCCCAAAATATAGACCCTCATGAGCAATAAAGGAAAGAGGAAAAATAAAATAAAATAATAATAATAATACGGGCCGCTAGGTGGCATAGTGGACGGAGCACTGGCCCTGGAGTCCGAAGTACCCGAGCTCAAATCCAGCCCCAGACACCCAGCAATCACCCAGCTGTGCAACCCTGGGCAAGCCACCCAATCCCACTGCCCTGCAAAAACCAAAAATGAAAAAAAAAAACAAAATAAAAAAAATAATAATAGGGGCAGCCAGGTGGCACAGTGGACAGAGCACTGGCCCTGGAGTCAGGAGCACCCAGATTCAAATCCGGCCTCAGACACCCAAAAATCATCCAGCTGTGCATCCCTGGGTAAGCCACCGAACCCTATCTGCCCCGCAACCTCCCAAATAATAATAATAATAATAATAATAATAATATAATAAATGTGCTTCAGTCCGTGTTCCAACACTACCAGTTCTGTCATGAGTGGATCTCATTCTTTATGATAGGTCCATCATAAAAGTTACTTCCATATTTTTCCACTGTTGCCATTGCTGATAGTAACTCCCTCCATTCATACTTCCCCACTACCATACACTATATTTTCTCTCGCCTTTAACTCTGTCCCTCTTCTTAAATGTGCAGTATGGTAGATGAGTGGCACAGCAGACTGATCACCAGCTCTGGGGCCAAGAGACCCTGAGCCCACATACCACCCCTAAGGCCCAGAAACCACTCTACCCTATCTATGGTCCTGGACAGGCCATTCAATCCCAGCCCCTTGCAAGAAGTAAAAAAGAAAATGTGTTATATCTGACCACTCTCCACCACTTCTCCATCACTCACATTCCCCCCCCTTCCCCTTGTCCCCCTTCTCTCCTTCTTACTCTAGATATCTATACCCCATTAAGTATATATGCTGTTTCCTCTCCGAGCCACCTCTGATGAGAGCGAAGTTTCCCTCACTCCCCCTCGCCTTTCCCCCTTCCATATCATTGCAATAGCTCATTGTAATAAAATAAACCTTATTATATGAAATAGTTTAGTCTATTCCACCTCTCCTTTCTCTTACTCCCATTACATTTCCCTTTTAGCCATTGACTCCATTTTTACAATATATTTTATCTTCAACATTCAGCTCTCTCCCATGCTTCATCTATAAAAGCTCCTTCTACCTGCTCTATTAAAAGAGAAGTTTCTTATGGGTATTATCAGTATCATTTTTCTATGCAGGAATACATGCAGTTCATCATCATTAAGTCCCTAATATTTTCCCCTTCTTCTCCACTCTATATGCTTCACCTGAGAACTGTATTTGAAGATCCAACTTTCTGTTCAGCTCTGGCCATTTTAACAAGAACATTTGAAATTGCCCTGGTTCATTGAAAATCCATCTTTTTCCCTGGAAGAGGATGTTCAGTTTTGCTGGGTAGTTTATTTGTGGTTGCATTCTAAGCAGGATGTTCAGTTTTGCTGGGTAGTTTATTTGTGGTTGCATTCTAAGCTCTTTTGCCTTCCGGAATATTATTCCAAGTCCTACAAGCCCTTAATGTAGTTGCTGCTAAGTTCTGTGAGATCCTGATTGCAGCTCCATGGCATTTGAATTGTGTCCTTCTGGCTACTTGTAATATTTTCTCTTTGACTTGGGAGTTCTGGAACTTGGCTATAATATTCCTGGGGGTTGGTTTTTTGGATCTCTTTCCAGGGGAGATCAGTGGATTCTCTCCATTTCTATTTTACCCTCTGCTTCTAGGATATTAGGGCAATTTTCCTGTAAGAATTCTTTAAAAATGATGTCAAGGCTCCTTTCCTGGTCATGACTTTCATAATAATTTTTAAACTATCTTTCCTCAATCTGTTTTCCAGATCAGTTGTTTTTTCAATGAGACATTTCACATTTTCTTCTAATTTTTCATTATTTTGGTTTTGAAGTTTTGTGTCTTGACTTCTTGTAAAGTCAGCAGCTTTCCCTCAGTTCCATTTTTGTTTACCTCAGAGAGCTTTCTTATCTCTTTTTCCATCTGGCCAGTTCTGCTTTTTAGAGCATTCTTTTCCTCAATAACTTTTTTTTTTTTAGATTTTTGTAAGACAATGGGGTTAAGTAGCTTGCCCAAGACCACACAGCTAGGTAATTATTAAGTGTCTGAGGCCAGATTTGAACTCAGGTACTCCTGACTCCAGGGCTGGTGCTCTATCAACTGTGCCACCTAGCCATCCCCTCAATAACTTTTTGAATTGTTTTATCCATTTGATCTATGCTGGTTTTTAACATGTTATTTACTTCAGCATTCTTTTGGATCTCCTTCACTAAACTGCTGACTTCTTTTTCATGCTTTTCCTGCATCTCTCTTTTCTTTTTTCCCAATTTTTCTTCTATCTCCCTCACTTGATTTTCAAAATCTTTTTTTTTGAGCTCTGTCATAGCCTGAGCCCAATTTCTGCTTTTCTTGCAGTTTTTAGATGCAAGAACTTGTACTTCCTCATCTTCAGATTGAGTATTTTGATCCTTCTTGGCATCATAGATAATGTATTTCTCAATGGTGTTCCTCTTTTTTCTCTGTTTACTCATTTCCCAACCTGCGCCTGTTTTGGGGGTGCTTTCTGAGCTTTTGAGTATTATTGGGACACCCCCCCCCCACAAGGATCTCCATGTGTGGGGCTCTGTCTTCCCTCCTGGTCTGTGAATGACCACAAGTGCACCCCTCTGTCATGGGGCTAAGGTGGGGGAGTCCTGCTGTTCTATGGGGGTCCTGGACTATGATCAGGATCTGAATGTGGTCAGAGCCTCAGAGTCCTGTTCCAGGTACAGAGGAAAAATCTCAGAAGTCTCTTTCCACTCCCCTACCTAGGCTGAGCACTTAAGGCTCAGTTGCCTGGGGGCTCCTGCTTACCTGCTCCACCTGCTTCTGGTTTCTGGATCTGGGCTGCCATGGCCATGCTACTTACTGAGTGCCCAGAGGGCTGGACTTCACATGCTTGCTCTGCAGTACCCCCTCCCCTGCTTATCTTCCAAGTTGTGCCCTGTGCTCCCCGGGGTGTAGATCAGAAAACTGGCCACAGCTGCCATGAGCTGTAGCTCCCAGGTGCCCTGGGGCTGCCTCTGGGAGGCTGAAATTCCTTTACTCTGGCGGCTGCCCCTCTAACCCCACGGAATGGAGCCTTTCTGATATTTTTCCAGGCTACTTTGGGCTGGAGAATTGCCTCACCGGATCCCTCTGTTGGTTCTGTCTCTCAAAAATTTAGAGTCCTTATTTTAGAAGTTTTGAAATATTATAGCGAGAGAGCACCTAAAAGAGGCTCTTTCTCTTGTCACCATCTTGGCTCTGCCCCCCAAATCCGCAAATTCATTTTAAATGTGCATTTGGCCCCGTTGAAGAGCCATTTAAATACTTCACAGCATACAACTATAGTAGATTCCATTTCTAATTTTGACAGCTAGTGTTGGTATGACCCTGGGCAAGTCCCTTCCCCTCTCAGTGCTTGAGGGAGCCCTAAGATTCCTAGTAACAACTCTGAATTGATAGAAAACATTTCTTCTCTGGAAGTTCTCCAGGCTAATGAAGGGGCAGGATTGGCATTAAACTTTGTTTTCTCATTTCTGAGTCCTGTTAGACCACAACCATAACCTCCTGGCCCTTTACTGCCAGTGGAACTCTAGACTGTAGCAAAATACAAAAATTCTAATGGTATAAAAATATATAAAATATGTAAGTGGCTCATAATTATAAATGCTTAGTCCAGAATCATAGTTTTTTAAATTAACTTTTCTGCAGAAAAGGACCATTTTTTCCCTAGTGGATAAAGACATTGAATTGTGACACTGTCTAATCTTATATGCAGTTTGGAAGACTTGTTCCTCCCCTTTGGGTCCGCCATTGGTTTGAATCATCAGAGTTAGAATGTAATCAATGCACTCACCCCCATACCTCTCTCTTAATATTCCTTGCCCACTCTGGTCATTATACTAATGAGCACAGGGGAGTGTATAGTAATATGTATGAATCTCACTAAGCAGGCACACTTGCAGAGGTCAAGAACCCTAGGTCAACCCAGGACTACTTGGAGTAGG
This sequence comes from Macrotis lagotis, assembly GCF_037893015.1. Classification (NCBI taxonomy): domain Eukaryota; kingdom Metazoa; phylum Chordata; class Mammalia; order Peramelemorphia; family Peramelidae; genus Macrotis; species Macrotis lagotis. The sequence goes on from NC_133658.1 coordinate 914,160,625, forward strand.
CCTGGGCTAATCTCAGATCTGATCAGGTTGGAGTCAATTCTTTTGTCTTCCCTTATACTAACATACCTGCATGTAGGCTCAATAGCCACAGGCAGTCACCATAAACTTAACAATCTCCTCTTAGATTCTGTGGGAGTCAAATGCCCTACATTCCTCCTATACATGAATACTCCACATCCCCAGTCCTCACCTTCCAGTTGAGAGGAGGAAGAATTGTTTCCCAATAAGTTTTCTAGTAACAAACTGAATTGTCTCTGGAGTTGGACATCTGAGCCTGGGTGTGAGTATAATGAAAGTGTGCATGTGTATGTGTGTGTGTGTGTGTGTGTGTGTGTGTGTGTTTAAGAGAAAGAGACAGACAGAGACAGAGCTAGACAGGAGGAGAGAAAGGGAGAGAGAGGTAAACCCAGTATCTCCAATTCAGACATTTGTCTTTGCTTCAAAAACAGATATCCCTGAAATGTGACCAGTTATACATTCTCTTTGGACTCCTGGATATATGTATATCTGTGATTTCCAGGTGAGGACCTGTCAGTTCACCATTGAAGTCATCTGCTCTCTCTTAGACCTCCATGGTAAGAAGAGAAGAAACCAGTCTCCTACTCTACTCATTTTGGGGTGGGATGGTTGTATGTTGGCCAAACCCTTAGAGAGAATCACAGCTTACTGAGAAGAGACCCATATAGCTAATGGACTTTAATTTTTTTCAATTTAAATTTTTCCCACATTTACATGTAAATATTTTAACATTAAATTTAAAAAAATTTTCTAATTCACTCCTTTCCTTTCTTCTTGAGTAGGCAGGCAATTTGATATGGTTTATATATATGCAATCATTGTTGTAATAGTCATGTTGTAACAGATGTGTCATGTGTGTTTTACACAAGTATTTGCATACTTTTTACATACAGTATTTACATACTTTTACATCTAGTATTTACATATATTTTACATACAGTATTTACATAAGTCATGTGTGTTTTACATACAGTATTACATATGGTATTAAACGAAGTGAAAAATGCTTTGCTCTTCATTCAAACTGTATCTGTTCTTTTTCTGGAGGTAGATAGTATTTTTCACCATGAGACCTTTGGAACTGTCTTGAGTCATTGTATTACTGACAATAAGGCTAAGTCATTCACGGATGGTCATTGTACAATATTGATGTTACTCTGTACAAACTTTTCCTGGTTCTGTTCACTTCAGGGCATGTAAGTTTTCCCAGATTTTGCTGAATTCATCCTGCTCATCATTTCTGAAAGTATAATAGTATTCCATTACAATCAAATAGCACAATGTGTTCAACCATTCCCCAATTGATGAATGTGTCTTCAATTTCTAATTCTTTACCACCACAAAAAGAACCACTAAGAATATTTTTGTATATACAGGTCACTTTCTACTTTGTGTTTTAATTTCTGACCTAATAGTGGTGTTGCTGAATCAAAGGGCATGCACCTTAAACCTTTTATCATATTCTAAATTTATCACCATAGTAGCTGAATAACTTTACAATTCCACCAACAATTCATTAGTGTCTCAATTTTTCCACATTCCCACCTTCATTTGTCATTTTCCTTCTCTGTCATATTAGCCAATATAATAGTGTAGAGTGACATCTCAGAGTTGCTTTAATTTTCATTTCTCTAATAAGTGATTTAGAGCACAGTTTTCAGAAGACTATAGATAGGTTTGAACTCTTCTTCTGAAAATTATTGTTCATATCTTTTGACGACCTAATCAATTGGGGAATGATACATTCTTATAAATTTGGTTTAGTTCTTCGAGAGATGAGGTCATTAATCAGAGAAATTGGCTGTAAAATTGCCCCCCCCGTTTCCTGCTTTCCTTCTAATCTTGGCTGCATTGCTTTTGTTTGTTCAAAACCCTTTTAATTAAATGTAATCAAAATTATTCATTTTAATACTTTAGTGCTCTCTCTCTTATAGAATCACACATTCTTCCTTTATCCATAAATTTGAAAGATAAAAAATTCCATACTTCCCTAGTTCACTTCTGATAATGCCCCTTTTTATCGAATCATGGATCCATTTTGATCTTTTCTTGGTGGATACGAGATGTTGGTCAATATCTAGTTTCCACCTAACTGCTTCTAATGGACTTTGCAAGGATGATAAAAGACACTGGCATCCAGAAGGTGGAATGTCTCCCTAGGTGCCACTGTGGTCAGGAGGGGCTGTGGGGAAACTGAGAATTAGCCTCTCTGCATCCCTTTAAGGGATCCTCTTTGTATAGTTTATTTTGTTTGTTTATTGTTGTCTCAAGTCAAGGCAGACAATCTGTCAAAGATTGGTGAAGCACCTCTTGTAGAAGGCCATGAGGATAGGAAGAAGATAGCCTTCCCCCTTCAGGAGCTGCTTTGTCCCCTGGGGATGGGGGTACAATAGGTCAGTGTTGGCTGAGAGTCTCAACTGGGAGGAGGGCCCTGGTTACTGAAGGGAGCAGGAAGAGTATGAGCTGAGGCTGTGGTGGGGCTGGGTGTCCAGGATAGGGAAGAGGCCCAGGGGAGGTCTGCTGTGCAGAGCCCTGGGAAGCTGCTGGGGGTAACACACCGATGTCCTAGTAAAGTTGTGAGGAACACCAGGGAACAGACCTGCCTAGTGCAGTGTTATCACCATCCTTTGCAATTGCAGCCCAATCCAGGTCCATATAGGACCCTAACATGGAGAGCTTGCTGATGAAGATAGAAGAGGAGCTTGAGACTGATGAGAAGGTTTACTCCATGTCCTCCAAAATCGTCAAGGTGACCGAGGCAGCTGCTTGACTTTGGGTCAAGGGCTGAGCCTCCCATGCCCACTACTCCTACAGGCCTAATTCTAAGTTGGCAAACATGTGCTGGCAGGCAGAGGTCAGGGGCAGGGAGGGCTCCATGGTTTTCCCTGGGGGGGGGGTTCCCTGGCTCTATCAGCACTAGCACCACCTCCATCACTACCACCATTACAACTCTACTACTACTACTACTACCACCACCACCACCACACCACCACTATTAACACTATTACAACTACTACTACTACCACCACCATTACTAGTTAGTATTTATTGTTCCATAAAGTTTATAAAACACATTCCATCTATTAACACCCCTGCAAGTGTAACAGGTTGACTCCATTATGATTTCCATGAGGCAGCTGGAGGTGGAGGCACTTTTTCCAGGTCATACATCTAGCCAATGCTGAGGCAGGGATTTACACTATGGCCTTTCTGACTGCAGATCCCAGGCTCTGCTCAACCACCAAGCTGCCATGACGGACCAGGCCTAGGACACGAGAGGAGTAGCTCCAAAGGGCCTCCCCTGCTCTGGGATGCTTCTCCCCATACTGTAGGAGCCTCCAACATTAGAGTCCCTGGGAAATTCAGAGGACTTTTGACTGATGGACAGGAAGGACATAGTATGAGAGTTTACCTGGTGCCACTGTACCAGGGCCACTCTCTTTGCTCAACCTGATTTCTTGTGGGTTGGGGAGGCTCCTGCTTCTGAGTTGGGCATCAGAGACCTAGCAGGGACAGTCAGATAGAGAGGGCTGAGTTGGCTCCAGAGGAGTAAGCCATAGGCTGTATCAGTTGAGACCAGTGAGATCCCTGGCAGTAGGGAGCATCCAGATCCAGGGAGTTGGTGGTCCCACTGTCCCCTTCCTTAGGCAGACCTCATCAGAGTTCTAGGTTAGGTATCATATTTGAAGATATACATTGTGAAAATTGGAGGCTGTACACTGGAAGGCCACTAAGATGGGGAAAGTCCCTAGGGCCCCACTGTAGGAAGATCAGTTGAAGGAACCAGGGATGTATAGCCTGGAAAAGTGAAGGCTGAAGAGAATGGGAGGGGACAGGAGGAGCTGCCATTAGTGAATGGTTCCCATTTATGTGAAGGGCTGTCACATGGTAGGCCAGTCTAGGAGCCATGGGTAATTTAGGCTTGATTCTTCACAGTGAGCTCTGTCCCAAGGAGGGCTATACTGTCAATGAAGATTCTGGGCTTCCACTGAGGTTCCTTGCAGCCCCAAGATTCTGCTTTTCCTTGGTAGATCTGGGGAGAGTGGGCCCCTCCAGAAGATCTAGAAGACCTCCTTCTAGATGATGCCTCTTGATCTTTACTGGATCTTGGGCCCCTTTGGCAGCTGGGTGATCCACAGACCAACTCTTCTCAGAAGACAGTATTTAAATGTATAAAACAAAAGAGCTCCAAAGGACACTAATGATCAGAAAGGCATTGAAAAGTCACACTGGCCTACCTGAGTAAAGAGCCTCTGCTCTGAGTTCAATCCTAGGGCGGTTGGGCATGGGAGACTGAGGAGCTCCCTGATGGTCCTCACCTCTGAGCTCCATTGGTCTGGTTCCCAGGTGATTGGCAAAGAAGTGGGAAGGGAGGTGCTCGTCTTTGTTCTTCAGAGCACCTGTGAAAGCCTGGGGATCACCAATCTCACCCATGATAAGGCTGTCATTATATGGTTCAACACCATCCTCAGGAGGGCGGTAATTCAAGATAGAGTGGGTGGAGTGGGTCCATTGCCTGCCCTACTGGAAGACAGGAAAAGAGCAAAAAATGGTCTCCATGTTCAGGAAGGTTGCCACTGTTGGTTCTCCTAGAGCATTGGCCTTTCATCCTTTACAGGTGTCAGAGATCTTGAGCATCATCTTGGTTTACCTGCCCTGTGCTTCATGGGGAAGTGCAATGGCCCCTGGTGGAAGCTGTCATCCTCGGTTCCCTCGTACCAGGAGGTCATTCTTTCTTTCTTCCTGAGGCAACCATGGACTCTGAACAAGTAGGTGGATACTGGGTAGGAGACTCGAGCCCTGTTCTGGAATCTGTGTAATGCCATGTTCCTTCCCCCCCACCTCCGTAACAAAATATTTTAATTAGAAACACCCTTGAGCTGAATCAATGAACCCAACCATAATGATGGAGCAACCAGTCCCACTTCAGTAAACTGATTTCACATCTTATATGCAGGGTATCATTTTGGATGAGGGCCATGTATAAAGTCAGGAAGACCTAAATTCCAGTCCTATCTCTGTCACGTCCTGACTGTGATCCTGGGCAAGTCAACACACTTGTCTGTCCAAGCCAACTCTCAGAGAAGGTGCCAACTACTTTGGCAAAGGGAGTTCCCTATGCCAATGAGACCAGAGGTCCCATACTCAAACCCAAATCCTGCCTTCACAGATATTTTGTCCTTCCAAGTACCCCTCAGGATTCTTTGTTCTTCCTATATTCTTGTAGTTCCCATTAGGCCATACAAAAGATCACCCATTGATGATGTTTGTCCTTCAATATGTCCTTCAGGAAGGTGACACCATGACAAGCACATGAATTTGAGTGAGGGGGGACTGTGTTAAGTCACCAGTCTCACTTTCTCCTCCAGAGCCATCTAAGTCAGATATGAACCAGGATGACTGGAGATGGCCCTGGATGCGAGGCAATCAGGGTGAAGTGACTTGCCCAACATCAAACAGCTAGTAGGTGTCCAGTGTCTTGAGACTGAATTTGAACTCCTGTCCTGACTTCAAGGACAGTGCTCTATCCACCATGCCACCTAACTGCCCACCATAGATTTAATGAGGAAGTTCAGGCCATGAGAAGGAAATGATTTATCCAAAGTCACACTACTAAGAGGAAGCAGAACAAGGACTCATTGAATCATGGATGTTGAGATTTGGAAGGGAGAGGTTAGAATGTTGTCCTGACCCCCACCTCAGCCTGACCCTCTTCTGGGACTGGGTCTCTGGGTAACATTCATCTCCTACCTGATCAGGTTGATTATTTGCCAATTCATTTGACCTCAGTTGACATGTATAGAAGACATAATTCTGTGCCGAGCTCTCTGGCAGCCACCTAAGGAGATAGATAATGCAGTTTAGTTAAGCTCCTGTCCACTTCGAATCTGAAGTTGGGAGGGATGAGCTACCCAGAGAAGCACTCTACACAGTCTTGATCAATGAGCACATTAGGGAATGGCAGACTTGTAGGAGAGGTCCCTGAGAGGATCAGGGATGTCAGTAGGGGTCAGTTGGGTTGAACTGGAAAGGGATTCAAGGGAATGATGTGAGATCAAAGCCAGAAGAGTCGAGGGAAGTGTTAGTTGGTAGAGGACCTTGAATGCCAGGAAACTGATGAGTGATGGGGAGCCACTGATGTTTCCTTTACAGGGATATCACCGAAGTATGGGAACCTTTGGCAAAAGACTCTGCCTTTGGTAGATCCTAAGAGAAAACTCCCAGGAGCAATCCAACCTGCTTAGAGGATGCCTGGTGCCTGGTGCCTGGTGGCTATGGACTCCATTGCGGTAAGCAAGTGTGAGGTGGCAGGGGCTCAGTTCATCTTCACCTGCCACACCCTCGCCATATATCCCTGGTGATATTGCTTCATCAAGGGATATATGTGTGTGTATGGGGGGCATCATTAGTAGGGAGCCTGAACATGGGGTCACTTCCTTCCCTAGACGATGGGTGGTCTGTACCAAGGCACTGGGCAGAAAACAGAAGCTGCAGGTCAGTTTTTCCGGAGCTCTTCTGCACTGGCTTGTAGGAGCTGAGCAGCAATGCTCTATCCTGATAGAATTTGCCAACTGCAGACCCCTAGGAACATCATCAGGACTGCATACCTAGTGAAAGAGACTCCCCTCTACCCCCACCCCTTCAGGTGGCAACTTGCTGGTTCACTTAGGCCTGGGGGTGAGCTCCTGGGCTTTCAAAGGATGATAATTTTCCTCCATTTACAATAGTTGCCTTGTATCTTCAATTGAAGTCTGGGTCCCTGTCACATGATGGGAAGCTCCTGGCCCTAGGAGAGACCCCAGCCCTCTCGGGGCAAACCAAAACAAAAGTCTTTCTGTCTTTCATCAATCCATCCATCAGAATGTGTTTCTATAAAAGATGTACCATGTACCAGGATCTGATTGGGGGAGATAATAGGAGTGGAGTGGTCCCATCTTTTAGGCATTGTCATTCCAGATTGAACTCCTCCTCTCCTGGGATTACTGACCTTCCTGGTCTCCTGAAAGTCCCCCCTAAACTCCCATCTCTCCAGAAAGCTACACAGACCTTCCCTCAGCTGCCCGTTGCTTGTTGGCAGGTTATCTTTCTCTTTGACTGGCAGCCCCTCTCTCTGTCACTTAAGAGATTTACTAATGAACTGATGGATGTTTTTTTTTCCAGACTCACTATCAAAACTCTCCAGGAGGTGCTGAGTCGAGATAGGAGTCAGGACCTACTGCAGAACTTGAAGCACCAGAAGGCGTGGACTCTCCTAAAAGACCCTAATTCTCTCACAGAGGGGAGTGTGTTTCCTGGCCTGGTAGCTTGAGTCATCCTCTGCTCCCTTAGAAGATGAGCCTGAGGAGGACAAGGGGACATCAGGATGGACTGCGGGGCTGGTGTCCAACTGAAGAGATCCCAGCAACCCAACCACACCCGTGTTGGGATTCTAGGGAGTCCCTCTGACTGGTGGGAGAGTCTCCTCTCTCAGTGATTTCATGTCGACTTGGGAAGACCCTTGGGAGGGGGGATAGGCAGGGAGAAGTCTCTCTGGTGACAGATGAGGAAACTGAGTCTCTAAAGACAGCAAGTAATCTGGTGGGATTCAATTCTGGGTCTTCCTGACTGAGCCTGGCAGGCTGCCCATTGGATCAGGCAGTGCCTCCTGAGGTCCTGGCTCAGCTTAGAGGACAGTTTAGAATTACCATGTGGAGATGTGGGCAGAGCCAACCAACTAATCATCATCCATGGCCTAAGCACCTACTATATGGGCATGTATTGTTGGCAAGGCAAAAGTGAAGTAGTTCCTGCCCTCCAGAAGCTCAGATTCTAGTTGGAGAAGAAAACACCAGTCCCTCTGGGCATGTACTGAATAGATAATGGTGATGGTGGAATCTATAGTCATATGAAAAATAGCTCTCAATCATTATTGATTTGAGAATGCAAATTAAAGCATCCCTGAAGTACCAGACTTGTCAATATGACCACAAAGGATAATGATCAATGTTGGAGGGGATGTGGGAAATCTGAGACACTGATGCATTGTTGATGATCTCTGTCCTGGAGAGCAGTTTGGAATTATACCCCAAAGGTATACCCCTTGCATACCCCTTGATGCAGCCATACCACCACTGGGTCTTTATCCTGAAAAGATCATGAAAAAAGGGTAATTCCATCTGTATGAAAATAATCGTAGCAGCTCTGATGTCCATCAATTGGGGAATGACTGAAGAAATTGCAGTAAATGTAGATGATGAAACACCACTTTTCTATAAGAAATCATGAGAGAAGGGATTTCAGAGAAACTTGGAAAGACTTAAGAATTGATGCAGAGGGAGATGAGCAGAACCAGAATAACACTACACACTAACAGCAACATGGGGAGATGATCAACCATGATGGACTTGTTCATTTCAGCAGCACATTAATAAAGACAATTTTAAAAGATTAGCAATGGAAAATACCATCCATATCCAGAGAACTAAGGAGTTTAAATGAAGACCAAAGTGTATTGTCAAATTTTAAAAATTTATCTTCTATATTGTGTCATTTTTCCCTAATTTTTTAATCCATTTGGATCTGATTCTTCTCTCATAACATGTTCTATATCAATCTCTGTTTATCATGGTTACAAATATAGAGCCTAGATCAGATTTTCTGCTGGAGGGAAGAGAGGAGAGGGAGGGAGAAAAATTATAAAACACAAAACCTTGCAAAAATGATAAAACTACCATTGCATGTAGTTGAGAAAAAATTTCCCAACTGACATTTTATTTTTACAATTACATGTTAGGAAAATATTTCAACATTCATCCATATGCATATTACATTATTTCCTTCCACTTGGCCTTCCTACCCCCACCAATGGTGAAGTCTGGTGACCATTGTGTTTTAACATGTTAACAGAGTAACATTTTCTCTTAAGTCATTTTCTGTTTGAGGAATTAGGACTAAGGGAAAAGAAAGCCATGAGATGAAAGCCAAGAGATAGGAAAAACAGGAGAAAAATTTTTTAAAAATCTTATGTTCAGCTTTTTTCCTCCTCCGGGATGGGAGTAGCATTGTCCATAATAGGTCTTCCAGGGTTGTCCCAGCTCTCTGAACTGCTGAGAGGAGCTGCACCCATCAGGGTTGATCATCTCACAATGTTGCTGTTAATGTGTATCTTGTTCTCTTGCTACTTTTTCCTTTGCTCATAATCAGTTCCTGTAATACTTTCTATGTTAATCTAGAGTCTGCCATTCATGGTTTCTTAGAAAAATAGTATTTCATAATATTCATATACTATACATTGAGTTCAGTCATTACCCAATTGATGGACAATCCCCCAATTTTCAGTTAGCCTCTACAAAAACTGCTATGAATTCTTTGAAACATAAGGGACTTTTTCCATTTTATGACTTCTGGATATAGACCTAGTATTGGTATTGCTAGGTCAAAGGGTATGATCAGTTTTAATGCTCTTTGGGCATAGTTCCATATTGCTCTCCAGAATGGGTTGTATCAGTTCACAACTCCACCAATAATGCATTAAATAAGTTCCCAAACCATAAGTTTTTGAGCCAGACATTCAAGAATGGTTGAAACTTTTAGAAAATTATAACACATTTCATGGGAAAGTCATTTTGTCAAACTTTACTAGAGAAGGTAATACACCACAAAAGGTGGTAGAGCATGACTGAGGAAAGAGCAGATCCTGTGCAAATTGGCAGCTTGTGAATTTATAGTCCCTTGGTTTCTCATCTAGAGAATGAGCTTAGAGTGCATAATGAGTTTAGTGACCTTTTCCCTCCTCCTCTCTCCTTCCTCAACCCCATAGGTGCCAGGGAACTTTCTGTGCAACAACCAGTCTAGAGAACCAAGAGCCAACTGCTCATCTGAACACAAAGTTGGAACCACTGGGCTCAGTGAGTCACAGGAGTCTGCCATCTTGGCAATTCCAGTTGTCTTCATGGAGAAACTTTGGATTGGTTGTGAAGTGGGAAAGGTCCCAGCTACAGGGCCTTGGCTTAGCACATCATAGAGGAAAAGGTCCTGGGTTGTCTAAAAAAAAAAAACTTGAGTTCTGTTGTGATCCTAACATTGAGTCACTGGTTAATTTGGGTAATAATCCTTTCCCCTCTTTAGTTCTCATCTGAAAAATGACTTGCCCAAGGTCACACAGCTAGCAAGTAGCTGAAACTGGATTTTAACTTGAATCTTTGCTAATTACAGGACATGGGCTTTATCCACAGTGCCACCTAGCTTCCCCCAAAGAAGTGCCATATAAAAGGTTAATACCCTTCCTTTCCCTCCTGAGCTAACTTTCTATGTTCTAAGGTCTGCCATTCTGGATTCTATGGTTCCTTCCCAGCTCTGATCTTACTATTCTATGATTCATTCCAAAGATATCATCATCTATGATCCTTTCTCAGCTCAGATCTTCTCTTTTCTAAGTATCTACCCAGCTCTGATGTTCTCTGTTCTATGGTTCTTGCCCAATTTGGACCATCATTTTTCTTTTTTTTTATTTCCACCAACTATTTTTATTACTCAGTTCAGAAACTCTCACAAGATGGTAAAAAAAAAACCAAATCAAAACAAAAACCTTCCAAAACTTTACAACCAATACCAATGTAGTTTTTCCATTGTTCCCACTCAGCTCCAAACCCATTGTGTGCAAAGCCCATTCTATTTGTAGCAGCTTATGCAAGTGCAGCCAAATGCAAAGCCTCAGGACAAATTATACACAAATGTTACAATGTAGGAGTTGAATTTAAAATAGGAAACAAAATCTACACAAAAAAAATCAAGTGAGTATACCAGTACTGAAACTTAGAACCCATGTGAAAGGGAATCTTTTCAAGTGCTTTATTCTGCTACGGAACAGTCAAAATGAAGATGTAAAGCTTTGTGGTTTAAATTCTACACTCTGTAGATACTATAACCAATTTAAAAATTACACATACAGCAATAGATGTCCATCAGTTCATCTGGATTGATGAGACAACCCAGCTAGATCTCTGAAAACAAATCAGGCAAAACTGGAAAGTATTTTCCTCTTGTGCAACTTTTCTTTTTTTTCCTTTTTTATTTAAAGCAATGTTTGCTGGTGGGCACATTGTACTCCAGGTCCATTATGCCTACTTTCCTCATCAGAGCTGTCATTATAAGCCTCCCTTCTCTGACCACCAGCAGAGCCTCAAGTGCTATCAGACTCCTGAAGATCTACCTCTTCTGTGTCACCAATCACACTAGGAACTTCAGGTCTAGCTGGAAGAAGGTCTTCAAGTTCCCAAAGTTTCTCTGGACTGATCCAGTTGTTTTCAGGAAATTGTACATCAAACTTTATGTAAAGATCACCTTTTTCAAAGGGATTACATACTATGACATTCCTTCTCCTCGAACTAGGCGGACACAACCTGGTTCAATTACTTTGCCAGGTGGATACTTCACCACAATCTGACAGGCATCTAGGTGCTTAAATGTGAACTGAAATCCACATAGTGCTTCAACAAGTCCTATCTTGTGTGTCATATGCAAATCGTTTCCATCTCTATGAAATACCTCATGCTCCTTCTCTTGTAGTAAAAGAACAATGTCTCCTGGTTCCACTCCTGGGGCCTGATCTGCTTCCCCACTAAATGTAATTTTCTGTCCATGTTTCATGCCTTTATCTACATGGACTTCAAGAATCTTCACTTCTTTTATCACCTTCTTTCCTTCACATTTTTTACAACGATCTTTCTCATTACTTCTTCTCCATTACAGTCAGGGCACACAGACTGCATCTGCTGTACCATCCCAGGAGCCAGCTGTCTTATAATTCATACACCTCAAACCCAACATGCACTACATTTCTGAACATCTCCGGTCTTGCCACCTTAGCTACTGCATGCACTACAAAGAACATTTTTGCTAAGTTGCAGTTTGGTGGTCTTGCCATTATAAAGATCTTCTAAAGACACTTTGAGCGGATGCATCATGTCCTCACCTCTTCTTCTACCATTTCAACTTCTATTTTGATTATGCATAAAACTGAACAATCCTCCACCAAAAATGTGAGAAAAAATATCATCCATGTCACTGCCTCCGCCACTATCTTCTCGAAGGCCTTGCTCTCTATATTGATCATATAACTCCTGTTTCTCAGGGTTTGATAAAACTTCATATGCAAAACTTATTTAAATTTGTCCCTGCATTTGGATTCTTATCAGGATGGTATTCCTTAGCCAATTTTCTATAAGCCTTCAGTTCATTCTTGCTGGCACCCGGAGGGACCCCGAGGATGTGGTAGAGCTTCTCTTCGGCAACGTTGGCCATCGTGGGGTGGAGGGCGGGAGATGGCGTGAGGTTATGGCGAACTCAGGCCCTCGAGAGGCAGCAGTGGCGGAAGGCTTGGACCATCATTTTTCTAAGGTTCCACCTAACTCTGATGTTCCCTACTATTCTACAATCCTTGTCAAGTTCTCACCTCTTTTCTAAGGTTCCGCACATCTCTGATGGTCTCTGTTCTACATTTCTTGCCCAACTCTGACCTTCTCCTTTCTAAGTTTCCAGTTAGCTCTGACATTTTCTGTTCTATAGTTCTTGCCCAACTTGGGCCATCATTTTTTTTTTGCAAGGCAAATGGGGTTAAGTGGCTTGCCCAAGGCCACACAGCTAGGTAATTATTGAGTGTCTGAGACCGAATTTGAACCCAGGTACTCCTGACTCCAAGGCTGGTGCTTTATTCACTAAGCCACCTAGCCACCCCTTGGACCATCATTTTTCTAAGGTTCCACCTAACTCTGATCTCCTATTCTACAGTTCTTACCAGTCTCTGACCTCTTTTCTAAGGTTCCACCATTCTGACATTCTCTGTTCTGCATTTCTTCTCCAACTCTGATCATTACTTTTCTAAGGTTCCACTCAGCTGTGACATTCTCTAAGGGCCACCCCAGTTGATTTTGCACCTTTGTGATCTAAGACTCTTTCAGACATAGTACTGAGAGATCAGAGAAGGGAATATAACCAGCCCCCTCATTTTATGGAGAAAGAAAGAGAAATTCAAAGAGGTTGAGACCAAATTTCATATTATCCATGAATCAGAGCCTACAACCTTCTTTGTTGACCTTTCTATGCCCTATAGAAAACCCTCATTACCCTTTGTCACTAAGAAACTTCATGTAGACTCCTCAGTGGACCAAAAGTTCCTTGAACAAAGGATCATTTAGGTTTCTGTCTGTATCCTAGGCACCTCATACAGAGTCCCACACAAAATGTATGCTTAATAAATACTCTGGATTAGATCATGGGACCTGAGGGAACTAGTGGATTAGTTCTAAATCCTATATGAAGTGGTCTTCTTGGGTTGCCCAGGGTTTCCCTCTCACACTTCGAGTGGGGAGTCTATTCCTGGGTCCCTGCCAGGTGGGCTCAGATTTAAAGGAAATCAGCAATTCTAGAAGGTGAAGATAAGGCAAGAAGATGCTCTCTGCCTGGGGGAAAGCCTGTCTAGAGTTGGGGAAATGGGAATGTAATGTATAAGGAACAGCAAGAAGGTGAGTTTCACTGGGGCTGGTGCATGTGAAAGGCAATAATGGACAGTAGAGTTGGGAATTTAGGAGTTAAGTTGTAAAGAACTCTAGATAAACTTAAGATTTGTATTTGGTCATAGGGAGTGTCTTGAGTTTATCGAGGGAGGGAATGACTCAGATGATTTGTTCAGGTATATCTTTTTTTGTTTGGTTGGTTTTTTTAGAGTTTTTTTTTGCAAGATAATGGGGTTAAGTGATTTGCCCAAGGTCACACAGCTAGGTAATTAGTAAGTGACCAAGTTTTCAGATTTGAACTCAGGTCCTCCTGACTCTAGGGCCTGTGCTCTATCCACTGTGCCACCTAGCTGGCCCCCAGGTATATCTTTTTCATAGCTGTGGACATGAGGGATTGCAAAAGAAGATTTCAGGCAGAGAGACCAACTAAGAAACTATTGCCACAATCCAGGTGAGAGTTGAAGAAGTGATTGGGTGAGAAGGGACAAGAGGACTGACTCCCAGGAGAGATATTAAGGAATGTAAAAGAGCCCATGATGTGGAATCTGAGAATCTGGGTTCAAATTCCATTTATCATTTAGGACCTCTGGCAAGCAATTTCAGTTTTTCAGGCCTCAGTTTCTCTAAAGGTGAAATGAGAAGGTTAGACCTAATGGCCTTAAAAATTTTTCCACTTCTAAGTCCATAAGAAGTCTTTGTTTTTTTTGTTAGGTTTTTGCAAGGCAACTGGGGTTAAGTGGCTTGCCCAAGGCCACACAGAGAGGTAATTCTTCCATGTCTGAGGCCGGGTTTGAACCCAGGTACTCCTGACTCCAAGGCTGGTGCTTTTATCCACTACGCCACCTAGCCACCCTACACTATGCCACCTAGCCGCCCTCCGCTATGCCACCTAGCCGCCCTTGTGAGAAGTCTTGATTAGAAATGGAGGTGGGATGAGGGAGAGAGAGAAGACCAAGAAAAGATGGTGGGACTTTGACAGAAAGAGGGAAGCCAATAATGGGAGTGAGTTGGAGGAGGAGTGAGGAATTGGAAATTTTCATTGGTAATTTGTGGTCTGGGACAGTACTGATGAATATATTTAGGTTCATGAATACTTTCTCCAATAACAAGCTGGTTTTAAAATACCTAGCACAAGCAGAACATTATTAGGAGTGAGTCACGCACATTTCTCCAACACCTCAACATTAACAAAGAATTTTTCTCCCAATCAGCCCAGTCAGTAGGTTGCATGAGATGTTTATTTCCATCTTACAGAAGAGGAGACTGAGGTTCATGGATATGCAAAGGGGGAAGGGAATGCATCTTCTAATGACAGTCTAATCACTGTCTCTCAAGGGAAGCCTATGTCAAGTCCTCTTGTGAGTATAAACTATACACATGCATACACTAACTGTATATTATGTTGAGAGGCCAACTGGGTTTTAAGACAATTTCCCTAAGATCAATTCAACACTCTCTTTGATTGTAATCTGCCTCCTTTATTTCATTGTTTTGATATTGGAAAGAATCCAGACTGCTCAATTTATAAGATTGAAATTGAGGCTCTGCCAGGAGAGCTGATTTGCCTCAGGTCACATTGTGAATTAGTAGCAATTAATTGACTTTTTAGATTCATTTGGTGGGTTGGTGGGTTGGTTCTTGTCCTTTGTTATTGAAGAAGACCAAAATGACATCACTATATTTGAGACAAACGACAGTGTGTCCAACTGTGGTTGATCAGACCAGTATGAGTTTGGAATACTCTACCATAGTCAGGCACAAATAGTCTATGGGAACACCTGGGGTGAGTACTCTAAACTTCTGGATGTCACGTTTCCTTTGAGCTGCTTCCATTCTGCCTTCCTCATAGAGTACAGCACCTTCTCTGATGAGGGCACACCATGCTAGGCAGTCCTGAGCCAGGGTCTTCCATGTTGTACAATCAATACTAAAGGTCTTCAATGAAACTTTTAGGGTGTCTCAGTATCACTTCTTCTGACCCTCTTGGGAGTGCTTGTCTTGTGTGAGTTCTCCATAAAATAGTTTTGGTTAGGGTACATCTGGCATTCTAACAATGAGTCCAGTCCATCCTAGTTGCACACTCTATAGTAATGTTGGAATGCTGGGTACTTTAGCTCAAGAAAGGACCTCAGTGTCTGGAATCTTCTCCTGCCAGGTGATCTTCAGGATCTTCCTAAGACAATTTAAATGGAAGTGATTCACTTTCCTGACAAGATGCTGGTAGACTGTCCAGGTTTCACAGGCAAACAGCAATGAGGTCAGCCCAATGGCTCTGTAGACCTTCCGTCTGTTGTCACAGTCTAATACCTCTTCTCTGTCGAGTCTGGAGGAGGGAACTCAGGCTGACATCAATATGATGCATAAGCTGGTTCGTTTATTGATCACAGGATACATACTTTTATACTCTACATTTACGTAACCAATTACATAAGCGTTTTAGCAAGCATTTTTTTCACATGCATACCTTGTGTGTATGTGTTAGGTGATTGTTTTGAGAACCAAACAGTGTTTTGATAAACAGAGTGAAGATTGTTTTGAGAACCAAACAGTGATTTGATAAACAAAGTGCAGAAGGTAATTATCTCAGAATGCGCTATCTATCTGAGCCTGGAAATACACCTTGTTAGCTCAGACATGCAGCTACTCCCTTATCTAAGCTCTGAAGTACATATTGCTGGTTAAAGCACATAACTATTTCTGTGTTAACCCTTCATAGCTCTTAGCCTGGAACATATGTGACACAACACTTCTCTCCCACACTTTCTTTCAGAGCTTCCCAAATACTGATATAGCTCTGGCAATGAAAGTGTTAACCTCATTGTCAACATGGACCTCCCTGGAAAGAACATTGCCAAGGGAAATGAACTTGTCCACAGTACTCAAAACTATTTGCTGTAATCAATGGTTCCACATATAGATGGTGTGGTGCTGGCTGATGGAGCACCTAAATTTTCTTGTTGTTAGACCAAAATGACCACAAGCAGAAGAAAATCTATAATTTGTT
Source organism: Macrotis lagotis (assembly GCF_037893015.1). Taxonomy (NCBI): domain Eukaryota; kingdom Metazoa; phylum Chordata; class Mammalia; order Peramelemorphia; family Peramelidae; genus Macrotis; species Macrotis lagotis. The sequence goes on from NC_133658.1 coordinate 914,177,140, forward strand.
GTATCTCAGCTTCAGAGGCTGCATTGAGGGCACCATCATCTGCAAACAGAAGATCATGCATCAACACTCCCTCCAATTTGGTCTTGGCTTGTATCCTTTTCTTTTTTTTAGTGTGTAGCAAAAGTTTGCTTTTTTTTCTTTTTTTAATTTATTTTCATCCATTTGTACATGTATATTTCCAAGTTACAAAGTTTCCCTCCACTCCTTTCCCACCCCTTCTCCCCTCAGTTGGGAACAGTCAGGTTAGCATTCTACACGCATATTTACAAATTAGTAGTTTTGGGTATGAGGAATAGGATTAAGGGAAAGAGAAACAAAAGAAATAATTTTTATAAACTGTTCATCAGATTCAGTAGGGGTGTTTTTTTTTCTGTGGTTTTTTTGTCTTGTTTCTCTTCCTCTGGTTCGGGATAATATCGTCCATAACCAGTCTAATACAGTTGTCCTAGCTTTCTGGACGGTTGAGAGGAGCCGCTTCCATCAAGGCTGTTCATCTCATAACATTGATGTGCACATTGTTCTCTTTGCTCTACTCCCTTCGCTCAACATCAGATCCCATAAATCGTTCCATGCTTCTCTAGAATCTCTAGAATTATTTCTTATAGAACAATAATATCCCATAGCATTCACGTACCATAACTTGTTTAGCCGTTTCCCAATCGATGGACATTCCCTCAATTTCCATTTCTTTGCCACTACAAAAAGGACTGCTATGAATATTTTGGAACATGTAGAACTTTTCCCATTTTTTACACTCTCTTCTTAGATATAGTCCTAGAATTGGAATTGCTGGATCAAAGGGTATGAACAGTTTTATTGCTCTTTGGTCATAGTTCCATATTGCTCTCCAGAAAGGATGGATTCATTCACAACTCCACCAGCAATGCATCGTTGTCCCAGTCTTCTCACAACCTCTCCAACATTGATCATCTTCCCTTTTTCTCATCTGGGCTGATCTAATAGGTGTGAGGTGATACCTCATTGTTGTTTTAATTTGCATTTCTCTAAACGATAGTGATTTGGAGCATTTTTCATATGCTTATATATACCTTTAATTTCTTCATTTGAAAACTGTTTATATCCTTTGACTGTTTATCAATTGGGGAATGGCTTGTGACCTTATAAATTTGATGCAATTCTCTATATATTTTAGAAATGAGACCTTTATCAGAACTCCTGGTTGTAAAGATTGTTTCCCATCTTTCTGCTTTTCTTCTAATTTTGGCAGCATTGATTTTATTAGTGCAAAAAATTTTCAATTTAATACAGTCAGTTGGGGCGGCTGCGTGGCGTAGTGGATAAAGCACTGGCCCTGGAGTCAGGAGTACCTGGGTTCAAATTTGGCCTCAAACACTTAATAATTACCTAGCCGTGTGGCCTTGGGCAAGCCACTTAACCTCATTTGCCTTGCAAAAACCTAAAAAAATCTAATACAGCCAAAATCATTCATTTTGCAGTTTATAATGTGCTCTAATTCTTGTTTGGCCAAAAATTTATCCCTTTTCCATAGATCAGATAGAACATTTTTGGTCTATTAATTTATCTATGGTATCGCTCTTTATATCTAGAACCTGTACCCATTTTAATCTTATTTTGGTATAGGGTGTGAGATGTGAATCTATGTTTAGTTTTTGCCATACTATTTTCCAGTTTTCCCAACAATTTTTGTCACATAGTGAGTTCTTATCCCAGAGGCTGATGTCTTTGGGTTTGTCAAATAGCAGATTTCTGTAGTTGTTTACTGCGTTTTCTTTTGAACCTACCCAAATCTACTGAGCCATTACTTTACTTCTTAACCAGTACCAGGCAGTTTTGATGACCACTGCTTTATAGTATAGTTTTAGATCTGGTAGAGCTAGGCCATCTTCCTTTACATTTATGTTTTATCAGTTCACGTGTTATTATTGTCCTTTTGTTACTATTTTTTCTAACTCAGTAAAGTATTTATTTGGTATGGCACTAAATAAGTAATTTAATTTGGGTAGAATTGTCATTTTTATTATATTAGCTCAACCTAACCATAAGCATTTGACATTTTTTTCAATTATTTAGAACCAACTTTATTTGGGCGAGAAGAGCTTTATAATTGTGTTTGTAGAATTTCTGGGTTTGTCTTGGAAGGAGGATTCCCAAGCACTTAATGTTATCTATAGTTATTTTAAATGGAATTTATCTTTCTAAATGGAATTTCTTGTTCTTTGGCCTTGTTGCTTATATATAGAAATGCTGATGATTTATGTAGGTTTATTTTATATCCTGCTACTTTACTGAATTTGTTCATTGTTTCAAGGAGCTTTTTAGATGATTTTCTTGGGTTCTCTAGATATACCATCATATCATCTGTAAAGAGTGAAAGTTTTGCTTCCTCATTGCCTATTCTGATTCCTTCAATTTCTTTTTCTTCTCTTATTGATACTATTAGAATTTCTACTACTATATTGAATAGTAATGGTGATGTGGGCATCCTTGTTTCACCCCTGAATGTATTGGAAATGCTCCGAGTTTATTCCCATTAAATATAATATTTGTTGATGGTTTTAGATAGATACTATTTATTAGTTTAAGGAAAACTCCATTTATTCCTATATCTTCTAGTGTTTTTAATAGGAATGGATGTTGTATTTTATCAATGACTTTTTCAACATTATTGAGATAATCAATGGAATTCCAATCAATGGTTTCTGTTGATTTTACTGTTGATATGTTCAATTATGTTAAGTGTTTTCCTAATGTTGAATCAACCCTACTTGCCTGGTATAAATCCAACCTGATTGTGGTGTATTATCCTGGTAATAACTTGCTGTAGTCTCATTGATAAAATTTTATTTAGGATTTTTGCATCAATATCCATTAGGGAGATTGGTCTGTAACTTTGTCTGTTTTGGTTCTTCCTGATTTAGGTATCAGCACCATGTTGGTGTCATAAAATGAGTTTGGTAGAACTCCTTCCTCTCCTATTTTTAAAAATATTTTATGTAGAATAGGAATTAATTGTTCCTTAAATGTTTGGTAGAATTCACTTGTAAATCCATCTGGACATGGAGACTTTTTCTTAGGGAGTTTATTTTATTTTCTTTCCCATTTTACCTCTCCCCCTCCCCATGCAGGGTACTTAACACCTAGTTAAGTGAACCAAGGCCCTTTGTCTCTCCCTCTTCTGCCCCCCCCCCCCAGGGTACTTAACTGAGAACTTGACAAATGATTGTAAAAGTCATAGAGTCACTCTCTCAGGTCCTCAGAGCTTATCATGTCCTCATTAGACAAGGTGCTTAGCCCCTTGTGATTAAAACCAGAGTGTAATGAGATACTTTTAAACTTGACATTTCTGCTTTTTGGGGTTTTTTTTATCTCAAACAGAGCAATGTGATCCTGGACCTCTTCAACTGAGGGATAAGACCCAATTAAACCTGTATCCCTTAGGTTCATTCTCTTCAATTATATTCAACCCTCTAATTATCCTTAGAGAAGTAAAGTTCTAATGAGTTAAAATTGTTATATCTTCCCTTTTAGGGACCAACATTTGTTTAAAACAGTTTTGTTTTGTTTTAGTTCCCTTTTTCATTTACCTTTTTTTATGTAACTCTTCAGTTGTGTATTTGGCAATTGAATTCTCTTGCATCCTTTTCAATTTGAAGAATTTGCCATCAGTGCAGTAGCTAACCTTGAGTCCATGTTTAACTCCATTGGTGACTGGGAAATCTTGAGAGCATCGTCCACTATCCAGAACTTGGGCATGCATGTCATCATGGAAATGACGTATAATACTGATGAACTTTTCCAGGCAACCAAAGTTTGACATAATTTTCCATAAACATTCAATTGATGGTATCAAAGGCTTGATCAGATCTATAAATGTTAGATTCATTTACATGTGGATTTAAAAAAATGTCTGATACAGTGTCAGTGGGGTGCTGATAAATGTTTAACAATTTACTCTCTGAAAAAAATGAGCAGGCAACACTTCTAAACCTGATCAGCATTATTAACATTTTGCCATCGTTTTCTTGTCTAACATTAACAAAACAATAAACTGGGTCCTCGTGATGTAACATTTGTTGACTTTTGAAGCATAAATGCTCACACAGGAAATTTAACAATCACTCACATCTCCAGTTTGAGCTGGCTCCAGTCACCATTGGGCAATTTAGGGAGGTACAAAAAAATCTAAGTGACACCATCTCTGCTAAGTATCTTCCTTGTGAGCATGAACAGATCAAGGTAGTCCACTGTCCCTCAGAGAGATCACTGGGTGAGATTTTAAACACACACAAACCACAGAGCTCCTTCCTGTTCTAAAATTCATCAACTTGGCTTCCCCAAGGGTGATCTTTTGTCCTCCAGCCTGGTGATTCTCTCCTGATTCTCCCTCTCCACATGCAGCCCTCAGACCTCTCCATGGACATACTCAGACTGGGGAATTAAGTTCCTTTTTTTCCCACTTACATCTTTTCCCCATATTCTTTTCACCAAATAACAACTAACAAGCTCTAACTGGGAACCAGTCCTAGGGAGACAAAGGACAAACAGAAGCAGTTCCTGCCTGCCCTCAAAGAGCTCACATTCAATCTAAGTTAATACATACAAGTTAAAGGCAATACAGACAGAAGGCCATCAGAGAGGGAAAACAGCACCTGGGTATAGATTCCAAATAATCCCTTGAGTTGGACTGTAAGAGGGGGCACACTTGCCTAAGGTAAAAAATACAAGTGTCAGAAGCAGAATTTGAATCCATATCCTATAGGTATACATACCACCCTGCTGATCTAAGGATTCTCGGTTCCAAATCCAACATGCCCCATGTTTCATGTGTCACTGGACAACAGGAAATGGACTTCTCTTTGTCATAGACTATTACTGCCATTTTCTAACATTGACTCTAATGAGTTAAATCTCCCATGGGATTTCTTTTCCTTGGGTGTTATGTAGACTTTCTTCTAGGCTGGAGCACAGACCGTTTATTTGTGGATGTTAGTTAGATGTGGAATAGACTGGTATCACTGGTGAAAGTTGAGTTGAACTGAAGCTTTATAATGGCTTCAAGTACTATTCCATTTCCCATCACCATGTCTTGTGTAGGTCTGTGTGCATTCTCTCCTCATTTTCCTTAGGACCTATACCTGCCTTCAGGTTCATTTACAGCCTCCATGAGGTGTTTTTTTTTTTAGGTTTTTTTCTTGCAAAGCAAATGGGGTTAAGTGGCTTGCCCAGGGCCACACAGCTAAGTAATTATTAAGTGACTGCGTCTGGATTTGAACTCAGGTCCTCCTGCCTCCAGGGCCGTTGCTCCATCCACTACACCACCTAGCTGCCCCCATGAGGTCTTTCTTGAGCAACTCCCCACCCCACACCCCCCACACCAATAAAAAAAAATAAACTTCTTCCAAATCAGAGACTGTTTTTTGCATGATGCCTAATTAGTATTTGATGAGCTCAACTGATTTGCATCCAATTTAACTACATCTAGTTATGGGAATGAACCCCAGTTTTTCCCTTCATAAAATGGGAGAAAATAGGTCGGACTAGACCTTTTTAGTCCCTTTCAGTCTTCAGTCTATGACTGAGTGTGAATGGTTGGTCTGTCTCCCCTACTTCTTTTTGGTAGATTTATAAGTCAGACATTGCCTTAGGTTTATTAGGGGTGACAGCGCTGAAGTTTCTTTTATGTATTTCTCAGGCCTTGGCATTGATTGGGTTGCTATTGTTTCTTTAAAAAAAAAGTCCCTCTTGCTAAACTCTCCTTTCCTGGAGAGGAAGGCATCCCAATTCAAAGAAGCCTAGACCCTCTACTGCCACCCCCTCTTATCTACAGAACAGGTAGATGCCATCTGTTCCTCTTCTCACTGCCCTGGTCCCACTCAGAGAAGTTATTTTCCTTGAACTTTGGGAGTTGGTAGAGTTTTTCAGAATTCTGATGCCAAAGGCAGTTAAGTTTCAGAATTCTCACCCCAACAGCCACCCCCACCTGAAAAAGTCACTTTTCCTGTGAAGACTGAAAAGGTAACTGGGTCCTATGTTAGATCAAGATGTAAGTCTGGGGATCTTAGCATGGCCAGGTTCAATAAAACAGGATTCAGGTTTCATCTGAAGTGAAAGGGTTATTGAATCTTAGGACTGAGAGCTCTAGGGGTAGCTGGTCTTGCCCAAAGCTTGGCAGATAGGTCCACCATTCCCTGTCCTTATTTAGTTATCTGTTATCAAGGCTTAGCTTAAGGACCACCTCTTCCAGGTTGCCTACCCTGGTTCTTTGGATATATTTTTCCATTTCCAGGTTCATACCATTATTCCTGCCAAACTGTTCATTTTCCATGACTGGAATGCCCTCCCCCACTTCTCATCTCTATCTCTTCAAAAAAAAGCTAGAGGATCACCTCCTTTAAGGGGTCTTCCTTAATCCCTTCATTCCTGTGCTTCATCCTTAAGTCTATTTTTGTATTAACTCACTTGTGTACCTATTACTCTGACCCCCACCCCCTCAGTGGAAAGGTATTGCTTCCTTTTTGCCCCTCCCTCCCCAGCAGTGATCTGCACAATGATCTGGCTCTTAGTAAATATGTGAATTTTTTCTCTCTTTAATTTCTAGGAATCTGCTTGATCTTCATACCTCACCTTATGTTATATTTAGAGGAATAGAAACTGGAGGATGGAAGGGTTCTCAGGTGTCATCCACCCAAGCCCCTCATTTTACAGATGAGAGAGCCCAAGTCCAGAGAGGAGAAGGGTCACATAGCTAAGAGGTATCTGATGTGAGAGGTTACTAAGCCCAAAGAGCTTTGGAGGAAACTGAAGGGGTGATAAGAGCAGGACCAGTTAGTCCCCAAATGCAGAAACAATGATTTCTGGGGAAGATGCCTAGACCTAACAGTAGAGGGCTCTAGAGGGGTCAGAAGGTCATGCCTCTGCTTTGATATCATTTCCAATGATAGATATGTTTCTGAAGTTGAATCATTGGACAACTCTAAGGACTTAGTTAATGATCACTTCCTTGTCCATGTTCTTTGTAGCTGTGACTGGTGAGGATGGGAGCTGCGGCTCCTGAAGGGATGGTTGGCAGACTATCTGTCTCCAAGCAATGCTTGTCTGAATGATGTCTTCAGGGACAGGCTGGAAGTAGGCCAGTAGTTTGTAAAGCTGATGCCACTGCTCCTGGGATTTATTGGGTTTTCCTTCCTGCCATTAAAGCTGGTTGGCAGTTGGTGTTAGTATGGATGGTGGGCTCCCTCTCCATCAAGATAGCTTTTTTAGAAGATAACATGGTTCCTAGAAATGAACAAGGTTTTCCAGATATGATCTGAGAAGGGTAGAAGACAGAGGGTTCACCCTCTCGATTCCCCTGGATGGTTTACCTTTGATAAAGCAGTACAAAATGACTTTTGTTGTTTGGACAGCTATGCCACACTGCTAATTCAAAATGAACTTGTTGCTCACTATAAGCTTTATATCTTTTTTAGATGAACAAGTCATGTTTCCCTTTACATGTATTCTTATCCAAATTCACAGTATTCCATTGAGTCCAAGGCTATTGGGCTTTTGCTTCTCAATCCAATGTATTAACTGTCCCTCCAGCTTTGTGTCATTTGTCTATTCAATGAACATGCCACTCATGCCTTTATCCAAGTCTCTGACAAAACTGTTAAACTGCTCAGAGCCAGCTTAGCACAGATCCTTTGGGAAGGTCCCTGGTGTCTTCCTCCTAAACTGAGACTAAAGGATTAGATCCAGTCATTCAAACAGTCCAGAATTCACTCACATCTTCACTCTTTTTCATGAATAGAACATGGGATGGTATTTTTTTTCTCAGAAATTCTCATAAGTCTGATCTTTATTCCTCCCACCATCATGGTGATAATCATTTGGTGATAATTAGAATTTCATCAGAAAAGCTTGGTATGGTAGGAAATACATTGTCTCTAGAGTCCAAGTATCTGCACTCAAATTCCCCTTCTGATGCTTACCAGTTGTATAAACTTCAATTAATCCCTTCACTTCTCTGGGATTCAGTTTCTTTATCTGTAAAATGAGGATTACATTACATGACCTCTGGGGGTCCTTCAAATTTAGGTTCTTGCAATCCCCTCACTGTGTCATCTTTATGTGTTTGGAAATCCTTATGCCCAGGACATGTCTACAATATATGTTAGTGAGATGGTTTTCTTGATTAAATTTCCACCAAGTACACTATCAGCCAAAGGACAATTCTATTGTATTCAAAATTCCCTGCCTTTTCTAGACAACCATTTACCTCACCTGGCCACTCCTACCTTTATGATGATGTTTCAGTTACAAAATCTCTGGGTTAGAGAGGTCTCCTGGTGACTGACTGGCCCAACCATTATCTCTAGACTGGAATCAGGAGAGGCTAATATAATGGGACAGTGTCATGTGGGTAGAGTTAAGAGGGTGGAAGCCAGAGATGGCAAGGACAGTGAACTCCCACATCTCATTTTTTTCTCTAGTGAAAACTGAGTATAGCCTTGGCAAAAATGGAGGGAGGGGCAAAAAGGAAGCAATATGGTGGGCAGCTCTCAAGGGAAGAAGGAGAAAAAGTCACTTTGGTCTTCAATGTCACTAACAAATCAACATCACACATCTTAAACTGGTACTGGTACAGATAAGAAAATAGCAGCCTGAGCTGACATATCCAACTGTCACTTGAAAGGTGTCACATTACCATGTAGGATGATAAGCAAACCTATGATTTGACTATTTTGGGACTCTAGATGTGTCTTTTGGATAGGTGACCAGTCTCTGGGACATTATTCTATATTCTATTTTTCCTAGGAGGGCTAACCTACCTGTCACACTGAGCTCTGACCAATCACTTTCTTGGATTGATGGCATTTCTACATCCAGTGGGTGATAACTTCTGTGGAAATTTGGAAATGCCATCAATCCAAGAAAGTGACTGGTGATGTCCCAGAGCCTAGGAAAGACCCCTGCTGTAGGGCTAGGTCCAGGTCAATTTGCCAGTCTGGGTCATGGACCACTGATGTGAGAATTAGCTGCTCCTTTATTGCATAGCATTACCGAATATGGAAACTGCTATTAAGAAAGCACCCCATGTGCTCCCTGACTTCCATAGTCTTTCTATAAGGCCAACTCATTGAGGAAGATCCATGAATTAGGAACTTCCCCAGGTGTCAATCAAGAAGAGGCTTAAAATATCTTCTGCCCCCTTCTCCAACTTCTAGAATGGATGGATGGTCTCAGACTCCTCCCTTCATCATCTGAGTGACTCAAGAAAATCCCACATGGACATTTTGATGATCTTTGTCATTGTGGATGTTACACTGCTGCTGCTGCTCTCCTCTTTTGGGGTCCGTTTGTGGAAGAGTTCTGAAATTCCATCTTCCCAGTTGGTTTGGCTGAAATTGTCTTCAGTCCTCCAACAGAACAATTCCATTTCTCAGTGATCCCAATATTTTATTGAGATGCATCTCCCCTTGAACCAAGCCTGGAATCTTCTGGCATCTTTTTCTTCTTCCCTTACTGATTCCATCTTTGTAAATGCTCATATATTCCAGTATTTCTCTTAAGTTCTTATTTACATAAAAGATTCTTGGGGGTTCTGGATACTGTCTCACTTCTGGAACCATGGATCATATTATTTCACCTTTTCCCTTGTGATTGCCTAGTTTTCTATTGCCTTATGATATTTATTTGTCATGGTCCAGGGAGCTTCCATTCTAATGGGAGAAAGTAATGCATAATGAAATCAGGGCAGGGATTGAACCTAGGATCCCTGACTTTTGAACCAGTGCATGGAGAGAAGTGTTTTTTTATGAGAGAGTGGGACTTGCTGAGAGACTGTGGACAGAGGGAGAAGATAATGTAGGAGGAAAAGGAAGAGAAGAGGGATAAGGGAATAAAGTAGAAGGAGTTGGAGGGAGTAAAGGAGGAAGAGGAGGAGGAGGAGGAAGTACAGGGGGAAGGGGAAGTTGGGGAGTAAATGGGAAGAAGGGGGAGGAGGGGAAAATGGAAGAGGAGAAAGAGGAAGAGGACAAGACAGAAGAGGATGGAGGAGGAGCAGAGCAGAGCAAAGAAGGCCTTTGGTTTGGTTGTGATGATGGAGAAGAAGTAAAGGAGGGTAGGGAGAGCTAGGGAATAAAAAGGGAAGAGGGAGGAGGGAGGAGGAGAGAGGGAAGAGGAAAAAGAGGAATAATATGAGGCAGAAGGGGGGGGGAAGAGTGTAGAAGAGCAGTGAAGACTTTTGATTTGACTGTGGTGGTGACTGATCTCCTTCACTTTTGTAGACTGAAGGTTATTTACTGACAGAGACAGCCAGTGACACATTGGTAGCTCTGTCAGGAAACCACTTTTCACCTTGCAATGAGCCACAGCTTCATCTCAAACCCCTGACCCAGACCAGATCAATGATCATGTCCTCATCTCGTTAACCAATATGTCCATGGTTAATGGTAAGGATACATCCTCTTATCCCTTCCCCTTTGACCCCTTCCACTTCCCACCTTTTCCATCTTCTTTCCCTTTTCTACTCTCTCATGTCTTTACTTTCCATCTTCTCTCTTCTCCATAACTATCTCTCTCCCTCCTCTCTTCATTTCTCTTTCATCTCTCACCTCCTTCCCTTTTCTTTCTATTAATACCCAATCCTAAAAGTGAAGAGTTAAAGGCTGCTTTTAGTGGGTAGGTCTGGAGGTCTGGGAAGTGTGGAAGGCAGTGGAGACAACTCCCTCACTTAACCCTAGCTCATACTGTTTCTATTTCACAGTATTCGAATTTATTCCCTACATGGGAATCACACTAACCACTATCATCTCCGTTTTGAGACTGGCATATGGCTAAGGATACACACCAGGTGTCTTATAGAGGTGAGTGTGTCTTTGGTTATCTAAAAGTTCTCCAGAGACAGGCAGGTTTAGAGAGATGAGTCATTCATCCATCTGTCCATCCATCCATCCATCCATCCATCCATCCATCCATCCATCCATCCATCCTTCCGTCCGTCCGTCCGTCCATCCATCCATCCATCCATCCATCCATTCATCCATCCATCCATCCATCCATTCATCCATCCATCCATCCATCCGTCCGTCCGTCCATCCATCCATCCATCCATCTGTCCATCTATCCAACAATATCGAGAATCTGCCATTGTGCTAGATACTGAGAGACATGCAATTACAGCTGAGGACAAAATGATTTTTCTCCTCAAATCTAGGCTAGAATCGGGCAGATCTGACATCAGACATTTACTAGGTGTGGGACCTGGGGCAAATCGCTGAACTTCTGTTTCCTTCAGTTTCCTCATTTGTCAAATGTACCTCCCAGGGTTGTTGTGGGGACCAAATAGGATAATATTGGTAAAGCAATAGGGACCCAGTGAGTTAGACAAACCTACAAGTGAAACAAAAGGTTCCAACAAGATTCTATCCAGGTTCAGAAGTTAGAAAGGCCATATCTTTCTGGGGGGGGGGGGGAATCAAGGTAGACTGCATGACCAAGGTGGTATTGAAGCTGAATTTTCAAGGATGGGTAGGATTTCAGCAGGTCTCCATAACATGGAATGAGTGGGACATTCTGGGCAGAGGGACCCCCTCTGGAGATTACCTGATAGCTAATTACTATACCCTAGATGTTACTAGGAAATTTCTTTGTGGATAAAGACCCCCCAGGGCCATGATATTAAATGTTCTGGGATATGACCTCAAAAATTGGGGGAATTAAAAGATGGAGGAATGCAGGGATGACTCTTCTGGGAGTGACCTTGGCTGTTCACAGCTGGTCTTGGAGCTTCAGCGCTGGAGCAGGTTGAGTGTGAAGATCTCATTGAGGGAGACCCTGGCTTCATCTTCCCTTCTTCCTCATTGTCCTCCTTCCTTTTTGCTTTGCTTTAACACAGCTGTGGAGACATTTTGTGAGGTGATGCAGCTATACCAGAAGGAGAGTGTATGCTCCAAGATGACATGAGAGCATCTTGGGAATTACCTCTCCCTGATATATCAATATTTTGTCACTGTGTGGCTCCAGAGTGAGAAGAGAACATGGAGGTAAGTGACAGCTGCAGTGGGAGACTGTTAGGACCAGCATCAGTGCTTCCTCTTCCTCTCTTCCTGTCTTTCCCCTCCCCTCCCCTCCCCTCCCCTTTTTCTTTCTCCTTCTCTTGCTCCTTCCCCACACCCTTCTCTTCTACTTCTTGTCATCTTCTCTTTTTCCTTTTCTTTGTCCTTTTCCTTCATCATATCTCAAGATTCAGCTCTGAGGAGGAGGCCTAACCAGTCTTTCTTCTGTGATAGGTCGACTAAGTGACTGTGATCTAGTCTATTTGTCCCATGCTCAGAATTCTGCTGCCCAACGCAGAGCTACAAGGAAAAGTTTATGACTACATCTCTCTGATCCTGGTGTAGTACCAGAGCAATGTGGAGGCCTTCTTTATCACCCAGGTGAGTTCACAGTGTCCTGTGGCCAAGCTCCTAAATGATGGACAGGAGTTCTCAGCCAGGTGCTTGGGGTCACCAGGGAACATCCCTAAGGTGGTGCATAGGTGGTAGTCAGCAGTCTTTTCTAGATGAGTTCACAAGGACCAGAATTGAAGTAGTCTTTAATACAGAATAGGATGTGGAATGGACTCGGGAAGACCTGGGTTCAAATCTTAGTCACCTACTAGCTGTGTGATCCTGAGGAAGAACTGAACTTCTCTGTTCTAGGGGCTGAGGATACAAAGAAAAATGAAATAATCCCTGCCCTCAGGGAGCTTCCATTCTTCTGGGGAGATACAAGGGGAAGGTCGAATTATGATACATGCACAGATTAATCAAATACAAAGTGGAGAGATGGGACCAGAGCAGAGATTCAGGCACAGTCCTCAAGGATTGAGTGTGTGTGTGTGTGTGTGTGTGTGTGTGTGTGTGTGTGCAGAACATTTTGAGCGACCCTTCCCCCACCTCTCTCAGTAAATATTTCTCAAGCCCCCTTTGCTAGGCTCTGGAGAAACAAAAGTGTCAGAAGGCATGTGCCATATTTGTGCGCATAAAATGGAAACTGAGTCTGCAGAGGGACCTCTGCCAAGTCCTGAGTGGATGGTGCCAAATGTAAGCTCTATAATGGGGTCAGCAGAGGGAGCAGTGCTGCAGGGGAGGGGGGTCTTAAGGAGCCTTGAGCTGGGCCTTCCTAGGCTAGCAGAACCAGCAATATCCCCATGGGGAGACAAGACCAAGCACAGGCACGGAGGTGAGAAGGTCTGACAGTGAGTGGATCCTTCTGCTCAGAACAGAGATACCTGCAGACAAGTAACTAAGGCACCAAAATTTAGAAGGTGCTGGCAACAGTCTTGTGCCTTTCTCAGCATTGAAACAACTAAAATAATCAAGTCTGGTTAGCAGGAATAATTAATGAAACCAGAAGCAACTGGAGGGGATACCTGCTGTCCACCCCCCATCTCCCTACTTCCAGCAGTCTTGCAATATAGGTTCTAATGTCCCAGTCTCGGGGGGGGGGGGGGGAATGGCTGATATCTTGGCATCTTGCAGCCTCTCCCACAGCTGAATTTATTAAAAGTAGATCTGAGAACAGATTCCACTATTCTTGCCCCAGGTTCATTTTTAAGTTTTTTGCTGGTTTACAAAATGGTTAATAGTTTAGGAGAAAAACAAGATGGAGAAGGGAGGCTAGGGTAGGACTAGGGGAAGTGTGGGGCTGTCCCCTGCCAGACTCCAATGCTGGGCAGGGGGAGCTCTCGGCCATTTGTGTCTCTCTGGCAGATCCTGAAGCACATCTTGGATATGTCACTATCAAGCTATATGCTGGTCCCCCAAAATGCAGCTGCTCCCCATGTTTTCTGAACTGAACATGCAGGTAAAGGGTATTCTCTAGATCATCTAGTTCTGGAACTGGGAAGAAGCAGAGAGCCCCTACCTTTGTCCTCAGGGTCTGGTGGGGTCTGGGAGGATCCTGAGAGAGCCTGGTTGTCCAGCTCATGCTCAAAGAGCTCTTAGTCATCCCCATTGTAAACAAGGGAGCTGGAGCCTTTTTTTTCCCTTGGAGAGCTGGTTGTTAAACATTTACCAGCAAGTCACTGACTGGAGTTCTGGCTACTGCTAATCTAATGAACCAGCCTAGGGAGGTGAAGGAGGAGACATGGATGGTGCACCATCTACCCTCACCTGGGCAGAGCTGAACATGGTGCCTCCAACACTTTAGGAACTGGACCAGGTTCAGCAAAATGATTTCTTCCCCGTTCCATGACCCTCAGTGCAGACAATTTATTTTGTAATATCATGTCACACTGTGACGTCATTTGGAGCTTGTAGTCCACTTGTACCCCCAGATCATTTTCTCCTGGAGAACTGGCTAGAGTAAGGATTATCATTTAAGAAAACTGAGATTGAGTGCTTAAATCCATAGCAAGGGAGGGGGGGATGCTTGTCTGTCTCCTATTTCACTCTGAATTCATTTCAGTCCATCAAACCAATGAGGAATTAACTCTTTAACTTGATTTAAGTATGTACTCAACACATCTCTAAAAGCTGTATGGAGGAAATGTTGGACTGGTTTAATGACTGGGAGAACAAATGGCAGTGCATCCTGACCGAGGTGATCCAATGCTTCATTGATCTGGGTGAGTGAGTCAGAGGGACTGGGGTGGAGATGCAGACCTGGGTGTTCCCTGTCTGGGCTGTAATTCCTAACATCTCTGTAAATGAACAGTCTGTGACTTGTCTCAAGTCACTTGTCTGAGTAACCTGGGGGTGAATCTTGGACTTAAGAAGGTCCCTTGGTAGGGGTATGGGAGCTTATTGCAACACCAAAAGGAACCCCCTAGACCTCCTTTGAGCAGAGGGCTTCCCAGTTTGTTCAAATGTGTGACTACTGCTCATCTATCTCCTGCTTCTGGTGCTTCCCAGGTACCTGGAAATAGCCTAGGTTAGGGTGAAGCAGCCTGGGGCTGAGCAGGCTCACACTCCACTACCTATGATTTTACAGGCTGGTTTCAGAGGCAGATGAACCAGAAAGTAAGCACTGAAGTCAGGAAGACCTGGGTTCAAGTCTTCCCTTTGACATCTGCAGATCAGGTGACCCTGTTGCAAATCACTTCACTCCTTAGGGTCCCAGGGAAACCTGGCCTGTTGCCTATCTGCCATGGAGGAGGGAGACCCTGGGGAAGGAGGCATTGAGCTGTGTCCGGTATTAGAGGCATCGAAGGAAAAACCAGTCTGGGGTGCAAGGAAAGAGAGAAGAAGAGTCTATAGTCAGGGTGGAGTAAGAGGAGGAGAAAGGGAGAGGAAGGAAAGAGATAGCAGAGACAGCAGAGACAACAGCAGCAGGAGATATAAAACCCAGAGATAGAGAGGGAGAGATAGAAAAAAGCAGAGAGAGAAGAGGGACAGAGAGAGAGAGAGCAGGTCACCTCCAGCAATGCCAGGAGCCTGGAGCCAAGAGCAGCTGCTGGGTCCCAGGGCTCTCCTTCTCCTTGCTCAGTGATGGGGATTAGGTTCAGCTCCTTCTAAGCACCACTCCCCCCATTTCTGGAAGCCCCTGCCCAGGAGGAGCTGGCAGATGCGGGCATAGGGAATTCTGGGGAAGCAGAGCATGGTAGAGGAGAGTGAGTGATCCTGGAGCAAAGGGGGCAGAACAGCTTCATTTGTACCTGTGGAAAAGTCATTTCCAATTGCGGATTGATAAGAAATGAGAAACTGTGTCAGAATTTAGAGGCAGGTGACAATAACAAGACTTGGGATAATGCTGAATAATAACAATTGATAAGATGCCTTTTTAGGTCCTTAGGCTTAGGTCCTGACTGGCAGGAGAGGAGCTCCAAGAGGCAGGCTGGGGAATGGATGGGAGGCAGAGACCACTGGGCTGGGGGCTACCTGGGCACATCCCTCCTTTCTTGGACCCCCAGTTTACTCTGCTATGAAATGAGGCAGTTGAACGGACCGGTCTGTGAGGTCTCCCCAGCTTTACCTGATCCTCAGTCCATCATTTTAAGTCCAACCTGCTTGAAGGTGACCCTGGTTTAGGTGCAGACCCAGCTCTAGGCACCTGAGCTGCTGCTACTTTTGAGTGTAATGGGCTGCCACATTACGGGAGAGTCATCATCTAATTAAGAGCCTTGGAGCCAAGGACCGAAGGCTCTTCTCCCTTATCCATCTGGACTCTGAGTCATGGAGGCTGTCTCTGTGTGTGTGTCTCTGATTCAGTCTCTCTGTCTGTATGTCTCAGTCTCTCTGTCTGTCCCATCTCTCCCTCTTCTGTCTCAGTCTATTTGTCTCAGTCTCTCTAGTTAGTAGTCTGGCTTCCTCCTTTTTCTCTTATTTCCCAGTGGAGGGCTTGCGGGGCCCTGGGGGACCATCATCCTCCCTCCATACCTTGCCCCGGTATCAATAACCTTCCTTCCCTCTCTCCTCCCCAGTCTGCTCTTCTTACCCTGATGAGCTGAGGATAACTTGCATAGTAAAATGCAGATAACGAAGGAGGCCATTCTCAGGGGAACTCTGACCCTGCTCCAGGAGGTCTTTGGGGCCAAGTGTGAGTAGGCCTATGTCCATTCTACCGAGTCTCCCCAACCTGGCCCAGCCTTCCCCTGTGGAATCCATCTCCACCTGCTGGGAGCCAGTTTCGGGTCCTCCAAGAGTTCTTTTCTCCCATCTTGCTCAGAAATGCATCTTAGGGTTGTGTTTTCCAACAATCATTTCTGGGCCTGCTCCCCTGCCCTCTCCACATTTGGCAGAAGTCCTCAGTACCACATCTGCATCCAACATTCCACCCTAGGAGCCCCTACCTCTCTGCTATGTCTCTCCATTGACCTTTTCCCTATCTCTTCTCCCTCAATCAATCAATGAGTACTTATTAGGAACCTATGGTATACAGCATACACACTGGGCTACCCCTTTGGAAATAGACAAAGAATGAAGTCCCAGCAATGTAGGAGTCTATCCAGAATCAACACAGCAATCAATCAATAGGCAACAACACAACTTTTACTCATCAAAGACCCAGCACCTTGCTAGGCTGAGAATAAAATGTGCCCTGGGTGAAAGGTCATCACTCAGGGGTGGGGGCCTCAGGTCATCATTGGGTATGGGTGGGAACCTCAAATCATGGGTAAGATGGAAGGGCCACAGGTCATCACTGGTTAGGAGTGGTGGCCTTAAGTCATCACTGGGTGAGGTTGGTGGCTTCAGTCATCACTGAGTGGGAGTGAGAGCCTCAGATCATTACTGGCTGAGGTTGGGGGGCTGCAGGTCATCACTGAGAGATGTGAGGTAGTACCTCAGAGAAGCTTTAATTTGCATTTCTCTAATAAGGAATGATTTAGAGCAATTTTTCATATGGCTATGGATCACTTTGAATCTCCTCATCTGTAAATTGCCTTTGCATATCCTTTGACCATTTTGTCAATTAGGAATACAAGCCCCAGTCTTAAATGGAAGAGACAACAATGTAGGAGTCTATACAGAATCAATACATCAATCATTCAACCCATCAACAGGCAGTAACACAACTTCATGGATCCAGTACCTTGCTAGGCTGAGAATAAAATGTGCACTGGGTGGAAGGTCATCACTGGGTGGGGATGTGGGAGCCTCAGGTCATTACTTGGCAAAAGGGGCTCAAGTCACACTGACTGAGGTTGGGGGCTGCAGGTCATCACTGAGCAGAGCTGGGTGTGGCCAAGATAGAGCCAGAAGGGAACTCAAGCTAACCAGGCCAAGTTTGGCCTTGAGATGTATTTGAATATAAGCAATTATTAAGCAAGTGTGGTTATTTGTGTTGGCAGTTGAGGTTATTTCCAACTAAACATGTAATTTTTAAAAACTGGGTGGTAATCTAGAGGCCCTGCCTCCAGGGACCCCCGGGTCCAGCTACAGAAACAGCCAGATTAGAAGAGGGGCCAAAGTGTGGGCTGCAGATTATCCCCTCTGGATGATCCAGAAGGAGGCGATAGCTGGCTGCAGTGGTCCAAGGAGTCCTGCTAGGAGAAGTGGCCTGGAGCTGGGCCTTGGGGAGGGGTGGGTTGGTAGAGATGGAGGAACAGGGCATCAGGAGTCTCTTGTTTTGAGCTAATAGACCTCAGAAGAGGAACCTACTGCTTCTACCTAGGAGGAAGCAGACTAAGAGGGGCTGAAGTCCCCCAGGGTGGAGGCAGCCCTGGGACCCTTGCCACTACTAACTTTCCAGTGAGAAAAAGGTCCTTCCAGGATAGGACCCGAGCACAGTAGGGCAGGGAGGTTGAGGAGTCCATTTCATCTGAGCTCAGGGGCTCTGGTGGGATGTCTGTCACCCTGAAATCAGTCTCCCTCTTGGGCACCTTTCCCTTTAAGTGCCTCAGGTGTATCAAGGTGGTTTGAAATGCTCTTGGTGACCCCCAAGCTAAGGGAGAAGGAAGACCTGGGAAGGAATTGGACCCACGTGAGTTAGGCCAGATACTTGGGACTGGACCACAGTTGAGTATCTGTCGTGGACAGGAAGCCCATACCCAAGACCCCAACAAGCTCCTTTCTTGGAGCCTGAGGAGCCCAGAGGAGGTGGTCTCACAACTTGAAGGGACCAGGCATGTTTAGTCCAGACCAAAGACGACTTGGGGATGATCCCAGAGCTGTTTGAGATGTCTGTGGGGGACAGATCTGAGAGGACAGAATTGGCAGTCAGGGGAAGACCAGAGTGATACATTGTGATTAGGAGGAAAGCCTGCCTCCCCCACCAGCAGTGGGATGGGAAACTGGGATGGTGGTCCTTAGAGGACCTGAAGAGGTAGGATGAGTCAGGATCAGGGAGAGTTAGGGTCAGGGAGGATCTCTTGTTTGAGGGGGGTGGGGGGGGAACTGATGACCTTCCAGGTCTAGAGATCTCTGGCCATCCAGGGTTGACTTGAAGACTGCAAGGGATGGAGAACTGCTACTCTTTCCCATTGCCCTTTGGGAGTATCTCTAAGGGGCAAGGATGCCTCTTGAATCCTATTTGGTCCTGACCTGTGTTGTTTTTTTTGACATGGGAAATTTCTGTTGGAGAATTTCCTTCTGTCAAGGCCAACCAGTAGCTTCCCTGCACCTTCCCCATCTGTAAACTGGAGACAATACTGAGATTTTGGTGGTCCTGCCAGTGTGTGTCTGATCTTGCCCCTCAACTGGGGGAATCCAGTCTGGGGCAACAAGGGAGGGGAGACATAATTGAAATCCAAAGAAAGACCTGAACCCCGAAGAAGGGAGTGTCTATAGTGCATCCTCAGTGACATCTAAGGACTGCAGCCTGGGCCTCAGGGCCACCTTCTCTTCACTTCCAGGTGAAATTGGCCATCCTACGGGTGATCAGGCAGCTGGCCATCTCGGGCTACCAGGAGAGAGTCCGAGGTTGGGGCCTGAGATATATCTCCCTGCAGCTCATATAGTCCACCTACAAGATGGTGAGGAGGATGGGAGGATGGGGGGAAGCATTACTCTGCTGTGTATGTGCCTGTTTGTATGGTTCTGCCTTTTCTTCCAAGAAATTCCAAGTTCTTTCATACTTACAAATTTTCATTATATACTTCTCAACAAATTAAAACGTTTACATTTATTAAGCACCTACTGTGTACTGAGCACTATATACTAAGAGCCCATTGTACGGACTCCTCCATTACCAGTTAGTTTTTTAAAATGTGCATATAATTTATTTTTTAGGATCTTTTCAATTACATGTCATGAAAGTTTTTCAACATTCATCCATATGTATATTTTTAAGTTACAGAAGTTCCTTCCACCCTCTCTTCCCACCCCCCTCCACTCAGTGGCCAACAATCAGGTGAATATGGTACATGCAAATTTGTGTTTATCATGTTTATAGATTAGTCGTTTTTGGTATGAGGAATTAGGATTAAGGGAAAAGAAAGCATGAGATAGGAAAGAAATAAAAAATGTATATTCAGATTCTGGAAAGTTTTTTGTTTCATTTTTTGCCTCTGGATGAGGATAGCATTGTCCATAACAGGTTTTTCCAGGGTTGTCTGAGCTCTCTGAACTGTTGTAAGGAGCTGCATCATTCAAAGTTGATCAACTCATAATGTTTAAAATGTGCATATAGACTCATTTTTGGTTTCCTGAATTTTCCTTCCTTTCCCTTTTCCTTTTTTTCCATACCTTTCCTTTGTTCCATCCAATTTCCCTTTTCCTCTTCCTTTCCTTTCCTTTCCTTTCCTTTCCTTTCCTTTCCTTTCCTTTCCTTTCCTTTCCTTTCCTTTCCTCTTTCCTTTCCTTTCCTTTCCTTTCCCCTTTCCTTTCCCCTTTCCTTTCCTTTCCCCTTTCCTTTCCTTTCCCCTTTCCTTTCCTTTCCTTTCCTTTCCTTTCCTTTCCTTTCCTTTCCTTTCCTTTCCTTTCCTTTCCTTTCCTTTCCTTTCCTTTCTTTTTCCTTTCTTTTTCCTTTCTTTTTCCTTTCTTTTTCCTTTCCTTTTTCCTTTCCTTTCCTTTTTCCTTTCCTTTTTCCTTTCCGGTCCTTCCCTTTTTCCTTTCCCTTTCCCCTTTCTTCTCCAGGTTCAAACTGTAACCTGAGGAAGAGGTCAGAAGTAATGAAAAGAACTGCTCTGGGACCTTCCCAGTTGAGCTCCTGCAGTCTGCCCCAGACCTCGCAGCTTACCCAGGGCATCATCTTCAGGTACAGAAGGATACTGGGCAGGACACCCCTCCCTCCCTGGGGTTTCAGGACTTTGTCAGATCTGAGGAGAGTCATTATATAGAGGGGAAGGATTTGGTTATTATCCACCCCAAGGTGTGCCCCATTACTGCAGGCATCCCATCTCCTGCCCTGGTCCAACTGCATGGCCCTGCCTCGGGGCCTATGGGAGTCATTGACCCCCTACTGGCAGTAGTCTGCAGGAGGCACTAAAGAAGAGGATTTTCATCCCTTTTCCTGCTTCCTAGGGAGGGGGCTCAGCAGGATGGGGATGTTTCATCAGACTTCTCTCCTTCCCTTCTCTGAAGCCCACCCACCCATCCACACACCCCCCCTTTTCTCCCTCCCATGACTCCGATCTCCCAAACTGCCCTTTGGGCAGGGGATAAAAGCCAGCATGATTTTGAGCTCAGAGGACATGGATTCTTATCTGTGTGACCTTAGACAACTTAATTTCCTTTCTTGGGCCTCATTTCCTTCAGTAATCAAGGAACATTTAATAAGGACTTACTGTGTCTTTAATAAGGACCACCCATTAAGGTGTCACTTAACTCCTGTCTGCCTAAGTTTCCTCAACTGCAAAATGGAGAATAATATCACTGATCTTGGGAGAATCAAATGAGAAAATTGTATAACTTATCAGATTGCTTGCTCTTTTGGGAATGGGGGGAGGGAAGGAGGGAAGGGAAAAATTTTAAGTTCAAATTTATAAAAATGAAGGTTGATGGGGAGCTAGGTAGTACAGCAGATAGAGCACTGTCCCTGGAGTTGAGAGGAACTGAGTTAAAATCCTGCCTTAGAAACTTAATAATTATTTAACTATATGACCTTGGGCAAGTCATTTGACCCCATTGCCTTGCAAACCACCCCATCCAAAAAATTGAATGTTGAGAATCAAATAAAAGGTAAGGTAAGGTAAGCAGTCTAAATTTTATGATTATAACTTTCTCTACCATGGTGCTATTGAGGAAAGCATTTAAAAAAGACATTGGCTTGAGTTTCATCAGCTAACATTTTATCAAAACATCAAAAATCTTACAAAAATGAATGTTAAGGATCAAATGAAAGAATATTTGTAAGGTAATGTACAAATCTGAAAGCTCTATTAAATCTTGTCATAAACATAATTATGACTATGACTCTGCCATGGTGCCATTCAGGAAGCATTTACAAAAGACCAGGAGACTTGAGCTGGGCCTTGAAGGTTTTGATAAAATGTTAGTTGATGAAACTCAAGCCATGGTATAGGAGTGGACACCTTCACTCATGGCTGGGAGATGGGACCTGGTAGAGTCAGAACAGGCAATGGAAGTTGGGATCAGCTCATGGAAGCAGGGTTCAGAGATGCCTCAGCTTTCAGGGAATCATTAGATTGAGGCTGTGGGGCTGGAAGAGACACGATAGAAGTCATGCAGTCCCACCTTCTTGTTTTCCTATGGACTCAGCTGGGCTCAAGATCATACAGTAAGTCTCAGAGACAGCTGGTGATCAAACCTGATCCCTTGCCATGATTCAGAGACTTCCTAAGGGGATGAAAATTTGGATTCAGCTTCACAGTATGCTAACCTCTGGGGCCATAGATAGGTCTGTCTTCAGGGAGCTTCTGTTCTAATGGGGAGACCAAGCCAGGGCTATGAGGTTTTGGGCAACCCCAAGCATGATGAGCAAGTCAATCAAGGTCACCGAGTTAGGCAGGAGTTGCAGTGGACAGAAGTCTTGGAGATCTTCTCTGGGGGAAGCCAGTAGGTCCAGGACCCAATTTCCAGACCAGTAGATTTCCCAGCTCTATGGCCAGACATTTTGCTTCCTCCCCAGATCTCTAACCAATGGAAGATCAGCATCTACAGACTTCCTCAAAGCATTATCCAACAGGAAGCAGAACTGGGAGGAGTAGGTGAAGATACTGGTGAAGATCATGTCCAAGGATATATGGGAGATCCCAGAGGTGCCTCCTGGAGACCTTTCTAGGAATGCACTTACTCTGACTCCCATTCTGACCCAAACATTAATAACAATAGAAAAACAAAGTTCAAACAAGCCATCCCTGAAAATTCGAGAAGAAATTAAATATTCTACAACTATCTCCCAGTTTTCCTGTCTTTGAAGTCAATTCACAATTCACTCCTTGGGGTTGGGTTTTCCATTGAGTCTAGATGGGGGTGACTTAGGTGGCATAGTGGATAGAGCACTGGCCCTTAAGGTCAGGAGTACCTGAGTTCAAATCAGCCTCAGACACTTAATAATTACAATAATTACCTAGCTGTGTGGACCTGGGCAAGCCACTTAACCCCATTTGCCTTGCAAAAACCTAAAAATGTCTAGATGTTCTTCCATTGAGTACAAGTGGTTGGTTAGTTGGTTCTTGTCCACTATTGAAGACAAGCAAAACATCATCACTGTTTAAGACAAATTACAGTGTGTCCGATGGTGGTTGATTGGACCAATAGCTCAGAATGCTCTACCACAAGTTGGGCACAAATAATCCATATGAACACCTGGGGTGGGTACTCTAAACTTACAGATAACACTTTTCCTTTGGGCTACAATTATACCCTTCTCATAGAGTGCAGCATCCTCACTGATGTGGGCACATCATGCTTGGGAGGTCCTGTGCCAATGTCTCCCCAAGCTATACAATCAATTCTAAAATTGTTCAATGAGATATTCAGGGTGTCTCAGAATCACTTCTTCAGACACCCTTGTGAGCACTTGCCCTATGTGAGTTCTCTATAAAAGTTATTTTGGCAAGTGTACATCTGGCATTCTATCAATGTGTCCAGACCATCGTATAGTTGCACTCTGTAGTAATGTTGGAATACTAGGTAGTTTAGCTTGAGAAAGAACCTCAGTATCTCTTATCTGTTATCTTCTCTTGCCAGAATCTTCCTAAGACAATCTAAGTGGAAGTTATTTAGTTTTCTGGTAGTTTGTCCAGGTTTGTTATATAGCAATATGATTAGTAATATAGTAGTACCTCTTCTCTCTCAAATACTGAGCTAGCTCTAGCAATGTGTCAACCTCATCAATGTGTACCTCCCTGGAAAGGACACTGCAGGGGTAAGTGAACTTATCCACAGTCCTCAAAACTTCTGCATTTGCTGTAATTGATGGTTCCACATATGGATGGTGTGATGCTGGCTGATGGAGCACCTGAGTTTTCTTGGTTTTCATTGTTAGACCAAAATGAGCCCAGCAGCAGAGAATCGATTCATACTTTGTTGCCTCTCAGCTCCAGAGGCTGCATTGAGGGCACAATCATCTGCAATAGATCACTCTCCACTTTGGTCTTGGCTTGTAGCCTTTTTAGGCTGACAAATTAGCCATCATTGCAGAGCTGACCTTGAAGCCATGTTCATCCTCAGTGAAGGCATTTGATATAAACATCATGCTAAAAAGTATAGGAGCAAGGACACATCCTTGTTTTATTCCAGTGGTGACTGGGAAATCTCAAAAGCATCATCCATTATCCAGAGCCAGGGCATGCATGCATGCAACCATGAAAGTGATGTACAATACCAACGTGGACAATACCAACCAAATTTTGACAATTTTCCATAAACCCTCACGACTGATGGTATCAAAGTCCTTGGTCAGATCTACAAATGTTGTATACAGACCTCTGTATATATTTCCTGGAACTGTCAGGCAGCAAATATATTGACTGCACCTCTACCCTTTCTGAAGCCATGCTGACTCTCAGGAAGGTGATCAACTTCCAGGTGAAGGATCTGTGGAAAGAGATTGAGAAGGACTTTGGAAAGAATCTTGCCAGCAAGGACTAAAAGAGAAATACCCCTATAATTGTCACAGGACAATCTTTTTAGAGATGGACAATGGAGACATCCTTGAATTCTTGGAGATAACTTCTTCATGCCATATAATCTGGAAAATTTCAGTCAGTTTTTGGATGAGCAAATGAATCCCCCACCTTGTAGTTCTCATCTGGAATAGACTCAGCACCAGGTGCATTGGCACTTGAAAGGAACCTCGGTGGCATTCAAAACTTCTTCAGCTGGAACTTCAGCTAGGGTCTGATTGACTTAAACTTGAGGTAAGTTATCAATGATTTCTGCATTGATTGATGGAAGTGTTCGACCCATTTTTCTAGGATCATGTCCCTATTAATGTAGATTCATCAACATTGAGTAGTTGAGATACACCATCTATAAATAGCATTCGGGACATCATAAAAGCATTTTGTTTTGTTACTGTCATCTGCCTTCTTATTCAGTAGAGAGACCTGCATCTCTCTTAAGGTTTGCTTGGACTTTACTTTTGATGGAATTAAATACTGCCTTCTTAGAGATGGATGAACTATTCTGCTGGTAAACCCTATGGAATTCTTGTTTTTCATTTAACAGCTTCTATATTTCCCCATTTTCATTAAACCAGTCTTGGTGTTTGCGAGTGTTCTGGTCTTGGTGTTTGTGTGTGTTCTGGCCTACATGAGCAAATGTAGTGCTGTATACCAGATCTCTGAAAGCTTCCACTCCTTTTCTGCTGCACTATTGTCAACTGTGTGTTGCTCAGTTCCACCTACAAGTTAGTAAGAAACTGTTCTGACACTCTAAATTCTGGATATTAATTTTTCTAGTATTTATTTTGCCTTGGAGCCACAGCTTTGATTGAATATGAATATTTAGCTCAGAGAGGATGAGTCTGTGATTAGTCCAGCACACATTGCCTTTGTCACTCTCACATCCTGTCTCTTTTCCTTATGATCACATAGTCTAATAGATGCCAATGTTTGCTAAGCGGGTGCATCCAGGAAGTTTTATTGCATTTAGGCCAATGGAAGTTAGTGTTTGTGATGAGGTCATGAGATGCTCAAGTCTTCAGTAGTAGGTGATTATTACTGTTGCTGTTTCCAACTCCATTCATCCAATTGTCTGTAATCGGAGTTTCCTCTAGCATTAAAGTCACCCCAAATTACAAGCTTGTCTCCTTTTGAAATATTGATAAGGGTCTCCAGGTCTTCATAAAATTTTTCTTCATCAGTATTTGTCATGAGCACAAATGGGCTTACCACTAATAATCTCTCAACAAGCCACTCTCTGAAGTTACAAGTTTCTGAGATGTTGGTGGAGGAAGTTTCTTCATTGAGTGGTGCAGTTTAAATGTCTAAATACCTACACAAACATGTCTATAAATACATATAAATCTGTAATTTTAAAATATGTGGTACACATTTCCTGTTGTCTTAATGCTTTTATATTTCGAATTCAGTTTTGTCTGGAATCATATGCATAACTCTTAAAAATATCACTCTAAAAAATGGAAAAAATATTTTATCCTGGAGATGGCCCAACAGAGGCTGAACCAGATTAAAATGTACTTGGGAATTTTTTTTTGAGGTAATCAGAGTAAAGTGACTTGCCCCAGGGTCACACAGGTAGTAAGTGTCTGAGGCTGTATTTGAACTCAGTTCCTCCTGACTCCAGGACCCATGATCTATCTAATAGCTAAGATGAGACTGGAGTTCCCTTTATCCTGATGGTTGGAACCTCCCAAACCTAGTTCACGGGCAGAAGAACTGAGTCTGAATCCTGGTTCTCATTGCAGTTCAGACTCCCTTGCAAAAATGAGCATGTCAGATCAAAATTGCTTTGTCATTTCCATTTCAAGCATTTGCTGTCTTCTGCAGGCAGAGATCCACACCTCTCTATCCATTTTTCATCATTATGAGTTCAGCCTGATATGAGATCAGTGGTGATCATGGGGTTCCTACTATATTTTGTTTGGAGGGTTCTAAAAGGTCCATGCTAGAAATGTTACCTTGCCCTTCCTCAAAGGGCATTGCCCATAAGGCTCTAAGATGAAGTCAGGGGCAATGCAGGAAGTTATTCCCTCATTGGTTGCTCCCTACACCAGTGAAATCTCAAATAGAGGCAAACAGTTCTCCAAACCATCATATACCTGCTATCAACTTCATTATTTTGCAGGGTTCATGGCCCTTAAAATCCAAGTGTAAGACCCAGAATTTTACATCTCCACTCAACCTAATTTCTAAATCTTTTCCAAGCCCTAGACTTATCTTTAGCCAGGGCTTGTCACCAACTTCTCCCAAAAGTCTTCTGAACTTCCATTCAGCACAGTCCTACAGAATGATTGGATTTGAAACTGGCCCAGAGATCCTTCATGAACCCCCTCTCTAGGGCATGGTGAATCCATGAGAATGAGCACATACCCATGATCCAATGTGTTGGAAAAGAGCCCCATAAAAATATGAATGATCCAAGTTTTGGCACAGCTTTTAGTCTATGACTAGAGCATAAATAAATGCTAGAAGCAAAAATAGAGTAGTTCAACAGTAACAGAGGTTGAGTGTTTTGTTGAGTACAGTAAATAACATCCTGATCTAGTCCAAGTTCCCCATTTGTTTTAGTTTTTCCATCTGAGAAATACTTCATTCTTTTTCTGGCTAATCAAGGTTTTGTCAAATTAAGATTTTCATGAATAGTAGATTCAAATCCAGTGGACCTGGACTGTCCCCCTGGATACTTACTATCTGTGTGAACACATGCAAGGTGCTTTCAGTTCCTGAGTATATTTTATCTGTTGAGAGAGGCATTGGAGGATACAGTGGAAAGAAGACTTGGTTTATAGTTGGAAGACCTGGATGCTAATCTTACTGTGTGACCTCCAACAAGTATCTATGCCTCCCTGAATCTCAATTTCCTCATCAAGAAATTGAATGGCTTGATTCCCATTAACCTGGGAGGTGCCTTCCAGCTCTCTATCTATGGTCCTGGAGTAACTATCTGCTTAGAAGACCTCCCTTGCATTCCTGTGGGCTTGCTAAAATAGAATGGAATGGAATTAATAGAATGGAAACCAGTAGGAACAAAGAGTTCTCTAGGACTCTGAATCACCTCAAGGTCTTGCTGTCTTTGGGGCACATCAAAATAAATGGTACTCTCAAGTACTAAAGTTATAAGGGATACAAGGGAAGGAATGATGCCACCATCTCGGATGAAAAGATTGAGAGAGGCAGTCTTCCCTCAGTAACAATGTCCCTGCTTCCTCCTTTCTTCAGTCCTTCATACCCCCACCACATTTGCACACACTCACAGATATGCACATACCTATGCATAGCAGACATACACATGCTGATCCATGATCTTGAGAGGAGCTATCCTTCCCTAGGCGGCATCCTAGGTCACTAGTCATTACTTAGTCAAGAGTAGGTAGAGGTAGGTATAAGATGCTCCCATATATAAGACGCACCTTAATTTGGGGGCCCAAAATTTGAAAACAAATGTTCCATAAAGTTATTGAACTCAAGCTTTATTCATCTTGAAATTCAAGGACCTTCTGCTCATAGCTTTCAGTCAACTTTTGGGCAAATCTTGTGCCTGGACACATGCTTAGTCCATTCCATTTCATGAACCTGAAGCACCCATTGTGTCATCCTTGGAAATCAGTCATTTCTTTTTCATCAATTCTTCTTGCCTCATGCTGAACCATCTGTTGTGGTCACAGGAATTCCGATGACCCTTTGCTCTTCAATCCATCTCTTCCATTCCCTCTCATGGCCTATGGCCACCTTCTGCCATCTTCTTCCCATACCTAATATTCTGGTAACAAATGCAAAACAGTGAGCAGCAGAGACAAGCATGAAAAAGCAAAGGGTACATTTTATATATGAGGAACTATGATACTTCTTCCTTTGCTGTGTCAAACTCAAATAGAAACTGATCCTTGAGGGTAACAGAATGACAGAAAACCACAAATTAACATTATCTGGATTATAATGCATTTTGATTTCTTTTGTTCCTGCAAATCTGCTACCCCCCCCCCCCAGCCCTATGGGAGAGTCCACCATGAGAAACAGACACCTTTGCTAGGTCCTTAACTGGAACTTAACTCTAATTGAGCTTTCTCCTCTTTATAATAGAAAATGTCTCCACAGTATTCTGAGCAATGGACAAAGGCTTTTTGGAAAACTTGGAGACCTGAGAATGAACAAGAGAAGGTGGTATTTGTGATCTGTAGAAAAGTGCAGCAAGAAATCTACCCTGGCTTGAAGGCCTGGTCACAAGCTAGAGCTGAGTCTACTAATATTTGGTAGAAACAACTGCATCCTAGACCATGGCTAATGGGTATCCCATTGTCAAAGGTCATGAGACACTGATGGAGACATTGGTGGGATCTTGACACCAAGGTTCTTGATCTAAACCCTGGGATCTTGATGCCAAGGTTCTTGATTTAAACCCTGCCCTCTTTTTATGAGAGCATCAATGAAAAGCTTCTCCTACCCAGTCAGATGATACTTAATATAGGCTGGCTAGTTCAGCTGTTCAGCTGATGGAAGGAAGAATGGAGAGTATTGTACTTGAAATCAAGAAGAGTTCGATTTGAATCCCAACTTCCATCATTTACTGCCTTTGGGACCTCTCAGTCTGAGTTTGCCTCCCTCTAAAGTAAAGGAGGTCATGTTGTCAAAGTGACCAGCAAACATTTTTGCAGCTAGTGTCACAGTGGTTAGAGCACTTGGCCTAGATTCTGGAAGATCTGAGTTCAAATCCAGCCTTAAGATACTTTTTATCTGTATGACTCTGGGCAAATCACTTGACCTCTGCCTCAGTTTTCTCAAGTATCAAATGGAAACAATAAGTATCTACTTCCTTAGGTTTGTGACAGTGTAAAATGAGAATATCCCTTAAAATGATGCTCAATGCTAGTGTTGGTGTTGGTGATGATGATGATGAAAACAGTTCAACAAAGATGTGTCAGTGTGTATGGGGATAATGAGGAAGAAAAGCAATGAACAAACTTCTGGGTAAGGAAAGAAGGGCTATGGTCTGAAAAGATCAAGGTTCAATCTTGCCCATAACCTGTATGACCTGGGGTAGCTCATTTGATTGCCTGGATCTCAGGTTCTTAATATGCACATTTGTTTTAAATGGAATTTTGTTTTGCCCTCCCTTCTCTGTCTCTCTGTATCTGTCTGTCTGTCTTTCACTCTGTCAAATTTCCAAATTCTGCTTTTTTTGACCACATAGTCTTGAATGCTTCCCCTCTAAGGCCCACCTCTTCATAAATCAAGAGGTGGCCTTTGTCCTTTCCAGATCTGACATAAGGGAGGGTGACATCCCCTAATCTGACTCTCTGAAATTGTGACTCAGATCTAGGAGCTGGCTAATATTTTGTGGAGATCCACTATGGGCATAAGAACCTTCATGGTTCCTATCTCTTTCTTAGAAGGGAAAGATGTTTACAGTGGGGATTCTGGAGGCCTTATGGTTACCTGTCTTGATGAGAAATCCTACAGGTATTTGATGGGCACTGTATCCTGGGAGTGGGGGGGGGGGAATCACTATAGGAAAAATAAGTTCCTGGAACTTTTATCTACACAACACTAAGCCTCTGCACAGACAACAATGCTATAGATTCCATAAAAAAACAAGATCCAAAGGTGTTTTCAACTGTAGACATCAAGGAGGATCTTCAGAAATGGTCTGACTCTTGGGGTGGGGGGGGAGAAGTAAAACCCAGCTATTCAGGAAAGTGGGAAAGTCATCAGGAGGCTTTAGCCACATTTCAATCCAGGTCCCAACAGCTTGACCCATGACAGCATGGGTCCCAGGCAGCTATATAGCAAGCCTGCAATGAGGGTCCCAAGTCTGAACTCTTGGATCACTGGGACAAAGGAAAGGACTGGCTATGCCTGCACTGTATAGGCAACATCTTGGCCAGAGACAAGGCACAAGGCAGGGATCAGACCCCAGTACCAGCATAAAGAGCTTGGGTCTATATTCACTATACCCCAGGATTAGAGCTCAAGATGGGGGAAATCTCTAAATGTCTTATGAATTGAATTCAAATCCAAAAAGAGCTTTAAAATTTTTAAAAACCAGAGCCAGGAATTCCCAGAAACTCATCTCCAAAACTCCAAAAGTTGTCGAATGACTCTAGCCAAAATTTAGAAGGGTAGAATCCACAGAAAGGCTGAGTGATACAATTTCTCAGTCCAAGACAACTTAGATCCATAAAAGGTCTGTTTCAGCAGGAGTGGAGGTTGGAAAGTGCAGCGGGACCAGAGCAAACCAGTCCAACTTTCCAGGAACAGCCCAGAAAGTGCCTGGGTCCCTGGGTGCACCTACATGACAAGACCTCTTGGCCCAGGGTGGTGAAAGAACTCTGCAGAACCAGTGAGCCTGGAGCCCTGGCCAGCACCAGTCTCAAGAGCAGCCTTGTGGTGGGAACCTGTGGTGGGAACCCGTAGAGTGAGACTACAGAGGTCTCTCTCTGCTCTTCCTAGGGAAGGACTCAGATTTGTTCGCCCACACTCAGATTTGTTTGCCCATGCTCAGATCCAGGTCACAGTCTGGGGCTCCATACTACCTTAGAAGAGCAAGGACCCTCCTCACAGCTCCAGGGCAGAGGGGAGGGCCTGTGGTCATCTACAAGAGTTGTCAGAGCTTCTCATAAAACCTTGGAGGAATTAAAAAAAAAAGCCAAAACCCAAAACCTCTACATAGTAGAGACTGGTGCCTAATTGGGATTCCAAGCCCAGCCCTCCACCAGTGAAATCTGGGGGGGGGGGGGATAAGTCATCTGCGAAGTGCCTCTAACTGGAGCTGGCATGAATAAGGGGGGGGAGAAGCAAAGAAAAATGATTTGAAGAGGACTATGCTCACAAGTGGGTCTAGGCGTGGAAGCAGTCAGGGGAGGTTCCCCCAAGAGATGGCTCCTGGGTTAGTCCTTGAGGGAAGTTAAGGGTCCCTTGAGAAGCAGCAGGGTGACTGGAAAGAAAGACTGAACCTCATGTCAGATTAAACATGGGCATTCACTAACCTTGGAGGTTAAGTCACTTCCTTGAGCTTCATTTTTACAATGAGGGGGATAAAAGCTACAGTGTTTTACACCTCACCTGTAAAGGTACAATCATCTTAATTTTGGCCTCTTCACTGTCATAGTAACCCATAGCTTCTACACAAAATCTAAGAAGGCAAGGTCTTTCCTGACCTGGATAGAGCAAAGGACAAAAGTCAGTTGCTTGCATGCAAGAACCTGGAATGTCCCGAGCCCTGATACTTGTCTGAGGTCCCAATCCCTCTCTGAAGGATGCATCTTCCCTTAGCCCCTCCAGAAGATGTCCCAAGAAAAGCATCTGATCAGGCTCTGTGCACCTCAGGATTTGAGGTCATGGTAGCTTCCACAAAACTCAAAATATCCAATTTAACTTCTCATGCTCACCTGTGATACATCGAAATGATGGGAAGTAGAGATATGGAAGGGATAACTGTAGTGAAGTAAAACAAATCCCCCACATTGGTCAGGACTTCCTAATTTTGGGCCCATATCTTCTCTGTCAGATGTGGGCTAGCAGCTTCATCAGCGATCCTCAGACATCATGGTTGATCATTGGGTTGATCAAAGTTTTAGGGTCTTTTATGGATTCTAGGTTCTCTCAGTCGTGGTTTGTTGTTTTTTTTTTTTGGCAAGGCAATGGGGTTAAGTGATGTGCCCAAGGTCACACAGATTTGAACTAAGGTCCTCCTGAGTCCAGAGGCAGTGCTCTATCACAGAGTCAAGCACAGATCCCTTGGGTTCTCTAAAGACTTCCTTGTCAAGTCACTCTGGAACCACTAACCACCTACCAGTTCCTCTTGGGCCCCTCTGAGAATTCCACTTACCAGGAAACCACATATTTTCTTCTAGAAAAGGCTCAAGTCACTACCTTGGTTGACAAAGTTCTCTTGAGGTGATTTTCAGTTTCTTCCAACCCCAGAAAGTGTCTGGGGCAAGATTTGAACTCAGGTCCTCCTGACTCCAGGGATGGTGTTCTATCCACTGTGCCACCTAGCCACCCCCAAGTATTAGTATTCTTAATAAAGTATGCTATAAATACAATATTGCACTTGAATTATTTTGATCTTATAATATGAAATCTAGTCAATGATGTCTTCTGATCATGGAATCTGCAGGATATTTTAAGGAAGAAAGCTCAGGGAGCATCTAGTCGAGACCCTTCTAGAGATAATCAGATTATCATCAATCAAGCTGGAGTCATTCTAGAGTCATTCATGGGTCTAGAACTGGAGGTCTAAGGGAAGAGGCCATGCATGACCAGCCCCATTAGACACAGAACCAACACACCAACGGGCCAATTTTCCTTTCCTCTCTGTTCACCAGAGCCCCCAGAGAGGAACGGAGGACTGGACCACTTCTGGGCAGGGATCCTGCAAGTGGAGAATGGGGGCATCCAACTCTTCCTAACCTCCATTGTAACAGACTTTTTCCTCTTTCTCCCATCCCAACTGGAGAGCTTCCAAAAAGGCGAAAGGCCTGTAGGTGAAGAGCCTCATCCTGCATACAAGAAAGCCAGACAAGGTGAGACCTCAGGACAACCTGCTAACGATTGGATTCAATCCAATCTAACAAGCCAACAGTCCCTTAGTGAGCATCTCCTGGATGCCCCCAGCAACAGAACTGACCCTACTCTGCAGGAGCTACCATTCTCCCAGTGGGTGCATGGGGATGTGAATAAAAAATGTACATCAATACCAAGAGACTCTCAGGAGGACCGAGTGGAAGGTGGCTTACTCACTGGCCAAGATCTCTGGAAGAATGCACTTGGAACCTGAGCTGCTTCTGACCTCTGGGAGATGAGAGCTTCTGAGCAGCATTGCCTAAGGGGGAGAGCAGGGAAAAGGGCAGCCCCTAGTCCTCACTCTGGGCCCTGGAGGTCAACATTAGGCTCTTCCTGAATACATGCACTCTAGATCTAGAGACATGCTGTCTTGCGTTGCCTGGCTAGACAGAAATGCATGTATTTATTCATGTGTCTCTTACACATACACACATATGCAAGGGCATAGCTACATCTCTTGTATGTGCCCAGTTATTGACATGGGGCTGGATGGTCATCCATAGGTGGCAGGAACGGAAGACAGGATATCATCGAGTGTGCCCAGGCAGAGGCAGTCACAGTGACTTCGGGATAGTCACTTGACTCTTTGGGCTTTAGGAAGGTGCCTTCTAGCTTTTTCTATGATTCTGTGACCTTAAACATCTGCAGATCCAGAGCTTAGCCCAAATTCAATCAGCTCCATCTGATCATACATTGCCAGTCTGTCTCTGCCTCTTCCCCCTTCATCTCTATCCTTACCCTCCCCCCACACCATCCCAGAACAGACTTCAGCCCTTCTCCCTTTGACTGAGAGAGTATCTCTTGGACTCCAGTCCCTTCCCCAATCCAATCCATCCCCATCCTATCCCCACCCAGCTCCCAAGATGCTTCTCCTGAGGTGCTAGTCTGATCTGGCCACTCCCCTGCTCTAAGTTTGTCCTGACTCCCAGAAGGAGTCACTATCTCTGAGAGTGATGACCTGCCTCCCAAAGGGACTCCTCCCCACCTTCCCACCTTGCTAACTCATGCCTACCCCTCCATTTTCTCTGGTCCCTTGGGCAGGTGTTCCCCAAGCTTTATCTCCACTGTGGCACCATCTCAGCCCCTTCCCTTCACATGGCCACACCTCACCTCTCCTGGCTCCAGGATTTTGTTCACTGAATGTGCTCTGCAAAAAATGCTCTAAATTTCCACCAGTTACCCCGCCTCCCCTTTTTTCTTTCTCCATGGCTTCCCTTACGCACCTTTTCACTTTTGACTCACCTTGTCTGGAGGAAGAGATGGGTAGACTTTGATGTTTGAGATCAATGTGGGAAAGAAGAGCAGCGAGGCCCTGCCCCAGCCTGCAAGGAATTCATTTGCTTCAGAGTAAATGGAGCCCTGGAATGTGGACCCAGGGGAGTACTCTTTACCACCTGTGTGGCCTGGGGAACTAAAGCTCACCACTCTCCCCTTAGCTTTCCCATCTGTAAAATGGGGGGGGGGTGTTGGGAGCCAGGGTCTCTAAGCTGCTTGACACAGTCGCAGCAAGAAGATTCAGGGCAGTCACACTGCCTGATGGAACATTTCCTTCTTCAATATATATAGGGATTTCATGAATACCAATATTTATAGGTCTATTATTGATTACAATATTTACTCACCCTAATACTGGAATGACTATAAAGGAAAGATTTCAGAAAAATTCTTTGAATAAAACAGATTGTAAATTCTGTCTAAATTTAACAGGACTGCCTCTCCCTGAGGCATACAAAAGGTTTCAACATTATGAAATCTCTGGAAAACCCAGCACTGGGAATTCCAAGGAGATAACAGAATATATACAGGGGAAACAGATACAAGATGGGTCAGATAGAATTCCAGGGAAATTAATAGTTTTGCCCCCCTTACCATACACAGGAATATATGAAAAAAGATAGAAAATAGTACAGGTGACTGATATGTAAACTCCAGCAGCCTTAGTTTCATGGGAAAGAAAATAAAAAAGTCACAGAAACTGTGGCTTCTACCAACTAGGCCAGAAAGAAAAATTGGTTATTGTAAGAGTTAACAGATGGGTGGACAAGCATAAAGACCCTCACTACAGACTGTTAAGGAAGTGTATCATAAAAAACTTCCCATTAAAAGAATTGCTTAATACCCCTAAATGAATTAACAATTATACAATGTAGTAATAAATATGGTAACAGACAGGTTAAGGTCATCGTGGTCTGAGTAGGGATAAGAAATTAACTATATGATTATTAAACCTGTAATCACATGATTAAAACTTGTAACCATATGAACTATATGATTGTTGATGAAAACTGTACACTCTTGTAACCAAGGAAATGATCTCAGCTTGCTTGCTTGAAACATACATGATTCTGAAACTATAAAAATAAATCCAAGCAGCTGACAGTCAACCTGCTCCTGCCTTTACCCCCTTCTTGAGTCAACTCATTTCGCCGACTCTATCCCTCCTGTCCGGTTCCAAGGACCCCGCGGGGGCTGGACCCCTGCAGGGGGAGATGACATCTAAAGCCCCTTTAAGCTCCAGATCCTTGGAGAAGCCCCTTCCCCAACCAAGGGCCACTGACTCACATCTTCACAAAAACCTGGGCACCACATGAAAATGGCTTGAAAGGGGGAGTCGGACTTGTCCATCAGCTCCAGCACCTTAATCAGCACCATCATGGTCTCTGAGCTCACCTGGTTGCTAAAGGGATCAGTGAGTGAATTGAGGAACAACTCCGAAGCAGCTTCTGGAAGAGTTTCACCAGCCCAGGAAGACAGACCATGAAGCCCCCAGCCACTCAGCAAGGAGGATCCCCAGCTGCTCCCTCTCCTCACCTCGTCGGAAGCCCTGATGGCCATGTTGCCTGAATCTCAGACAGCAGGTGCAGGATGCTGTGGACATGGCTGGCCACCTTGACCAACTTCAGCACTGTAGACTTCATCTTCTGGCAGAGACCTGGGCCATGCATCAACTAGGAAAGAGAAGGGTTCCAAAAAGGGCGCCAGGGATCAGCAGGGAGGAGAGAGGCGAGAGACTCGGGGCTGTGCAATCCTTGATTCTGTGGAGACGCCCATTTTCCTCAGAGTTTGTCAAAGTTGAGATGTTAGTTGAATAGTAGACTATTTTTCACTTTTTTATAGCGTCTTTAGTATGTGTTTTCTTTCACAGAAATAATTGCACATGTTGAGACTCTAACAAATTGCCTCCCTCAAAGAGGGATGAAAGAAGGGAGAGAATTTGGGTCACAAAATTTTTAAAAATTAATGTTAAAAATTGATATGTAACTGAGGAAAAATAAAAGTCCATTAGCTATACATGGGTCTTTGCTTTCTCTTCACAGTAAGAGTGTAATCTCTCGAAGGGTAGGACCAACATCCCAACAGTCCTTTGACTTACCACTCACCCCGTCCACCCCAAATTGAATAGAAGCAGACTGATTTCTTAGTCTTCTTACCGTGAAGGTCTAAGAGGCAAGAGATAACATTCAATGGTGGACTGGCAGGTCCTCACCTGGGAAACACAAGTAAGTGAAGTCAGGAGTCTAATGAGGATACCAAATTGCTCACTTTTCAGTGGTATCTATTTATGATGCAAGAGCAAATGACTGGACTGATTAGAGACCCTTGTTCATACCTCTCTATCTCCCTGTCTCTCTGCCTGTCTGTCTCTCTATGTCTCTCTCTTTATCACTTACACACACACACACACTTTCATTACACTCACACTCACACCCAGAGTCTCTGTTGACCCAGAGACAATTAGAAAACTTAATGGCTTATTGGGAAACATTTCTTCCTCCTCTCAACAGGAAGATGTGGAGTGGTACTTATACCATTAGGATATATCTATTGGGGCAGCTAAGAATTTCTGGGTTTTGTTACAAGGCAAGTTTTTCACTGGAGGTGAAAGGCCAGGGGGTTATGATTGTGGCTTAACAAGAGAAGGCAATGAGAAGACAAAGTAATAGACCAAACCTACCCCTTCATTGGCCTAGAGAACTTCCAAAGAAGAAAGGTTCTCTATCAATTCAGAGCCATTACTAAGAGTCTTAGAGCTGGTCAGAGCAGAGAGGGGAAGGGACTTGCCCAGGGGAACACCACCAGCAGCTGTCAAAAGTAGCAGTGGAGTCCAGTACAGCTGTATGCTATGAAGTATTTAAATGGTTCTTTTTGGGGGCTGGCAAATGCACTTTTTTTAGGCTTTTGCAAGGCAAATGGGGTTAAGTGGCTTGTCCAAGGCCACACAGCTAGGTAATTATTGTCTGAGACCAGATTTGAACCCAGGTACTCCTGACTCCAGGGCTGATGCTTTATCCACTACGCCACCTAGCCACCTCAGGTTGTTCATTTTAAAAATTAAAATAAATATATTATCTCATTTGAAGCTTTCTACTACTCAGGTAAGGCAGTGTGGGCCAGAGGATTTGAGAGTCCAGGGGACTGAGTTTGTCTTAACTGAGACAACAAGTGACACTGGACATCTGAGCCTCAGTTTCTCCACCTGTCAAGCAGGGTGGTTAAATTCAATATCCCTTTATATTATACCTCAATGATCTTAGAAGTTGCTTTATAATTCCTGTGGTACAGATAAAGAAACTGAGGCTCAGAGAGGCCCCAGAGAGAGCACGGGGCTTGCACAATTGAACATCAAGTTCTCCTGGTGCCTGTCTGCAGGGAGGGACCTCTTGGAGGGACCATCCGTTGGGTACCATCATCATCACTTCTTTCCAGGGTCTCTTTCTGGGGACTTAGACTCACTGAGTCAAGAAGAATGTCTGCCATCCCTGAGTCCCATGCCCTCACTTTAGAGATGAGAAGGCCTAGGCAAAGTCACACACCATCTGCATGGCCCATTGTCCCACACTTTAAAGTTTGCCTATCTCAACCACTGAAGAAGTCAACTGTCAGAGCACCCCAGTATTTGCTGCCTCTGTCAAAGTCAGGCCCACCACTGGAGGAACCAACAGGGGACCCACCTTTTCTACCGAGTGACTCTTGTAGCTTCCGATCTGAAGGTTCAGCTCCCAGCTCAGGTGCAGGCTCCATGGGGTCCCTGCATCCTCTTGAAGGAGTTTCCCAGAAAATACAAACAACTCAGATGACCTTACTTGGTCATTGAGGAGTGGGAAGGGGGGATATTTCCCTGGTTCCTTAAGGTTTGCAAAACTCTTTACCCCATCTGGACCTCCCAGAAGCCCTGAGCTAGACCCACTCCCAGAGACTATTCTCATCTGCTGTTTACAGATAAGAAAAATGAGGCTCAGAAAAGGAGAATGTCTTCAGGATTTGAACCCAGGGCTCTCCTGACTTAAGTGCACTCCACCACATTGCCTGGGGCAGAAGGGGATTTCCTACCCCTCCAAAGAATCATCCAATGCACCCCCCCCCATGGACCATCAGAAATGAGTGAAGTGTTTTGGAATCCCCGCTCCCCAAAGACCTCCAGAACCCAGGGCTGCAGGGCCCAGAGGAAAAGAGGGGCTGGTTTCCCTGACTGCCTCTGCCCTGTCTGCCTGGACAACCTGTAGTGTCCTCTTCTGTACAACAGAGGGGTTGGAGACTCCTTCTGGCCCTAGACTCCCCCTCCCCCCCAGTACCGGCATCAGTTTGTCCTCCCAAATCTTCTATTTCAATGAATATTGGGTGTGCTCTATAGGAGGAAACAAGTCGGTGATGTGAGGGCCTACCCTGTCATAGGGTTCTCACCAGCAACCAGTCCAATAAAGTAACATGCACTGATTAGGCACTTACTACATGCAAGGTGTTACATAAAGCAATGGGGGTGCACAAACAAAATGAAAACAACCTCTTGGAGTTCCAAACAATGGAGCTCATAGAGCCTCCATTCCACTAGAGGAGAGAAGGTGCCCAAGAAGACGTCCCCAGAGGTACAAGGAGAATGAAGGGAAGGGAAGCTTAGAGGAGGTGGGGACAGTGTGACCACCACGTTCACCTGTTCAAGTCAATCAGGCCCCCTCTCTTCAGGGCCACCATCTTGCATCTGGTCACTGTATCAGAATTAAACTAGCAGTAGGTACTGAGAATGGGGGACCAGATGCAGATGGAACCACAACATCATGCAAAGACTTGAATAGAAATGAGGGCTGAGCCAGGTGGAAGGAACCACCCCACCACTCCCCTCATTACTCCAGCCTCGCCACTCCCCTTGCTCCATAACCCTTCGGAACTTCCCAGTACCTCCAGGATTCCATACAAATGGTCTCCTCCATGGCTCATGTTCAGGATGCTAGAGAAGAGGCCTCCTCACATCTGCTCTGCCTCCAGACCCTCTACATCTAGGGGTGTCTGCTCCTGTTCTAATGGGAGCTTCCCCCTCTTTATAATGCCCCCTCCATCTGTCTTTCCTGCTCCACACTGGCTCCCTTTGGGCACTCCAGCTCAGCCAGTCCAGCCAGACCAGACCAGAAGGGCCTTCTATTCCTAGTCTTCAGGCCCTTGTACAGGCTGGGGTCTATAGCTAGAATGCTCTCCCTGCCGCCCACTTCACCCTAGTCACCTATTCTCCTTTCCTACAAAGTTTAGTTCCAGAGCTTCCCTCACTTCCTGAGGAACTGGTTTTAATGGTTTTAAAGGTGGCTCCACCCAAACATCCTCCTGTTCATTTGGTTTAGATTTTGTATAGGTTTGGGTATAACCTTTTAAGCTAGCAAGTGTTGGACACTCACTGTGTACCCAACCTATAGGAGGCCTTTCATCAATGTGCATTAATTTCTGCAGGGGGGAGATAAGGCAAAGCTATTTGTTAACCACCAATTGTATTGCAAAACCTGTTAGTTGGGTACCTTCCCAGGCCACTGGACAATGGACAGCCCCCTCAACTCCCTCCCAGGAGCTCACCTTCCAGTATCCAATCAGAAAAGGAATCTCATTGACCCAGAGGTTGGTAATGGAGGGGGCAATAGTTTCATGCAAGGTCTTGAGAAGTTTGAGTATGGCCACTCCAAGGTCCTCCCTCTTTTAAGGATCCCAAAAGGAACATCTGCAAGTGTGAAGGTAGGGAGACAATTCAGACTTTTCAGGATGTTCATCAGTCCACTCTAATGAGCCAAGGATGTTTGGAAACAACCACTGAGTTTAGGACATTCCTCTGCCATTGTGGTCTGTATCTTGGGATTCGCCCCCTGGACCTTCCTTCTTCCCAGTCATCCCCCCAAAGGAGTTTTGCCTGTTATAAAGTCAGGCAGGACCCCTCTTTTATGGGCTTTGAGACATGGTGAGATGAGCGAACATTCACCCCCAACCAGTCAGTAATCCCATTTCTCCAGTAGGCTCAGTCTACTCACCAGGACCTGGGATAGCCAACTTCTAAAGGACAGGGAGATTCACTAGAAAGAACAAAGTCAAGGTCATGATCAATGCCAGTCATGGACCATGCTGAGCCATCCTCAGGACAAAGCAGAACAGGGGACACCCTGTTGAATTTGACTTGAGGGTCCCCAAAGAAATGTTATTCCTCAACATTGCCCCTAGAGACTCTCTCAATTAAACCATGGTGAAAACATGAAGGCAATTATGAGGCAAATTGACTTAGACCAACCTGTTATACCACATGACACAATAAATTCCAAATGGATACCTTATCAAATTATAACATAGCATCACAGCATTAAAACAAATAGAGAAAAATTCAAAATCTTTCCCAGCTGAAGACAGGGGAAGAATTCAACAATATCAGTCAACTAAACTTCTATGAGGAGTCATATGCTAGATATTGAAAAGACTTGCAACAAATCATACAGTGCCTACTCACAAAGGACTTATGACATAATGGGAGAGATAACCGCCACATATATACACACCAAGTAATTAAATACAAGATAGCTTGGGAAAGAAAGCATCAGTTGGAGGTATTGGGAAAGTCTTTATATACAAGATGGCGCCGGCCCTCAACCATCTCTTCCCATCTCTCTCTTAAGTCTTGGTCTCTCCATCTGTCTTTGTCTCTGTCCCCTCTCTTCCTTTCTCTTCCTCTTAGCTCTGGCTCTCTCTCTCTCTCTGTCCCTCCTCTCTCCCTCTCCCTTCCTCCCACTCTTCCAGTTCCTCACCCTGGCTCTAAATTCATTACCTACAATTAACCCCCAAGTCATTTTAGACCTCACCAGATGCTACCATCTCTTAAAGTTATTGCCCTCTAGCTCTCCTCCCTTTCACAGCCAAAAGTCATCTTCACCTGCTCTCTCTACATCCTTTGCTTTCCTTCCCTTATTAAGCCCCTTTGCTTTCCAATCTAGCCCCTCTGCTCAATCCTCATCTTTCTCAGACTGCTACAAAATGGATCTGGCAGCAGCACCTACCTCCAAGGTTGGTTGTGATAGTTTAGGTTAGATAATTACAATTGAATTGTAAAACTCATCACTTTGCTTGGTAAGCAGGAAGGGCTATATAAAAGTTGTTATTTTTATCTAGGCATACTAATTCACACCACAAGAGCTATGGCAAAGTCCAACCATTCTGGAAAATAATTGGGATTTATGGAGGGAAAAGTGACCAAGCTTTAAAACTCCCATGATCCAGGGACCTCCACCTTGTGGGCTTGTCCCAAGGGAGGTCAGAGCCAGAAAAAAAGATGTCAAACACACCAGGACATTCACACCAGCCTACCTGTAAGCCTGGAAACAAAACAAGCTCCCGACAGTAGGGGAATGGTATGTGAATGAAATGAATGAATGAATAAAGAGACATTCCAAATACTGGTCTACTTAATACTGGTCTACTTAGCAATGGTTTCCACCATTCCCACCCACCTACACCAATTCTGCAACTTTAACTGAGACAAAAGCAGGAATCTGGTCCCTGGTTAAGTCATTCTTGAAGAACCTCCCTACGACCTTTACCTTATTCTAATCTCCCAGGTATGAGTGAGCCTTTAGAACTCTTCCAAGGCAAACAGCCACCTGAAGAGACCACCCCCAAGTCAAAGCTTGAGAAGTCCAAACTATTGAGGTTGTGCCAGCCTGAACTCTATCCTCCTTGGAAGTCTGGTTGCCAAGACCGGGAAACCCCTCAGAGTGTGGTAGGGAAGATTCCAGATGACCCCATTGTCTGAGAACCCCTACCACTCTAAGAATGTTGAATCTGTGACATAACAATGTGTGCCACTTTATGGCTTAGGAATAAGATAGCCTTGGAAGACCTTTGGGTTATTCCATACATCTTGTCTCCTGTTATGATGTTTAATCTCTCTTCCTTTGTTCTAGCTTCATGCCTACAAGCTGGATAGCTACCCTAGGGTAGATGCTAGAACCTACCGCAATCAGTTAGACATCCTGTTTTCAAGGTGCAGCCAAGTTCATGACTATAGTTCAAAGAGCTGTGTCTCTTTCCCATGCACCACTGCATCTTCCATAGTCTAGGGTACCCAGATGGTATTTAATAAAGGTTCATTGACTTCAGACCTTAAGAAAGCTTCCTTATCCTACCCAATTGGAGATATCCCAGAGAGTTCACTAACATTGATCACCCCATTGACAGAGGTCATGATGATCCTCACAGTGTCCATGGTGACCTTGTGAGGCATCTTCTCTTCCAAACCAGTCATCTGGAACACAGGACAAAATGACAAAGCATCATGGAGGGAGAGCTGGCTATCGAGCATCTGGGGGCACCAACTCGGGATCATAGGATCACACAAGGCAAGAGACTTGTCCAAGATGTGTCAGACAAAGAATCTGAGCCCAGGTAGCCCTGTCTCCAAGGCTGGAATCTTATTCATTAAGCCAGATTCTGATCAATCATTAGCTGCTGTCTCTGTGAACTTGATATCCACATGGACCAATGAAGAAAATTAAAGAGACATGGGGCAAAGGATCCATTGAGCTAATGTGCAACCCCTTATAGTTGGTTGGAAGGGAGGGAAAAAGAGAGAGAGAGAGAAGAAAGGAAGTTAGTGATAAAATTTGAAGGAATGAATGAAGGATGGATGTAAGGAAGAAACGAAGGAAGGAATGGAGGAAGAAAAGGTGCAGGGAAAGGGAATTCAGGAGACTGAAATTATGTCACTACCTTTTTAACTTATGCATATTTTTGATTTTTGCAAGGCAATGGGGTTAAGTGACTTGCCCAAGGTTACAAAGCTAAGTAATTATTAAGTATTTGAGGCTGATTTTGAACTCAACTCCTCCTGAGCTTGTGCTCTACCCTCTTCACCACCTAGCTGCCCCATTTTAAAAACAAACTGGCAATAAGATGAGTCCTTAC
This sequence comes from Macrotis lagotis, assembly GCF_037893015.1. Classification (NCBI taxonomy): domain Eukaryota; kingdom Metazoa; phylum Chordata; class Mammalia; order Peramelemorphia; family Peramelidae; genus Macrotis; species Macrotis lagotis. Next base: position 914,220,314 of record NC_133658.1, read on the forward strand.
AAAGCTCTCTTAGCCTAGTACTCAGCACACAGTAGGTGCTTAATAAATGTTTCCTGGCTGGCTACAATATTCTGTTTGCCAAAATGTTTTAATTTGTTGACAAGTTCATAATAAAAAATTTATAAATATGCAAGAACTTAGAATTCCTTGGAAGAAAAGGGAAGACCCATACACACACTCCTATACACAAGCAGAGCAACCCTCCTCATCATCTTGTAGGTGGACTGTAAGAGTTACAGGGAAATGTATCTCAGGACTCAATCTTGGACCCTTCTCTGGTCCAAGATGGCCAGCTGCCCAATGATCCACAAGACGGCCAACTTCACCTGACGGGAGGGAGAGGAAGTTCCACTAGTCACTTCCTTTTTAAGGGTGGAATACTTTCTTTGGACTTGACTTACATCCTCCTTGCCCCAGGCTGGGCTCCTTAGCAAGGGCACCATCACAGACACACCGATGAGACGCCCAAAACTCTCAGTATTTTCCCTATTTCCCCATGATGGGGGAGAGTGCAGGGTAACTAGTGGTTGACTTTGACAGAAGGAAAGTCCCCACCAGGGGTTTCCTATGCCAATGAAAACACTGGTCAAGACCAAGTTGGATTCAAGAAAAGAGGCATCTTTGCCCCTTAGAGATACTCCAAAGTGCAATGGGAGAGTGTGGTGGGAGTTCTATATCCCTGGAAGTCTTTAAGTTATCCCTGGATGTCCAGAGCATAGAATTCTAGGGTCTCAGTGGGAGGGGACCTCAAAGGCCATCACCCCCCCACCTAAACAAGAGACCCTCCCTGACCCTGACCCTCCAAGATTTATCCTAGTTCTTCAAGACCTCCAAGGGGTGGGGTGGGGAAGCAGGCTTTCCTACTCGCCAGACCACAAGGGGTCACTCTGGCTTCTTCCCACCCCCCCCCCCCCGCCCCAGCTCTGCCCTCCCATATCCATCCCCCAAATACAGCCCTGGGATTCCTGAATCCAGCTCTGGGGTCAGCCTTGAGTTGTCTTTGGTTCATACTATACAAGCTCAGTCCCTTCAAGCTATGGGACCACTCTGCTGGCCTTGCCATCCGCCAGAGTGGAGCTTGTTGGGATCCCAAGAGAGGGGTTCCTGCCCAGATACAGATACTTGACTGTGGTCCAGCCTCAGACATCTGTCTGTCCTCGTTCATGTGGGTCCAGTTCCCTCCCAGAACTCCTTTCTCCATTTCTCCATTTCTCCCTGCCCGCATCTCACCTTAGCTCAGAGGCCACCAAGAGTATTTTGAACCATCTTGACAGCTAAGTTTAGGGTACTGTTAAACATCTGAAACACTATAAGGGAAAGGAGCCCAAGGGGAACCGATTTTAGGGTGATTGATTCATCCCACCAGAGCCCCTGACCCCAAGATGAGGTGGACCTCCCCTCCCTCCTGTGCTTGGGCCCTATCCTGGAAGGACCTTTTTCTCACTGGAAGGATAGTAGCAGCAAGGGTCCAAGGGTTGCCTCCCACCTGGGGGACCATCAGCCTCTCTTGACCTGCTCCCCCTGGGTAGAAGCAGGAGTTTCCTCTTCTGAAGTCTATTAACTCAAGATAGAGGCTTGTGATGCTCTGTCCTTCTATCTCCACCAACCCCCCCACCCCACCCCACCTCCAAGGCCCAGCTCCAGGCCACTTCTCCTAGCAGGACTCCCTGGAACACTGCAACCAGCTATTACCTCCTTCTGGATCATCCAGAGGGGAGAGTCTGCAGCCCACATTTTGACCCCTCTTCTAATCTGGCTGTTTCTATAGCTGGACTGGGCGTCCCTGGAGGCAGGGCCTCTAGATTACCACCCAGTTTTTAAAAGTTACATGTTTAGTTGGAAATAACCTCAACTGCCAACACAAATAACCACACTTGCTTAATAATTACTTATATTCAAATACATCTCAAGGACAGACTTGGCCTGGTTAGCTTGAATTCCCTTCTGGCTCTATCTTGGCCACACCCAGCTCTACTCAGTGATGACCTGCAGCCCCCAACCTCAGCCAGTGGTGACTTGAGCCCCTTTTGCCAAGTAATGACCTGAGGCTCCCACATCCCCACCCAGTGATGACCTTCTACCCAGTGCGCATTTTATTCTCAGCCTAGCAAGGTACTGGATCCATGATGAGTAAAAGTTGTTACTGCCTGTTGATGGGTTGAGTGATTGATGTATTGATTCTGTATAGACTCCTACATTGTTGTCTCTTCCACTTAAGACTGGGGCTTGTATTCCTAATTGACAAAATGGTCAAAGGATATGCAAAGGCAATTTACAGCTTAGGAAATCAAAGCAATCTATTCATATAAAAATTGCTCTAAATCATTACGTATTAGAGAAATGCAAATTAAAGCTTCTCTGAGGTACCACCTCACACCTCTCAGACTATCCAGTATGACCAGAAAGGACAATAATCATTGTTGGAAGGGTTGTGGGAAATCTGGGACACTAATACATTGTTGGTGGAGCTGCAAACTGATGCAACCTTTCTAGAGATCAATTTGGAATTGCAAAGGGCAATAAAAATGAGCATTCCCTTTGATCCAGCAATACAACCACTGGGTCTATTCCCTGAAGAGATCACGAGAAAGGGTGAAAACATCACTTGTACAGAAATATTCATAGCATCTCTGTGGTGTCAAAGAATTGGAAATTGAGTGAATGTCCATCAATTTGAGAATGACTGAACAAATTGTGGTATAAGTACATTATGGAACACTATTGTTCTATTAGAAACCAGGAGGGATGGGAATTCAGGGAAGCCTGGAGGGATTTGCATGAACTGATGCTGAGCGAGATGAGCAGAACCAGAAAAACACTGTCCACCCTAACAGCTACATGGGGGATGATGATCAACCTTAATGGACTTACTCATTCCATCAGTGCAACAACCAGGGACAATCTGCAAGGGAGAATCCCATCTGTATCCAGAGAAAGAACTGTGGAGTTTAAACAAAAACCAATGACTGTTACTTTTAATTTTTAAAACAGTTACCTTATTATGTAATTTTGCTCTTTTTTATTTTATTTTTTCCTTAAGGATATGATTTTTTGGATTTCCGGCCAAGATGGTGGAGAGAAGACAGGCACAGTTCTAAAGTCTCCTGATCTCTTCCCCATCTATCACATGAAACAAACCTCTTAAAAGAAATCCGACCCACAAAACCTAGAAAGAAAAGCCAGGAGAAAGAACATCTACTCAGGATTTGTCTCCGGCAGCAGCTTTGGCCGAATTCTGGCAGGCGAGTCTGGGCTCAGAGGGAGGATCAGCCCCGGATCAGCCAGACCGGGAGTCAGTGGTGGGGCTGGACGAAAAGGGCTTGGGTCTGCCGGGGAGCAGAGGCACTGGTGTTGGTGCTGTCCCCCTGGAGCTTGGTGACAGGGCTGGGGGAAGAGTTCTAGTGCAGGAGAGCTGTGGACACCATCCTGGGCTCCTCTGGTCCCATTACAACTCAGACCTCCTCCCAAACAAATGCAAACTACTTCTGCCTCAGGCCCAGGTGTGTGAGCAGAAGAACCAGCCCAGCTGAGGAATGACCTCAGGCCAGGGTAAAGCCCACCATTGATTGAAGGCAAAAGGATTCAATAGCTCCAACCCCTCCCTTCAAGCAAAGAGACAAGGCCTCAGCCAAGGTCACAGACACTCCAGAGAAAGCAACCAACACCTCCTATTGGCCAGCCAGAGGAACTGCACTCAGGGAGTAAAGCCTTTAGCGATCCCAAGACCCGGTGAACCAGCCCCCCCCTCCACTCAAGGTCTTAGCAAAATGAAGAAGGGTCAGTAGAAAGGTGGATCCATAGAAAAATTCCTGGAAGGGAAAGACCCTAACTCAGAGAGACCTGGAACCTCTGAGGAGAATACAATCTTGTCTCCAGCACAGAAAGACTTCCTTGAAGAAATAAGGAAGGAGCTTAAAAATTTGGAGACAATTAATACCTTGCAACAAGAAAACAAAACTTTAGAAAGTACAATTGGACAAATACAAAAGGAGAATAAATCTCTCAGATCATCAACTACATCAACTACAAAATGAGAATAAATCTCTCACAGCATCAATTGGACAAATACAAAATGAAAATAATTCTCTCAGATCTTCAAATGGACAAATGCAAAAAAGAAATTAATGCTCTCAAAACCTCAATTGGTCAAATGGAAAGCTCTTTCAAAAGTAGAATTGACCAACTGGGAAAGGAGTTGCAAAAGGTTAATGAAGAAAACTCCTCCCCCAAAACAAGAATGGAGTCTACAGAAACTAATGACTCCATGAGACAGCAAGAGTCAGTTAAACAAAATCAAAAAATAGAAAAAATAGAAGCAAATATAAAATACCTCATCAACAAAACCATTGACCTCGAGAACAGATCGAGAAGGGGCAACCTGAAAATTATAGGACTTCCTGAAAACATTGAAGAGAAAAAAAGCCTGGACTCAATATTACAGGATCTAATGATGGAAAACTGCCCTAATATCATGGAACCAGAGGGCAAAGTAGTTATTGAAAGAGTACATCGATCCCCACCAGAAAAAGATCCTAAAAATGAAAACACCAAGGAATGTTGTGGCCAAACTCCAGAACTATCAGATAAAAGAGAAAATCCTGCAAGCAGCCAGAAAGAAACAATTCAAATATCAAGGAGCCACAGTAAGGATCACTCAGGACCTGGCTGCATCAACATTAAGGGATCGAAGGGCCAGGAACAAGATATTTTGAAGAGCAAGGGAGCTTGGAATGCAGCCAAGAACCTACTTTCCTGCAAAGTTGAGCCTTCTCTTCCAGGGAAAAAGATGGACATTTAACGAATTGGAAGAATTCCAAAAATTTCTGATGAAAAGACCAGAGCTTAACAGAAAATTTGGATATCAAACAGGAGGTTCAAGAGACACATGAAAAGGTAATAAAAGAGGGGGGCGGTAAAAGGAAAAAAATGCAATCCAGTAAATTGAAACTGGCTATATCCCAGCATGGGGGGGGGGGGAGATTCTGATAAATCTTGAGAATTGTAACTCTAACAGAGAGAATACACCTAGCCAGAAATGATGGACATTCATGACATATCCATGAGACTGCTATCTAATGGGATGTAACTGGCTTTAACCCCACTTGGGAGAAAGACTCTAATAACTCTCGGGAATTTTGACTCTATTCGATAGAATAAACTGAACTAGAAGGGACAGACACTCAGAATTTTCTATGACTTAGAATGATCTAAAAAAACACTACCTCCTTAAAAAGGGGGACAGGAAAGAGAGTGGAGGAGGGAGGGGATTAAATGGGGTAAATCTCATTACACTAAGAGGTACCAAAAAACCTATGGTAATAGAGAGGAAGAAGGGAGCAGAGGAGAAACACCTGAATCTTCTTCTCATCAGACTTGGCTTAAAGTCAATCTACACATACTCAGTTAACTTATAAAACATCTAGTTTTTCAAGTATTAAAAGGGGAAAAGGGGAGGGGGGATGGAGAAAAGGAAGCGGAGTGGGGGGAAAAGGGGAAATAACAAAAGGAAGGGAAGGGAAAAGGGAAAAGCGAAAGAAAGGGGAGGGTGTGATATAGGAGGGCAAACACACTGAAGGGGGTGGTATTCAGAAACAAAATACTGGGGAATATGGATAAGGGGGGAAAGGGGGGGAAAATACAAACAGAGGGAAGATAGGGCAATAGGGCAATAAAGAATTAGTAATCATAACCTTGAATGTGAATGGGATGAACTGTCCCTTAAAACATAAGCAAATAGCAGAGTGGATTAGAAACCAGAATCCTACAGTATGCTGCTTACAAGAAACACATTTGAAGCAGAGATATATATATAGAGAGAGAGAGTAAAGGTAAAAGGTTGGAGCAAAATATATTTTGCTTCAGCTGAAATAAAAAAAGCAGGGGTAGCAATCCTTATCTCAGACAAAGCAGCAGCAAAAATAGCATTAAGAGAGATAAGGAAGGAAACTTTATCCTCCTAAAAGGTACCATAGACAATAGTCATTTCAATATTGAATATTTATGCACCCAGTGGGACAGCACCCAAATTCTTAGAGGAGAAGCTGAAAGAACTACAGGAAGACATAGACAGCAAAATTCTACTAGTGGGAGACCTCAACTTCCCACTATCAGATCTAGATAAATCGAATCATAAAATAAACAAGAAGTTAAGGAGGTAAATAGATTGTTAGAAAAATCAGATATGGTAGACTTATGGAGGAAACTGAATGGGGATAGGAAGGAATATCCCTTTTTCTCTGCAGTACATGGAACTTATACAAAAATTGACCATGTACTAGAACATAAAAACCTAATGATCAACTGCAGAAAGGCAGAAATAGTGAATACATCTTTCTCAGATCACAATGCAATAAAAGTCATATGCAATATTGGGCCAAGGAGATATAGACCCAGAACAAATTGGAAATTGAAAAACCTCATTTTAAAAGATGAGTGGACCAATAAACAAATTATAGAAAGTATTAACCATTTTATCCTAGATAATGATAATAATGAAACAACATACCAAAACCTATGGGATTCATTCAAAGCGACTCTCACGGGATATATTATAGCTCTAAATGCTCACATGAATAAATTGGAGAAAGAGGAAATCAATGAACTAAGCATGCAACTAAAAAAATTAGAGAAAGAACAAATCAATAATTCCAAATTAAATACCAAATTAGAAATTCTAAAAATTAAAGGAAAAATTAATAAAATCGAAAGCAAAAAAACTATTGAATTAATAAATAAAACCAAAAGTTGGTATTATGAAAAAGCCAATAACATTGATAAACTTCTGGCCAATTTGATTAAAAAAAGAAAGAAGAAAACCCAATTGCTAGTATCATAAATGAAAAAGGTGAACTCACCACCAATGAGGAGGAAATTAAAGTAATAATTTGAAATTATTTTGCCCAACTCTATGCCAATAAATTTGATAATCTAAGTGAAATGGATGAATATTTACAAAAATATAAGTTGCCCAGGTTAAATGAAGATGAGATTAAATACCTAAACAACCCTATCGCAGAAAAAGAAATTCAACAAGCCATTATTGAACTCCCTAAAAAAAATCTCCAGGGCCTGATGGATTCACAAGTGAATTCTACCAAACATTTAAGGAACAATTGGACAACTGGTTCCAATCATCCAATCCTATATAAACTCTTTGGAAAAATAGGGAATGATGGAACTCTGCCTAACTCTTTCTATGAAACCAATATGGTACTGTTACCTAAACCAGGAAGAGTTAAAACAGAGAAATAAAATTATAGATCTATTTCCCTGATGAATATAGATGCAAAAATCCTAAATAAAATCTTAGCAAAATGATTACAAGTCATCACTAGGATAATACATTATGATCAAGTAGGATTTATTCCAGGAATGCAGGATTGGTTCAATATTAGGAAAACTGTTACAAACCTATCAGAAATCATATGATCATATCAATAGATGCTGAAAAAGCTTTTGACAACATACAGCATCCATTCCTATTAAAAACACTAGAGAGTGTAGGAATAAATGGACTGTTCCTTAGAATAATTAGCAGTATCTATTTAAAACCATCAACAAGCATTATATTCAATGGGAAAAGACTAGAGGCATTCCCAATAAGACCAGGGGTGAAACAAGGGTGCCCATTATCACCACTGCTATTCAATATTGTATTAGCAATGTTAGCATCAGCAATTAGAGAAGAAAAAGAAATCGAAGGAAGAGACAAAACTCTCACTCTTTGCAGATGACATGATGGTCTACCTAGAGAATCCCAAGAAATCATCCAAAAAACTACTGAAAACAATTAGCAATTTTAGCAAAGTCACGGGTTATAAAATAAACCCTCATAAATCCTCAACTTCTCTATATATGTCTAGCAACAAACAGCAGGAAGAGCTAGAAAGAAAAATCCCATTCAAAGTAACCTCAGACACTATAAAATATTTGGGAGTCTATTTGCCAAGACAGACTCAGAAACTTTTCGAAAACAACTATAAAACACTTCTCACACAAATTAAATCAGATTAAATAACTGGGCAAATATCAACTGCTCATGGATAGGTTGAGCTAATATAATAAAAATAACAATTCTACCAAAACTAAACTATCTGTTTAGTGCCCTAGCGATCAAAATTCCAAAAAATTACTTTAATGAGTTAGAAAAAAATTGTAAGTAAATTCATATGGAGAAATAAAAAGTCAAGAATTTCCAGGAGCTTAATGAAAAAAAAGTGCAAAAGAAGGTGGCTTAGCCCTACTTGATCTAAAATTGTATTATAAGGCATCAATCATCAAAACTGTTTTGTATTGGCTAAGAAATAGAGTGGTGGGCCAGTGTAATAGACTAGGTGTAAAAGCAGAAGATGATTATCATAATCTGCTGTTTGATAAACCCAAAGAGTCCAGCCATTGGGATAAAAACTCCCTCTTTGATAAAAATTACTGGGATAATTGGAAGTTAGTATGGAAGAAACTTAGATTAGACCAACACCTCACACCCTTTACCAAGATAAGATCCAAATGGTTACAGGACATAGACATAAAAAACAATACTATAAGCAAATTAGAAGATCAAGGACTAGTTTCCCTGTCAGATCTATGGAAAGGGGAACAGTTTATGACTAAGGAAGAGTTGGAGAACATCACTAAAAACCAATTAGATGATTTCAATTACATTAAATTAAAAAGTGTTTTCACAGATAAAACCAATGTAACCAAGATCAAAAGAAATGTAGTAAATTGGGAAACAATCTTTACAACTAATGATTCTGACAAAGGACTCATTTCTAAAATATACAGAGAACTGAGTAATATTTTTAAAGCAAAAAGCCATTCCCCAATTGACAAATGGTCAAAGGATATGCAAAGGCAATTTACAGATGAGGAGATCAAAGCAATCCATAGGCATATGAAAAAATGCTCTAAATCATTAATTATTAGAGAAATGCAAATTAAAGCTTCTCTGAGGTACCACCTCACACCTCTCAGATTGGCCAATATGACCAGGAAGGATAATGATCATTGTTGGAAGGGATGTGGGAAATCTGGGATACTATTACACTGTTGGTGGAGCTGTGAACTCATCCAACCCTTCTGGAGAGCTATTTGGAACTATGCCCAAAGGGCAACAAAAATGTGCATACCCTTTGACCCAGCAATACCACTACTGGGTCTATACCCTGAAGAGATGAGGAAAAAGGGTAAAAACATTACTTGTACAAAAATATTTATAGCAGCGCTGTTTGTGGTGGCAAAGAATTGGAAATCCAGTAAATGTACTTCAACTGGGGAATGGCTTAGCAAACTGTGGTATATGTATGTCATAGAACACTATTGTTCTATTAGAAACCAGGAGGGACAGGATTTCAGGGAAGCCTGGAGGGATTTGCATGAACTGATGCTGAGTGAGATGAACAGAACCAGAAAAGCACTGTATACCCTAACAGCAACATGGGAGTGATGTTCAACCTTGAAGGACTTGCTCATTCCATCAGTGCAACAATCAGGAACAATATTGGGCTATCTGCAAAGAGAGTGCCATCTGTATCCAGACAAGGAGCTGTAGAATTTGAACAAAGTGCAAGGACTATTCCCTTTAATTTAGAAAAAAAAAACAGATATCTTATTGTCTGATCTTGTTACCTCTTAGACTTCTTGTCTCTTCTTTAAGGATATGATTTCTCTCTCATCACACCCAATTTGGATCAAGGTACAACATGGAAACAAAGTAAAGACTGACAGAGTGCTCTCCGTGGGGGGGAGGAAGCAAGATTGGGGGGGAAATTGTAAAACTCAAATAATATCTTTAATAAAAATAAATTTAAGAAAAGGATATGATTTTTCTCTCAACTCATTCAATTTGGATCAATGTATACCATGGAAACAATGTAAAGACTAACAGGCTGTCTTCTATGAGGTTTGGGGGGAGGGAGGGATTGGGGGGAAAATTGTAAAATTCAATAAAAATAAAAATTTTTAAATGTGAAAAAAAGACTGGGGATTGTTTCATTCTTTGTCTTTCTATTTCCAAAGCCTAGCCTAGTGTGTGGTATGCAGTAGGTGCCTAATAAGTACTCATTGCTTGATTGAGCACTGATTGGGTGTGAAGACGGTGGTGTGGAAGAGATAAAAAAAGGTTAATAGAGGGACATAACAGAGAGATGGGGGGATCCTTGGGCAGAATGTTGGATGTAGATGTCATTATACTGTATTGGGGGGGGGGGAGTAGCAAGGTGGAAGAAGGCAAGGGAACAGGCCCAGAAATGATTTTCAGAAAACACAACCCTAAGATGGGAAAAAAAGGACTCTTGGAGGACCTAAAACTGGCTCCCAGCAGGTGGAAGTTGGGGGTATTCCGCAGAATGAACTTAGGCCTACTCATGCTTGGCCCTGTAGACTTCCTGGAACAGGGTCAGAGTCCCCTCATGGATGGCCACCTTAATTATCTGTATTTTACTATACAAGATAACCTCAGTTCATCAAGGTAAGAGCAGGCTTGGGGGGAGAGAGGGAAGGAAGATTACCTATGCTGGGGTGGAGGGGTAGAGGGAAGATGATGGACCCCCAGGAACCCACAAGCCCTCCACTGGGAAAGAAGAAAAAAAGAGGAAGTCAGACTGTTGACCACAGAAACAGACAAAAAAACTGAGACAGAAGAGGGAGAGATGGGACGGAGACTGAATCACAGACATATAAATACTGAGACATACAGAGGGATTGAATCAGAGAGAGACACAGAGACAGAGACTCAGAAAGACAGACATCAGAGACAGAGGCAGCCTCCATGACCCAGAGTCTAGATGGATAAGGGAAAAGAGCCTTTTGGTCCCTGGCTTCCTGTTGAATGATGCCCTGAAGAATTCTGTAGATGTTGATCTTCTCCTTTTGTGGAGTTCTGGGGAAGGAAGCAGAAGGTCTGGTCATGGGACTGGGAAGTCTACTGGTCTGGAAATTGGGACCTGGCCCTACTGGCTTCCCCAGAGAAGCTCTCCAAGAGTTATGTCACATCCACTGTATCTCTCACCAGCACCTAACTTTGTGACCCTGGGTTTCAGTCTGTCTCTTGATTGACTTGCTCATCATGCTTGGAGATGCCCAGAACCTCACAACACTAGCTGCCCCTCTCCATGTCTGGTCTCCCCATTAGAACAGAAGCTCCCTGAAGGCAGCATCTCTGGCTGATCTGTGAACCCAGAGCTTAACACACAGTGAATCTGAATCATAGGTTTTTTCCCATCCTCTTAGGAAGGCCATTAGTCTCTCTGACTGTGGCAAGGACTCAGGTTCTCACCTCGAAGACTTATTCACTGTATTGTCTTGAGCCAGCTAGATCCACAGGACAAGAGGTGGGACTGCATGATCTCTATCATCATCTCCAGCCCCAAAGCCTCTAATCTAATGATTCCCTAAAGTCCTGGACCTGAGGTGTCCCTGAATGGACAAGAATCCCTGCCTCCATGAGCTGGTCCCAACTTCCATTGCCTGTCCCACTTCTCATTCCTCTCCTCCAGAAGAAGCTTGGCTTTAGCCAGTATAGAAGTCACCATCTCCCATTCATGAGGAAGGGTGTCCACTCCTGCACCTTGACTTGACATTTCTCCTCCACTCTTTTCATCAACTAATATCTTATCAAAACTTTCAGGACCAAACTTGAGTCTCCCATCTTTTGTAAATGCTTCCTGAATGGCACCATGGAAGAGTCATAGTCATAATCATAATCATAATATTTAATAGACCTTTAAGATTTGCACATGACCTTACAAAAATTCTTTCATTTGCTTCTCAACTTTCATTTTTGTATAATTTTGAGCTTTAAATTTTTCTCCCTCCCTCTCTTCCTTTCCATTCCCAAGACAGCAAGTAATCTGACATAAGCTATATGATTCTTTCCTTTGATTCCCCCAAAATGAGTGTTGCTATTATTCTCCATTTTGCAGTTGAGGAAACTGAGGCAGACAGAAGTTAAAAGATTTGCCCAGGGTCAGTTAGCATGTCATCATGTCCCTAACTCCAAGCCCCCCAATAGGCAGGGAATTCTTTTTGATCACTTCTATGAGACTCCACTCCTGGGAGCTTCCTGGAGCCATCCTACCTCTTCCAGCTGCAGGTTGAGGATGAGTGTGATCATGACCACTGGAGGGCTCTATGTCAGCCTTCTGGATGATGATCATGCTGACCAGTACCTTGTACATCTTGGACCCTGGACCCACTTGACTGCTCAGATCCTTGGCCTCCTAGGTCATCTTCATCCACAATGTTCAAGAGACTGACAAATTGGTGATAAACCTCTAAAAGAGCAAAGACACCAAGGCCAACCTCCATATTAGATTGCAAGCTCCTGGAGGGGAAGGACTGCTTTCACCTCTGCACTATATCCCTAGCCCTTACCACAGTGGTCCTTATTAAAGACACAGTAGGGCCTTATTGTAAGGAGTATAGGGTGTTTGATTTCCACAGGGAGGAGGCTGTCTAAGATTTACATGACAAAGACTGGGGTCTACCTGTGACTGTTGTGCCTATTTGTAAGTAGGTGAGTGTAAAGCAAAGGGGGAGACAAAGAAACTGACCCCAGCCTGATCAGACCTGAGGTTAGCCCAGGCCTGCTCCAACTAGTCCTGGGTTGACCTAGGGTCCCTGTCCTCTGCAAGTGTGCCTGCTTAACGTGATCCATACATAATACTATACACTGCCCCTGTGATGATTGAGGCTCATCATACTGCTTGGATTGTAACCCTGATGATTCAGACCAATGACTTATTCAGAGGGGAGGAGAAAAACCTTTCAAATTGCATATAAGACTAGGTGTGTTGCCATTTGGGGCTCTTTCCACTAGGGGAAATGGTCTTTTTTTTTTTTTTTTAACAGAAAAGTTAATAAAAGCCATGTTAATCAGTCCAGACTAAGTTTTCATCATTATGAGCCATTTATAAACACTAATTAAATATTCCTTGATTGATTAATGATTGCAAAAGAAATGAGGTCCAGAAAGGTAAATTGCCCAAGATGACACAGCTACGATGAAAGTAGTATCAGAAGTGGAATCCATGCCCTGCTGAGTTCATCATCATTTTGGGTTTTTTTACTTCCCTTTCCAAAGGGCATTTTGTGAGGCTGGAGCAAATGGGAGTTATGAGAAGGAAGGAGGATGGAGAGTGGGTAAATGGGTAGGTGGGCTTCCAAGAAGGGGAAGGAGAGAAGCCTGGGTGAAGTCTGCCAGCATCATCATCCTGCTGAGCCCCCTCCCTGGGAGGCCAGAAAGGGATGAAGACCCTCTTCTTTGGTGCCTCCCGCAGACCACTGCCAATGCAGGGCCTGGGTCAGTGACTCCACAGGAGATGGGATGTCCACAGAAGTGGGGTTACCCCTTGGGGGCAGATGAAGCCTGAGCCCCCCATCTCCTCCTCTGTTCAATAATGCCCCTCTAGCTCTGTCAAGGTCCTAAAACCCCAGGGAGGGATGTCCTGCCCAGCATCTTTCTGTACCTGAAGATGATGTCCAAGGTAAGCTGCAAGACCAGTGACAGACTTGGGAAGGTACCAGAGCAGTTCTTTCCATTCCCTCTCTGACCTCTTCCTCAGGCTACCACTTGAACCTGGAGAAGGAAAGAAGGAAGGAAGGAAGGAAGGAAGGAAGGAAGGAAGGAAGGAAGGAAGGAAGGAAGGAAGGAGGGAAGGAAGGAAGGAAGGAAGGAAGGAGGGAAGGAAGGAAGGAAGGAAGGAAGGAAAGGAAGAAGGAAGGAAAGGAAGAAGGAAGGAAAGAAGGAAGAGAGGGAGGATGGAAAGAAAGAAGGAAGGGAGGAAAGAGGGAAGGAGGGAGGGATGGAGGATGGAAGGAAGGAAGGAAGGAAGGAAGGAAGGAAGAAAGGAAAGGAAGGAAGGAAGGAAGGAAGGAAGGAAGGAAGGAAGGAAGGAAAGGAAAGGAAGAAAGAAGAGAGGAAGGGAAAGCTGGGAGGGAAAGATAGGCCATCAGGGGGACCAGGGGAGGGTCAAAGAATCCAGGTTCAAACCCTCTACCCTGCTGGCTCCTCTGTGATCTCTTCTAGGCCTCTGTGTCCCTCATCTGTCTGAGGAAGGGAGCCTCTCTACACCCCCTCAGATGCCTGACCCCCAGCTTCCTCCCTCCACCCTCCATATCTGAACTCCATCAGGGTTGATCAGTAGGGACTTTCTTCTGCTCAGGGCTCTACTTGTTCAAATACCCCTTTTGCTTTGATTGCTGCCCTATCCCACAAGCCACTAGGTCCCTCATGCTTTTCTCAGGTAAATTGCTACCCCCCTCCCCACACACACACACACACACACACATCATCCTTATCAAGTCATTTTTTGAAAAAGAGACTATGTCATTCCCCAATTGATAAATGGGCAAAGGATATAAAGAGACAGCTTTCAAATGAGGGAATTAAAACTATATATACTCATATGAAAAGATGCTCCAAATCATTATTAATTAGAGAAATGCAAATTAAAAGAACTATGGGTATCACTTCACACCTATAAGATTGACTAAGATGAAAAACAAGAGAAAATATTAAATGTTGGAGAGGTTGTGGGAAGATTGGAACATTGATGCATTGCTGGTGGAGTTGTGAACAGATCCAACCATCCTGGAGAGCAATATGGAACTATGCCCAAAGAGCTATAAAACTGTTCATACCCTTGACCCAGCAATACCAATACTAAACTTATATCTAAAAATAATCATAAAAAAGATGAAAAGCCCCACATGTTCAAAAATGTTCAGAGTAGCTCTTTTTGTAATAGCAAAAAAGTAGAAATTAAGGGGATGCCCATCAACTAGGGAATGATTGAACATGTTATGGTCCATGAATATTATGTTCTATTGTTCTATAAGAAACCATAAATGGTCGGACACTAGAGAGGCATGGAATGACTTCATGGGATCTGATGCTCAGTGAAGGGAGCAGAACCAAGTGAACAATGTCCACATTGACAATAACATTGTGAGATGATCAACCTTGATGGATGCAGTTGCTCTCAGCAGTTCAGAGAGCTAGGACAACCCTAGGAGACCTGCTACAGACAACGCTATCCCCATCCCAAGGAAGAAAAACAAAACAAACAAAACAAAACAAAAAACCTTCAGAATATGAATGAACACTACATTCACTTTTTAAAAATTTCTCTTATATTTTTCTTTTCTATCTCATGGTTTTCTTTCTTTTTCCTTAATCCTAATTCCTCATACCAAAAATGACAATCTCTAAACACGTTAATACAAATTTGTGTGTTCAATATTCACCTGATCTGTTTGCCACTAGGGGGAAGGAAGTGGGATGGGAGGGTGGAAGGTTAATTATGTAACTTAGAAATATGCATATGCATATGGATGAATGTTGAAAAACTTTTATAACATGTAATTGGTAAAAGAAAAGAAAATATCTATTAAAGAAAAAGGACTCCTTCCCCCCCGAATTTTTTATACCATTAGCATGGAGAGTTCCTGGTGAAGCCACTCCCTCCACCAAAGCAGATGGTCAATGTTAATGCAGCTTTTTTAACCTATTGGTGCCCAGACAACTCTCTCAGACTTTGAACTTGTCTCTAATAGCCTCTTACCTATGGAGATGTGACTGTCTCACAAAATGGGTTAGCTATCCCCTTGTCCAACCTGATGAAGCATCCTATCTCTGGCAATATGCCTACCAGAAAGAGACCAATCGCAGAGCCCTGGGGCACACCATTAAAGACCTCCTTCTGAGGAGATACCAAAGCATCACTGAATTTGGTGTCCCACAATCAAACCAGTTCTGAATCTATCTAACTCTAACTCTAGTCATCTGGTCCACATCCCTCCACCTTGTCCATAAGAATAGTATGGGAGAGATTTTGTCAAATGATGTTCTAGAATTTTGATCAACTGACCAGTCTAGGAAAGCTAAGGTCAATCTGGAATGATCTCTTCTTGGTAAAAATGGAGTTCACATAGACCCCTTGTGATCACTACTTCCCTTTCTAAATGGTCCCCAATCATCCCCTTAATCATCTCATCCTTTGTATAAATTCTAAAACCTTACTCTGGGAATCAACGTCAAAGGGTCAACATTACAGGGTCAATTTTTTCCCCCAACTTCCCCACAAAAAACTCACCTTTTGTTTTGGTAGAAGGGTTTCAGAAATTTTCCCTTTAGGGGCAGCTGAGTGGTGTAGTGGATAGAGAACCAGCCCTGGAATCAGGAAGACTTGCTTAGCTGTGTGATCTTGATCTGTGATCTTTGCCATAAATAAAAAAAAATTTAATTTGCCCCTTAATCCTCTACTGGTTCTGTTGTTCTTCAGGTTCTCCAACAGTCAGTTTTCTCAGTATTCTGAAATGCAAAATGTCTGTACCCAGAGAAGACCCTATCAGAGGAAAAGACAAACAGATACAGATACAGAGATGGAGAGGGGTAAGAGGAAACCAGAGAGGGGAGAGAGAGAGAGAAAGAAAAAGAGAGAAGGGAGAAAGAAAGAAATGGAGAGAAGAAAGGAGATAAGGGAGAGACAAAAAAGGGAATGTCAAGTTAGGCAGAAGCTAAGAAAAGATACAGTCATACAATATTTCCCAAGTAAAAAACAACCAACTCTGCTATCTAGAGTATAAACTAGTAAAGCTGGTGCTCCCCTCCTTTTATTGGAGAGGAGACCTTGGTCTCCTGGTTGTCACAAAGCCTTTGTGACTCATTTTCACTCTTGAGTAAACAATGATTTTCTCTTTTTATGGCAGAGATGGAGGACTTGGGAAACTTGGTACCCTGTTGGATTTAGTTAATGTGTTGGTTAGTTTTGATTAACTTCTTTTCTTTGTTAAAAGGGATGATTCGCTGGGGAAAGGAAAAGAAATCATCAGAATTCTAATAACAGCTGGTATTACAAGGTGTTTTGAATATTTCTGCTATTTTATTCACTCCTCACAACATCTCTATGAAGTAGTAGTATGATTTTCCTCATTTTTCAGATAAGGAAACTGAAGTACATGTAGTGTGACTTGTCCAAGGTCACAAGGTTAGTAAGTCAATGAGGTAGAATTTGGAAATATGGGGATTGTTTTTAATTTTTTAAAAATTTTAATCTACAAAAATTTTCAAATTACTAACATAAAATGAATGCTCCTGTATAACAGGACCAAATAGAATTCAGACAATTTGGGAAGTTCCCAGCATTCAAGGCTATTAGAATCCAAATTCTTTTAAGAGTAGACACTCCAATTTTTGTCTTTATATTTCCACCACCTAGTAGAGTGACTTGCACATAGTATGTACTAGTTGGTGGGTTAATTCCTTTGAATGAGAGGTTCCAATCCACTGAAGAACATTTTCTCTCCACCAAAACACACCCATACACAAACACACATATACAGACAAACATGTTATACCTAGTAAACTATGAAGCCTCCATGATGAAGAGGAAGAGATGGTATCTATGAATACAAGGCAATTTCATGTTTAAGCAAAGGACTTGATAAGGATGCTTTGAACTCCAGTCATTTGAGTTCAGGAAGCTTTCATCCTGGATAGTTGTGTACCTCTTCCTGAATTGACTTGGTTCCCAGAGGGATAAGGAAGATACTGAAAGGTGAAGTGGGAAAGAGAAAAGATAAGCTAATCCCTCCAGTCCCCCCACCTGTGAGTCAAAGTTTAAAGGGACTACCGGTCAATAAGGCTTAAACTTATTTCAATGTTGGCAAATTCTTAATCCCAAAGGACCTGTTCTCATTTCCTGGTTTGTTAAACTCCTACCATGGTGCCCAAGGACTAATTATTTAAAGTTTAGGTTTAAAATCCACATCTATGTTTTTCCCCCAAAGATAGGTCCAAAAAGTAACCCACCTAGAATATGATGGGCAATCATATAGTAACCTCACAAACCCACCCTTTTTGAGGAGGCTCCTGTGGCAGTTCTGGAGGAAATAGATGAGGCACAAGGAATAGGGATCAAGGAAATAGGGATCATTTTGATCAAGGGAGGGGGGTTTCTTGACTGCACTGCCTCAACCATGCATGAGCACTTTCCACACTCCCAACTATTGTTCCCATTCACTCACCATGTCTATTAGTACCATTGGTCCCAAGCAACAATCATACCTGGGCTTCATGTCTACCGTAGAGTCTACAACTGAAATTTTAATTCATCAGCTCATGAGAGACAAGAACCTGACTCACCTAGACTTTCATACAACTTCAGGATTTTATTTTCATTATAAAAATTCCAATGTCACAGAGACCTAGAAAGTCTGGTACCAATCTATAAAGCTCTATTGAACTTGGGAATAAATAGAGGAGAGTTATACAGGATTCCAGAAACAAGAAAATAATTTCTCTCATTATATTATATTGGAAGCTCCACAAGGATAGGGACTGTTTCACTTTTGCCTTTATATTCCTAGAACCTATCCTGCAGAGAGATGATAGCTAAACCCACAGAATTTGCTGAGGTCCAAAGAGAGAGAATATGGAGAAAGAAGAGAAGAGGGTCCAGAACAGAGTTTGGGGTATAGTCATAGTTAGGGGACAACATATGGAGGATGATCCAGCAAAATAAAATAACTGAGAAGAAAGGGGGAAGGAAACAATCAGTTATAGAGTGCCTACTATGTACAGGCACTAAGCTAAATATTATCTCATTTGATCTTCCCAACAGTCCTGAAGGGTAGATGCTATTACTATCAACCCCATTTTATAGTTGAAAACTGGACCAATAGAGGTTAGTAGATATGTCTAGAGAAAATCAGGAAGTGTCTAACATTGGATTTGAACTCAAATCTTCCTGATATTCAGACCTGGAATTAGGAAGACATCCTCCTGAGTTCAAATCCAACCTCAGACATTCACTGGCTGGATGACCCTGGGAAAGTCACTTTGCCCTGTTTGCCTCAGTTTCCTCATCTCTAAAGTGAGCTGGAGGAGGAAATGGCAAACTGCTCTAGGATCTTTGCCAAGAAAACTCTACTTGGAATCATGAAGAGTCAGCCACAAATGAAAAATGACTCAAAAGCATGAAGCTCCTAATTCCAATCCCTCCTTTAAGTAACCAGTATTGGATCTTGGATCTTGTCATTCCCAATAGGGAACCCTTCAAGATAGGAATGTTATGTTTTTAAAAAATTTCTGTAAGCCCAGCACTTATAAGAGTAAGAAGAGTAATATAAGGGAGAAGGAGGAGGAAGAGGAGGAGGAGAAGGAGAAGGAGAAGGAGAAGGAGAAGGAGAAGGAGAAGGAGAAGAAGAAGAAAGAGAAGGAGGAGAAAAAGGAGAAGGAGAAGGAGAAGGAGAAGAAAGAGAAGGAGGAGGAGGAGAAGGAGAAGGAGGAGGAGGAGGAGAAGGAGAAGGAGAAGGAGAAGGAGAAGGAGAAGGAGAAGAAAGAGAAGGAGAAGGAGAAGAAAGAGAAGGAGGAGAAGGAGAAGGAGAAGAAAGAGGAGAAGAAAGAGAAGGAGAAGAAAGAGAAGGAGAAGAAAGAGAAGGAGAAGAAAGAGAAGGAGGAGAAGGAGAAGAAGGAGAAGGAGAAGGAGAAGGAGAAGAAAGAGAAGGAGAAGAAAGAGAAGGAGGAGGAGGAGGAGAAGGAGAAGAGAAGGAGAAGGAGAAGGAGAAGGAGAAGGAGAAGGAGAAGGAGAAGGAGGAGAAGGAGAAGGAGAAGGAGAAGAGAAGGAGGAGCAGGGGGAGCAGGGGAGCAAGAGAAGCAGAAGAAAGGAAGGAAGGAAGGAAGGAAGGAAGGAAGGAAGAAAGAAAAAGAAAGAAAGAAAGAAAGAAAGAAAGAAAGAAAGAAAGAAAGAAAGAAAGAAAGAAAGAAAGAAAGAAAGAAAGAAAGAAAGAAAGAAAGAAAGAAAGAAAGAAGAAAAGAAGAAAGATCTTTCTGGACTTTTTCTGCTATAACTCTGCTATAGAAAAGAAAAATTCCTCACTTACCAATTTCTTGTGTAATGAGGGTCAGTCTATTTCTCAGTCTTGACTGCAAAGGACTTTTCTCTCCAAACAGAGATTGCTGATTTCAGGGACCAAACTTTGTGGAAGTCTGAGGAGACAGCTCCTGCTGATTTAAACCTGAGGAAAAGGAGAAGGAAAAGAGAAAAAAGAAGATGAAGATGATGAAGAAGAAGAAAGAAGAAGAAAGAAGAGGAAGAAGGTTTAAATCAATTTTTCATTGCAATTTCCTGGCCATCAAGGATGGGATTTCTGACCCTAGAAGACCTGTTATGGACAATGTCATCCAAATCCAGAGGGAAAACAAACAAACTCAAAAACCATGGTGAATGGACACTATGATCACTTTTTAAAAAACTTCTCCTGTTCTTCCTTCCTATCTCATAGTTTTCTTTCTTTTCCCTTAATTCTAATGCCTCATACATGAAATAATTAATATGTGAACATGTTAAACACAAATATACATGTTAGAACTTTTACCAGACTGGGAAAGGGATGGGAAGGAAGGGAGTAGAAAAATTAGTAATACACACACACACACACACACACACACACACACGCACGCGCACACACACACACACACACACACACACACACACACAAACACAGGTGGATGAATTTTTTTTTAGGGTTTTTTTTTTTTTTGCAAGGCAGTGGGGTTAAGTGGCTTGCCCAAGGCCACACAGCTAGGTAATTATTAAGTGTCTGAGGCCAGATTTGAACTATCCACTGTGCCACCTAGCTGCCCCAAGTGGATGAATGTTGAAAAACTTTTATAGTAATTGGAAAAATAAAATATGAACAAAAAGGATGATATTTCTGCTAGAAACTTCACTCTTCCATGGGGGAGTCATTCTTTATGTCTTCCTTTTTAATTGCCAGTCTTTGGACCATACCAATGAGCATCTGTTTCAGAGGATGCCCTCCAAGCAAATTGTCCTTTAACCTTTTCCCTGAAGGTTGGAATGCCCAGATTCCCAAACCCAAAGTTCCTTTTCTGCGAGCTCCTTGGGAGCCAGGACTTTCTTCTATCTCTCTTTGTGTCCTGGTTGTTCAGCAGAGTGTCCGGTACATGAGAGATGTTTAATAAATGTTTATTGACAACTATTGACTCCAAAGAGTGGGAGATGGAAAGGCACACAAAGCCAAGGTTCTCATCTCTCCATCATCAACTATATTATTGATCTTTTTCACATATGTACAAGCCTACCCTATTATTGCAAAGTAATAGTAATAATAAACTGTTGTACTTTTTGTCCTTCATACTCAAAGAAGACCAAAATGACATCTCAATGTTGGGGTCAAGGTAAAATGTGTTCAAGTGTGGTTGGTCAGACCAATGCAAGCTCAGAAGGTTCTACCATAGGTTTGGCACAAATTGTCCATGTAACATCTAGAGTGGAGATGGTTCTAAATTTGTGCATTTGGCATTTCTTTTGAGTTACTGCGATTCTGCTTCACTTACAGAGCACATCACCTTCCTTAATGTAGACATGTCATGCTAGATGGTCTTCTGCCAGCATCTCCCATCTTTGTCTCCATAATTGATACTAAAGTTCTTCAGAAAAGCCTTAAGAGTATCTTTTTATCTCTTTTTTGACCTCTGTGTGACCATTTGCCTTGTGTGAGTGCTCCATAAAAGTCTTTTTTGTAAATATACATTTGATATTTGAACAAAACAACCAATCCATCAGAGTTGCACTCTCTGCAATAGAGTCTGAATATTAGCATTTCAATTTGAGAGAGGACCCCAGGGTCTCCTGCCAGGTGATCTTCAGAATCTTCCTAAGACAATTCAAATGGAAGTGACTCAGTTTCCTGGTTTGGTTTTGGTAGACTGATCAACAGAGCTAGCTCTGACCATGTTTGTGTCAATCTCATTATCAATGGGTCCATCTCTGAAAAGTATACTGCCAAAGTGAATGAACAATATTTAAAACTTTTCCATTTGCTGTAACTGATGGTTTCATATCTAGATGATATGGTGCTGGCTGATAGACAACTTTTGTTTTCTTGGTGTTAATTGTTAGGGTAAATTAGGGTAAAATTAGCACAAGTGAAAGAGAATCACATATATGTGCATAAGCCTGTCATACTATATAATATAATATAAAATAGTATAACAATTTATAATATTATGTAATCATAATAACAAACATTAGCATAGCTCTCTCAGGTTGGTAACACTTTTTACATAAGTATTATATTTGAACACATGGTATGTATTTAACGTGCATTTGCTGAATTGAATTGAAGGCCCAACTGTACTTGAGGAACAGCTCTCTTTCTGCTCCCATCTGTTCTAAAGTGTTTGCAGGATGCAGAGATAAACCATCACTTTCCCATGGCATCAGGAAGGTCAGCTGAGCTGGACCACCAACCCCAGACTCCTTGGGCTGGGGAGTCTGAAGACTCTCCCTGCTAGATGCTTGCCTAGCCCATCCTTTGTCAAGTCTTACTCTTGGTTTATTAACTCTTGGTTTCACCAGTGACCCCCTTGGACCTCATTACTCTCTTGCCAGAGGTCACTGAGTAGATTGAACAAGATCTGAGGTTGCCCCCTTGTGCTTGAATTAGGGGACCATGAACCTGCAAGAGACCCAGGACAGTTGGCCTGACCAACAACTGGGGCTGGCCAAGCTGCCTCTACTCTTCCATCCAGCTCTTCAGCTTGGGCAGGTAGAAATCCAGGAACTAGGAGTTAAACTTGCAAAAGTTTTTTTTTCTTTTTTTAAGAACACAGGCAGGGACGACTAGGTGGCGTAGTGGATAAAGCACTGGCCCTGGAGTCAAGAGTACCTGGGTTCAAATCTGGCCTCAGACATTTAATAATGACCTAGCTGTGTGGCCTTGGGCAAGTCACTTAACCCCATTTGCCTTGCAAAAACCTAAAAAAAAGAAGACAGGCAACCTTTATCATGATTGGTGGTAGCCTCTGTATATTCAGTTCAGTGCATGGAAGTGGTCACCAAGAACTGCCAGCACTCACACTCACCACAGCAGACAGGGGTAGGGGCCTGAGGAGGGGGAGACCAGGCTAGGCCAACTGGCTTCCTGACACCTGGGAGTTTTAATCTCTGCATATGTGACCTTTAAAAGAAGCTTTGAGGCCATTGAGGGAGCCAGTTTTGCTCCATGGCCATGGATAGGCTTCATTTTATCTTCGACCTCCTGAGGACCTGCCCTGACCCAGGGACTCTGTGGCAGTCCAGAGATCCCAAGACAAAACCAAACTAGGCCCTGATCTCATAGTTCAGGATACAGGTGAGTTAACTACAAAGAAAACTGACCAGAGCAGAGAATTGCCCAGCTGGAACACAAATGAAAGGCAAGGTAGCTGATGGCCCAGAATTAGGAGCTCCCAGACCAAAGGAAAGCAGCAGAATCCAAAAAAGATGCAAAAAGATCTTCAATGGGTCACCAAGTCTTTGGAAGAGCTATAGTCCCACTGAGTCCCAAGCATGATGTGAGGTGCTGGGACTACAGATACAAAGAAGCAAAGAAAATAACAGACTAATTCATTGCATTAAATCTCTATTGTGAAGGGCATCATGGTGGCATGGTACATGAGAGTCAGGAGGACTTGAGTTTATATTCAACCCGAGACACTACCTGTGTAATCCTGGGCAAGTCACTTAACCTTGATTGCCTCACCCAAAAAAAAAAAAATCTCTGTTCTGATTCAATCATATCTGACTCTTCCTAACACTGTGGACCATATCATGCCATTACTGCCTATGGGATTTTCTAGGAAAAGATAATGGAGTGATTTATCATTTCCTTTTCCAGTGGATTGAGGTAAGCAGGGTTAAGTGACTTGCCCAGACTGACACAGCCAGTGAGGGTCTGAAGTGTATTTGAACTCAGATCTTCTTGAATCCAGGTCCAGTGCTCTGTCCACTGAGTCACCTAGCTGCCTGGGCTGTATCCAGTAAATTTGATAGAGATAGAATAGGGTCCTGGTTGTTTGAAAGTCTGGGATGTGGATTTACTGAGCTATAAAAGTGATAACAGTGTGGACCTCATTATGCAGGGAAAGTCCTGATAAGTCTCTAGCAGTAGAGT